>NW_004567103.1:67949302-67959533 GCF_000260355.1 Condylura cristata | reverse complement strand
TTGTTTGCATAAGAAAAAGTCACATACAAATGCAAGAGTTAACAGTCCATCAGTTAATCTCCCTCAACATTGAGGATTGGAATAGATGATTTTTACATAGTTTCTAGTAATATGATTTCATGAAATCCTGCAGGAAGCCGCATACTTCTTTCACTACAAACAGAGCCTCTCTCAAACAATTAATAATATATATTTTCTTTCTGGTAAGCTGCTTTATTTTTATTATCTTCATATAATACCTGACCTGTCTGTGTATGTCAAATACTGCTGTGAAAATGAAAAGCCCCTTCTACCTGCTTAGCATCCTTATAGGACTCATGGATGTGGGGTACTTAAATGTCACCAGAATTGCATCGGGATAGTGTTCACCTTGACTGTAGAAAATAGAATTGGTTTGTCAGCACTCTAGGTAAGTATTTGAGTGAAAGAAAGTTTAAAGATAAACTCAAAGAAGGACAACTCAATGAACAAACCTAACATAGTTTGTTTTTCATGAAAATAGATGAAATTGCAAGAATTGTTTTCATTAAAACTTGGGAAGTAGAAGAACCATACAAGAAAAGTAATGACTTACTGTTAACTGTTCTTTCTTCTTGAGAAACAGTATCATAAGCTGATTAAGAGGGACATTTTCAGGTTTTCATGACACAGGGGTATGAAGGACACTGTCCACTCCTGGAAATGTTATATCTTGGTTGAAACATTAATAACAGAGGTTTTGGCTTCATAATAATTAGGCTAAGTACATAGTTACGTGCTGTGACTTCTCCTGTGTGAAATCTTAGATCCATCCATTAGTGCCCTCATATCAATTTCCTTTGTGGGACAGAGGATTCCTTCAAGATTCAACAACTTTCTGGGCAACGACTGGATATCCTACAATAAACTTTATTCAGCTCTATTCTGACATAGTATAGCAGATTACACAGGTTAAGAGCTCCGTCTCTCAAGATTGCCCTATACTTCAGATGCCCATTGCAAGCCCAGTAAGTGATAAGTACTTCTGATAGACTGGTTATAAATCATATGTCCCCACACCCCTCTTGTCAATTAGTTTGCTAGAACAGCTCACAAAACTGAGGAAAACCCATTTTCTTCTTATCACAAAGATTATAAGAATAGCCTGGGGCCTTCCTGGTGGTGCAAGGGGTAAGGCTCAGCACTATGAAGTTATATACAGCTCCCACAGCATGAGTTCGATCCCCAGCTTGGGAGATGACCCATGTGGTGCAGCAGACCTCTCATGTCTCATCTCTTGCTCTCTTCAGCAGTGTATTTCAGTAGATCTGCCCATTTTGCTCCCCACTCTATCTATGGTAAATTATCTCCTCCCCCCCCCTCCACCATTGCACCTCTGACCTGTATCCCATTTCTTGTATGCATAAATTAATAAATATTTTTGAAAAGACTAGCCGGAAGGAAGAGATATTAGGACAAGGTGTGGGACAAGAGCAGAATTCCCATGTCCTCTCTAGGTGTATGACTCCCTCATCACATGTCCACAAACCCAAAATTCCTCTGAACCCTGCACTTTTGTGTTTTATGGATACTTCATTAAATAGGCATGCTTGATTAAAAAATTATTCTTCACAACTTCACTCAATCTCCTGTCCCTCCTTTCGTTTTGAAAGTAAAAATTTTCCAGGGATCTGGAGGTAAAACTGGAAATATCAGCACTCTAGTCACAGGGTTGATTATCCCCATGGATAGCCCCCATCATTACGTGCTTTTAAAAGTCAACATACATTACAAAATAACTATTTATCATGTTTAAGACTCAGGAAATCTCAAGGCTTTGGGGATCTATGCTCCAGAAACTATTGATGAAGACAAAATGTTTATGAGAAATATATTTTACTGATTTGAATGACCAAATATATAATTTTATTATAAATCTCTATATTATGTTATCAAACATCTGTTGAATATGTTATGTGGGACAATTCATTGGATATAATTTTAATTTACCAAATTGCATTTTTGTTATAAATAGAAAAGTTTTATTACAGATAGCTATGCATCTGTTTAAAAAGCTGATTTCTTTCACACATTGTCAAACATTAGGAAAGAAAATGGGTAATATCAAATGTTGATGAAGTTGCAAAACAAAGTGAATTGTCATAACGGCTGGTGAGAATATGAGTTGATAAAATCAGTTTGGGGGAACTACATGACATCATTTAACACAATTGAATCTATATGTAGAGATGAGATTTCAGTGTCGCAATCTACCAGATTCTGTTACTCCTACAAATACTGTATATCCACCTCTCTGAGTGTCAAAATTAAGTGTTTTTCATATCACTGAATATTAGAAACTTGATACTGGGAAGATGCAGATAGAATAATCAGAGAAGAGTAAAAGCTAGTGTCTGAGCTTATTTTTCATATTTTATATAAAAGCTGATTTACTTGCATTCACATCTTCCACTAGACTCTATAAGCTTTTGCAGAGCCAAGAATCAGATCTATTTAAGTCATATTCCCAGTGCTTACAATATGGATAGGACAGAATAAATTTTCCACACATTGCATATAAAATTAAAAATATATGTATGGAGAGAAACATAGAGAACATGGGCTCATTGTGGCTCTTATTCATCGGGGCCTCTAGGGGGCAGTGTCTCCCACACATTAGAACGACAATGGCGATGGAGGTGAAAGAGGTGTTCAAACCTGGGTAAATTGGACTAATGCTGGGCCCCAGGGAATTGGAGAAATACTTTTGTGTAAATTCATAAAGAGGAGAAATTTCAGCATGGACCCTAAGTGGTACTGGAGCTGACAAATACAGAGATAGTTTTGACACTGAACTGTGATAACGAGACAGTTCTGAGAGATGCAAGTTTAGATACTACAGCTTAGTATGAAATGCAAGAAGCAAGGACAAGAAAAAGATGGGATATTTAAAGAGAAAATACAGCATGTGGTTTTATAATGGAACTGTATGTCTTTCTTGTAGGCAGTTTTCTTCAATAAAATTAAGTCTGTCTTTTGAAAATGCTCTCACTGAAATACTTTAGAGACATGTTGGTATTCTTCAACATAATGCACTAAAATAATTTAAAGTGTATTTAATGACCTAAAAAACTTCATCATAAAACATCATTTATCTTACTATTTCCAATTCTATAGGAAATACTAAAATAATACCATGTCCCTATCATTAAAAATGTCTTAGATAACTGAAATGTGTGAGATTTTGTAATTCTTAACATGTTCTTTTTTGTATTATAGACAGCCACTTATCATTTAATACTTTCTTTGGAATTATGTCTCTACCATATCTTACTTATTCTCTGTTCCTTCTCTGGATGTGTATTTAATTATATACTTTGAAATTTCTAATCAGCCCTGGTTGTGAAATCAAATATATCAGACATTTATCATGACTGTCATTGTGACAAAAAAAAAAGAACAAATAACTATTTTTAGTGGTCACAATTATAGAAATTACAGTTAGAAATTATTGAGCAGTTGTTAAATGTCGGGCATTATTCCAAGTACCTTACATGTATTATCTCATTTAATTTTCATATAATAACCCCATTAAGTACTTCTTTCATTTTCCCAGTAATGAAACTGAAGCACCAAGAAATGATGACATTAGCCCAAGATAAAACATATGATACATAATAGGCCTTCACTTAAAGCTTACCTGTTTGACCCCAGTGCCAAGAACACCTTTCTTCCGTCCTATAAATGAAAAATAAGAGTTTTATAAAATATCTTCCATTTTTATTATAAGGATATTTTTCTATAATTAAAATATATAACTCCATTGGATAAGAATTGCACTTATGACTCTTAAGGAAAAAAAAAGTGTAATATAAAGTTTCAAGGACATACTAAATTCATACTTCCCCAGAAATCCAGAAAGAAGAGTTATTAGACTACAATAGTCTAGTTTCTCAGCTCAAGCTGGTCTGAAATCTCACTGTACTCAAACTTTGGCTACATTGCCAGGTTTACACACCCTTTCAGTTAAATTCTGTGTTTTTCTGACTGATTGGCAAACTTGCTTCCCCATGGAATACACTAAAATAATAATAATACACTAAAATAATTTAAAGTGTATTTAATGACCTAAAAAACTTCATCATAAAACATCATTTATCTTCCCCCCCATGGAGTGGGGAAGCAAGTCTGCTGGAACGTGTAGGTTCAACTATGGTGATAGGGAGGTTTTCCATTATTGGGCTTTTATTGATTTCTAGTTGATTTCATTAGGTTCTCAATATTTTCTTAAGATAAAAGTCTACTATTTACTTCAATAAATTCTGGAGGTCGCTGGGACCTCCAGAAATTATGGGTGCTACTTCATGATGCTATTTGAAAAAAATTGAATGTAAAGCTTCTTTGAGTCCCCACTGAGTTGCTGTATTTCTCATTCTATGTAGAGTAACACATTTGGATTTGTCATTAATGCACCAAATGTCAATTCAAGAATCTTACATTATTGATTCAAAGATTTTGTGTACAAAGTTGATTTAAATATACTACAAGGTTATCACTTATTTTAGGTTTCTTAGGATACTAAATATTCAATTTATAAGCCATAAATAGTTGCAAAAAATATCATTTCCTCGGGAATGGATATAAGATGCAAGATTAATCCTAATTATCTAAAAAGATGTTTATTTACACTATAATTTCCCTCTTATGGCTATCTAAATAAGAATTTTAAAAATACCTCAAGTAAAAATACACTAAGAAGACAATTTAATAGCATCTATTATATTCAAAGCACTGTGTTAATAGGAAATACAGTTATACTGATAATTAGTTTGACCGATTCATTTATGTTCTTTTATTAACCCATAAATTTATTGTGGATTTATCCTCCCACATGCTTCCATAAAATGTGCACTTTGAAAAAGATAAAAAAGCCTTCATATATACTTACACTTTCAGACTTCAAAATTTCTTATTTGTGAAGTGTATCTAGTTACTGGGCCAACATGTGTCATTATACATAAAGATTGCAATTTGAAATGATTCTAAAAATATTTGAAAGCCCATAAAAATTTACAATACTCTGATAATTTTATTTAAACAAGGGTTGAAAATGCTTTACTAGTTAAGATAATAATAGTTACTCCCACAAAAAAAAATAGTGAAATACATATAAAACAGCTTCAGTTAATGCAACATAACATAAAATACAAATATATTCTTTATATTTATCAGATTTCTATTTATTTGCTACATTACATATATTTTTATATAATATATATTATTTTTAAAGTGTGATATATATTTGCATAATGACTATTTAGAGAAATCATCCTATCAGAAATCTGAGTGACTATTAATTCAAAAGTCCTTCCAAGGTTGTCATTAGAAAAAAGTATTATATAGTGGAAGTCCAGTTTTTCTAAAAGATATGGGCTTTAAGAGGTTTTCAATTGATCCACATTTGTTGTAATCAACCAGTACAAAATGATGTGTAATACTACAGTAGTACAATAGAATATGGTTGGCAATTGACTCCATTTGACTTTGACAACTGAGCATGTTTCTAGAATAGTCACAATGTATTGGTAGCCCTTTGCCACCAATTTAATCTCATTCTGGCCACTCAGCAGAATACAACCATTCAGAGTGAAAGTGAATATTTCAGAATCATGATGTCAGTGGGAATGTATCACCAGTAACTGCACTTAGTTGCCAATTCATCACAAGGCTGTGTCAGTGACACAATGGGCATGTTGCCTAATGTGGCTGGCAATTCTAGAAAGAAAGTAGCTCCTACAGGTGGAGAAACGTTGTGCTTCAAGCTGTTTCCAGCTGTATCATTTATTTAGTTTATAAACATCCAAATTGCTGTTTCTCATCTTGGGTGAACATTTCCTTTAAACTGCATGCACCTAAGGCTAATCTTAATTATACCCATTACTAATAAGCTCTATTACCCTTATTTAATTGTTTTTATGAATAACTAGCTAGCCAACATCACTTATTTCTTTACAGTTTAGATTATAACTGACAAAATATGGGTCCTCAGTTTTTTAAAGATTTATTTTTATTTATTCATAGAACTGCCAGATTTATGTATTTATGTATGCATAGAAGAACTGCCAGAAATGTGTGTGTGTTGGGGGTGGTGAGCAGAATCACCAGAGACAGAAAGGGGAACAGAATAGGTAGATCTACTAAAATACACTGTTCAGTGGAGCAGCAGGGAGAGGAGAAGTCTGCTGTGCCATATGTGGGTTAACTCTTTGGCCACTGATCAAAGCCAGGTTATCTTAGTGAAGCTCTGAGTCATAACCCCTACACCACCAGGGGTTAATTTTAAGTTTCTTGTTACTCTTGCATTCTTTAGTTCTGTGATAAAGAGTCTGACCCATCCTTTACTTCTTCCTTTTTTTCTGAGGTATATGCAAAAAGTTTCCATTAATTCCCTTCTAAGAATACACTAAACCTATAACTAAATCACTGATCTTCATCCTCAGAGTATGGAAGCAATATACTCCTTTGAATACAGAGATAGTGGCAACTTTCCTTTTACCATAATCTCTTTCCTCTAATCCATTTAGGTACTTCATTCATGCATCAGTCTGATTTACAAATGTGAATTTAATACACACATTACATAAAATAAATCATTTTGGGGCCCTCCCTGGTGGTGCAGTGGGTTAAAGCACTGCACTAAGAAGCTGAAATCACTTTTGCATGAGTTTGATTCCCGCTTGCCCCGGAGGTGACCACATGGTGTGGCAGACCTCTCCTGACCCACCCGCCGCTCCCCTCAGCAGTGTACTTCGTTGATCTGCCTGTTCTGCTCCCCACTCTGTCTCTGGTGAAGTCGTTCATGGTCCCGTGAACTCTGACCTGAACCAAAGAAATGTATGCATAAAATAAATAAATAAATCATTTTGGATTTGGAAAGGGTTGATTATAACATGTTATGAAATACATGCTCAAAACACATTTCCTATTCTGGAAGATTTTATAAAGTAATAGAAAATAAAAGGAAAAATAAGCATAAGATGAAATTAAAACAACAGAGGACAAGTATATCTCAATGAGTGTGTTAAAGGAGAGTAAATATTACAGAAAATAAATTCACAGTAAGATTAATTCATGGAAACAGTAGGAGACTTCAAGATTGACAAATAGAACCAATATGTTGTATCTCTCAGTTTCTGGAAGGGGTGAGTGTTCTGTATTTCTGTGGTACTTAACAGTATTTAACTTTTAAATTTGGGGTAAATTTGACAGAGATGTATGTAGTTTTATTCAAAGTATCTAATTATGAAAAGGTTGCATATGAAAACCCTAGTTTTTTTCTTTTTTACCTATCTTTCTATAGTTGATCAGATAGCACTTTTTTTTTTATATAAAGATTTATTTATTTGTGCATACAGAACTGGGGTACAGGCCAGAGGCTCAGGGGCGGCGAGAGGCTTCACCAGAGACAGAGTGGGGAGCAGTACAGGCAGATCTACGAAGTACACTGCTGAGGGGAGCAGCGGGTGGGTCAGGAGAGGTCTGCCACACCATGTGGTCACCTCCGGGGCAGGCGGGAATTGAACTGATGCGGAAGCGGCTTTTTTTTTTTTTAGATTCTCAGTGCAGTGCTTCAACCCGCTGCGCCACCAGGAAGGGCCAGATAGCACTTTTTTTTTTAATATTTTATATTATCACCAATTTGGGATAGTACCTTGTGGTCAGTGCATAATAGAATATTGAGGGTTTGGTGAATCATTTTCCACTGCAATTAGCTCCACACTCAACATTATGAAGGAGATAAAAAGTTCTTATAGAGCATTAGTTCTTCAGCATTTGAGTTTAGTGCATTAGCTTTCTATTTATTTCAGCCCTACTTGAAATGCCTGTCTAAAACTTGGTAAGGGACTTGAGATTGTATGTAAATCAAGTCACGGCTTACTTTTTTTCTAATTCTTTTTTTTTTTTTTCTAACTGAGGTAGCAGAAGGTTACAGCACAGTGTATGATTCACAAGAGGTCTAAGATACTTGTTAATCTTGTGATTTAAAATATACATTAGTGGAAAAATGTTATTTAATGATAGCTAATATTCACTTTTATGGTGTAAAGAACTCTAATGCTTTAGAACTAGAGTGAGCTTCTTTTTCTGTAAATGTTTCTTATTTAACATACTTTCATTCTTTAAACATTTTATTGGTATGATATAAACTTTTATTTATTTATGCATACAGAACTGGGGTATAGGCCAGAGGTGTAGGGGCTGTGAGAAGATTAGCCAGAGTCAGAGTGGGGAGCAGAACTGAGGCAGACTGAGAAAGTACACTGCTGAAGGGAGCAGTGGGTGAGACGGGAGAGGTCTGCCACGCCATGTGGATCATCTCCTGGGCTGGGATTGAACTTGCACCGAGGCAGCCATGGCCAACTTCTCAGTGTTGTGCTTTAACATACTGCACCACCAAGGAGGGCCCTGGCCTGAACTTTTTATATACTATTTATTTTTATTTTTATTTATGCATACAAAAACTGGGGTGTAGGTCAGAGAGGTGTCTCACTGGAGACAGAGTAGGGAGCAGAACAGGCAGATCTACTGAAATATACTGCTGAGGGAGCAGTATATGGAGAGGTCTGCTGCTCCATGTGGTGAACTTAATAAGTATGTGCTTTTTTTAGGCATATAATTTGATAATAATAATAATAATAGTGAGAAATAGATTTGAATTTATTCACAGGATATTTTAAAATTCAGCAAATGATGGTGCAGAATGGAGCAAAGTGATGAGTGGGACCAGTGGCTTATGGTAAAGGACTATGGTTGCTATGGTAAAGGTGATGTGTGAACAAATATCTGAGGAGTATGAATCTATTGTTCCTCACCATATGTAATATTGCAACCCATGTTGCCTCAATAAACAATAAACTAAAAATAAAGCTAATAACTAAAGTTCAACAAATAATCAACAATCATTATTTAGCAATTCATGGGATATTTGGTACTCTAGTATGTACCATGAGTACTCAGATAAGATAAACTGCCTGCCCTGGAGTATAATAGTTCGGTAAAATCAAATAAAATCAGATGCTATATATACCCCAAAACTTTAGTGATATGGCACACTAGCATTCAGAAAAGAAAATGATTGCTGTTATTCAGGGGAATTTGGAGTGTGATAAGAAAATCTTTGTAGGAGTAAATAATTGAATCTGTCGACCTCGTGTATTGTCCTTCGCTAAACTTACCTCATTAATAACAAGGATATTGTGAATTCTACACTTTAAGTGTGTTCTAGATCTTTTATGCACAAATAATTCTACATAGAAGACTGCTTTCTGCAGACATTTACCTCTCTCTGGGATGCATTGTAGATTGTTTTCCCCCTGATAACATGCTAACTAAAATAAGTACCACAGACCCTAATTGGCACATAGGTTCAAATTTGCACCCACAAGAATTTTTCAAGTGTGATAATGAAAATTTAAAAATCAACAGCATATAAGAATAAACTGATCCCAAACTATCTTAATCTTCCAAGTGTTCTTGTTGAATATCTGTTCACCTAACTCACTGGCATTCAAAGGAAGTCACCTGTATTTGTTCTTTTTGTTTTTCTGTCTATATAACAAGTCTCGTCTTGAGTCTTATCTCACTGTGTCACTGAAAAGTAATGGAAAACAAGATTCTCAGACATCTTCCCAAAAACTGAATGTTGAATAATATTATAGTCTTAAAAATGCTTCTTTTTAATCTTTGCCCTATCGTTGCCTGTTTCTTTTCAGTTTCTTTCCTGACTGTTTTTAAACTGTGTGTTTAACTGCTAATCGGTTTCACTCTTCTTTTAGCCACTGTTGTGAAGCACTAGTAAAATTCTTCAGCACATTTTACCTCTTATTCAGTTTTTATTGTCCAAAAAATAAATGCTGATTACATCAGTCACCTTCCTCAAAATCACTCTTTTGGGGGGTAACGTAATAAAAACTCTAATCTTCTTCCAATCTCTCAAACTTATATCATGTTTACTTCTGGTAAACATCTCTATTTAACTAGAAAATCCAATGCTTATTAAAAGAAGTATTACTTTCAAAAGGAAAGTTTTTCCAAACATTTTAGTCTTTAAGGAAAACTTCTGTATTTTGGGTATTGAATTTCAAAACTGAAATAGGCTAAGTGGAAAATTGAGGTCTGCAAATCTGAAATACCATATTATAATTCATAATACCAGGACCCCAACAGCATTTCAAAAGATTTGCTCTCTGATACTAATATATATATATATATA
>NW_004567103.1:67946536-67948627 GCF_000260355.1 Condylura cristata | reverse complement strand
CATAAGCATTTTGGAACAGACAATACAACCAAACTACTATGTGATCAATATAACATTCTTGTTTTTATTCCGATCAAGTATTTTTTTTCTAAATCTGTTCTAAAAGTAAATAAGTACCTGAGATATATTGATGAGGATATAGCTATGTTCCTTTTTAGAGTTGAGATAATATTAGTTTACAAAACCAGGTAAGATTTAGAAGCACAGATTCATACCTAGCCTAACTTATATACTACTATACGCCCACAGCCATAGGGCTCTTTACGGTCTGTGTCGAACTGCAGGATGTCCTCTGTCTGTTCCTCACACAGTCTTCCTCTCTGATAACCTCGTTTGTATGATTAGAATCTAAGAGTTTGCTTTTGCTTTATTTTGGTTTCTTGCCAAGTACTATCCAAGGTTTATTGTTTCTTTTTTATAGCTGTATGTTATTCCATTCTGTATATTAAAATATCTTCTTTATACATGCATGCATTTCTGAGTTCTCAGGTTGTTTCTACATCTTGGATATTGTGAATATTGCTGCGTTGAACAGGGGGTGCATAAATCCCTTCAGGTCAGTGTTTCCTTATGCTTTGGATAGATAACTAGATGTCGAATTGTTTGTAGTCTATGGTAAGGCTATTTTTATTTTGTGAGCACTCTCACTATACAGAGTTACATTCCCAAAAATAGTGCACAAGGATTTCTTTTTCTCCTCACACTTGTCAGCACTTCTTGTTTCTTGTCTTTTTTCATGCAGGGCATTCTCATAATTTTGAGATAACAGCTCATTGTGCTATCAATGTGATTTTCCTGATATGATGGAAGATTAATATTTTTTCATGTTCTTGAAGGTCGTTTGTACATCTGTTTTTGAGAGGGGTCTATTCAGATACTCTGCTATTTTTTTGTTATTATTGCTGTCATTGAGATGTATAAGTTCTTTATATATTTTTTCTTTTTAAAATTTTATCATCTATTTTTGATTTGCCTTTTTAAAAAATATTTATTTATTTATACATACAGAACTGGGGTACAGGCCAGAGTGCAGGGACGGTGAGAGGATTCAACACACAGAGCGGGGAGCAGAACAGGCAGATTGATGAGGTACACTGCTAAGGGGAGCAACGGGAGAGTCAGGAGAGGTCTGCCTCCCCATGTGGTCACCTCCAAGGCTGGCGGGAATCAACTCATGCTGAAGTGGCTTTAGTTTCTTAGTGCTGCGCTTTAACCCACTGTACCATCAGGGAGGGCCCTATTTTCCTTTTTTTTTTTTTTTTTTTTTTACAAAACTATATAATTCGGGAAGTATAGCTTCATGCTTTCAGGCACCATATTTTTCATAATCTATTAGTTTTATTGTTTTTGCCATTTTCTGGGGTTTGTTCATTTATAGTGCACATGATTAAAACAATAATTGTCTTTTACTTTCTGGCATATTTTATTTAGCATAATATGGAGTGAACTTAAGGTGATTATGCTAAGTAAAATAATTCAGAAAATAAAAGACAATTATCAATGATTTTATCAATTTTTGTAATATAAATAACCAAAGAAAACAAATCATCTGTCATGCAGGAGAGAATTTCATCTTGTTTAATAGCTGTAGTATTTTAATGACTATAAATAATACTATCTCTTTATCTAGTTATCTATTACTATGAATTTAGATAGATTCTTCACTGGAGCTATTGTGAATAAACTGTTGTGAATGTAGGTATGCATATATCTTTTCAAATTAGTATTTTCACAAACTTCAGATAAATACGTAGGTGAGAATCATAAGATATTTCCAATTTTAGTTGTTTTAAAATATCTCCTTACTGATTTCCATGGAGGTTGTACCAACTTACATTTCCTTCAGCTCACTTATTTTTTTAGATCCTCGCCAAAACTTGTTTTTCTAGTTGTTTTGATATAGAATGTTATCATAGGTGTGATGTGAAGCCTGATAGTGGTTTTCTCTCTGGTATTTGTATTTCTCTTGTCATGTCATGTTGAGCATTCATCCATGTACTCATGTACTCATGTACTTGTGAGTCCTTATACATACTGTTTAAAGAATTCTCTATCCAGGTATATTATTGTCCTTTGTTTTTTTTTTTTTTT
>NW_004567103.1:67923989-67945629 GCF_000260355.1 Condylura cristata | reverse complement strand
ATGAATTCCATTTTGCAATCAAGTAGAACAGTATATCAGTAAGAGGTGGTCTTATTCAATAAATTTTTCTTAGTCTTCTAGTAAAGCAGAAAAGAAGATGTAAAAGAAAAGAAGATCTTATTCTAAGATGTAAAAACAAACCAAAAAATGGGTTTATAAAATTGTTTTAGTGATCAGTAATTAAATCACAGGAAAAGAGAGTGTCAAATTCTACTCAAAAGAACTGCTTCATCACATTATTTGCAGAGCAATGATTTGGGGGAGTATAAACGTCCGAAAAATTAGTAGTGAGCTACTCTATCTTCCTTATTAAGTATATCTGAAAATTTTTCTACTGTTTCTCTCTTTTAATTTCTTGAAGTGTTTTTGTTTGGACTTTTCTCTTTGTGCATAAGCCATAATTGTATCCTTTGTTGTATTGTCATTCATAAACCACTCCCAAATTTTAAGAAGGTCATTTACATTTTCAGGTTTATTCTCCAAGGACAGTTATCCATACCAGCGTGATGCTATCTATGAACTTAAAGACTAAGAACCACACTTAATCATCCCAGTCACTGATAAAGATATAGTAATGAACCTAGGACACATTCTGAAGCATCACTCAATATCCACTCCCATCCTTCAGGGCCGCGTGAAGCGATTAATAACTACGTTTTAAGTGTGACCTTCCCAGCAGCTGCACACCCATGCTCTAATAGCAGCATCTCAACTGTGCTTTGCTGCTCCCTAATTAATGTCTTATGAGACTGAATTAAAAGCCTGACTGAAATAAAGATCTTATATCTATTGCTTTCCTTTGAACCAAAGGGTCTGTCACTGTCACAGAGGGATTAGATTAGTCTGATCTGATTTGTTCTTCACATATTTTTAAAATCCCCTCTGAGAGCTTCTATATACTTGCAAATTGAAAATTGGCCAATAAAAGAAACACATAGCAGGTTTTGTGTTTCAAAACTTTATACCCTGGATACAAAGGTCCCTGAGCAACCAGAAGTATTAAATTCATTGTGACTTTTATTATTAAGTATGAAGATCAATGTACAGCCATACATTTGTTCATCTTTTTCCATGATTTTTACAAAAAAGATATGATTAAGCTTCAATGTTCATTTATTTGCTCTATTATTCCCCTCTCACATCTTACGCAGATGTGTATGGAGGTTTAATTTACATCCTTAAATTTGAAAATTGGCCAAAAACTCTCAAATATGCTTTAAGGAAGATCAAAGACATAATATAAAAATACCCCAAAGGGATAAGTAGAACAGTTGTAACAAGTTAATCAGTGAAGTTTCTGACTAGATTTTTAAAAAAATGTTAGTGTTTTTTTTTTAATTAATTAAAAAAAATGTTATGGTGATTACATAAAAAATCTACAATTCTGTGATGGGCACTTCCTACTAGAAGTTCTGTAAAATGAAGGCCAGAAAATAAATATATTTAGTATTGTTCTTAATCTCTCTGTGTATATAAATAAACACATAGAGATATAGAAATATAAGTTGTACAAAGTTATGGAAATAATGTTTTCTCTTTAAGAAAATCAAAGAAGCAACCGTTTTTATGGTATATGCTCAAAAATAATCAATGTGTAAATATAAAATATTTATGCAACATAAAGTAATGATAGATTTTATTTCATTCTTTCTTTAATAGTAGGTGTTGAGAACCTACTATGTGCACTGGTTGAAGCTCTGGAGTTATAAAGGAAGAAAACTAAGAAAATATTTCCTGATTATCTGGAATCTGTCTTGCAGTGAGAAGAGAGAAATCAAGTGCACATAAATGACAAGATTAGCATTGTAAACCAATATCAGTAACCAATGTGAGAAAAATGGTATGAAAAGGTTCAGAAGTGTAAGGATATTATTAAAGTAAGGTGGGTATAAAAGGTTTCTTTGATTAAAATAACTGAAGGAGGTGAGGGAATAAGCAATGTGATTATCAAAAAAAAAAAAGCATCTTCATGCAGAGGAGCAAGATTAAATTTAGATTTATTTTGTTTAAACAAATTGTCACAGCCTTGTGACCACAAATGTTGAGTAGATAAGAAAAGGTATAGTCACTAATGTAGATAGATACACATTAATTAAAAAAAAGTATTATTTTCAATTAAATAGAGTAAATCACAAATATTCACATTAAAACTCACTTTGTAATAAACTTACATGTATAAATATTATATTTTATATTTAAAATCTTTGAAGAAAACTATTCATTCTTTCCAGAAGTTTTTGATGTGATTTGTACATTGAAAAACAATTTCATGAATATTATTTTCCTAACTTCATTGTTGATAGTTATGTTTTGAAAGATTATGGTCTGGAAAGATACTCCTTATTGGTAGAAAAAAATGTGTAAAGATACACATTCACTCATTCAGTACACACATATATAGATACTCCTACTACATCATATTTCTAGTATGATCCAGAGTGGTGGAATATTAAATTTAAAATTTGAATTCAGAGATGTTAACTCATTCACCTATCATAATCTTCAAATACAGATGAAATGACCAAGTAAGTGATTTAAAATTATTATGCTTTATATATTGGAAGAAAGGGAACACATTTGTCTTTTTGGGAACAGTTTAAGTTCTGAAGCTTAATGAACTGAAAAATGACTCAACATGATTGCCAAATACATGTTCTCTCTTTCTATCTATCTACTCTGCTTTCTCCCTCAGAATTAAGCATATAAACTTACTATGGGCACAAGTACAAAAGAAAATCCATAATGAAGGGCACTTTTCAAGGTGTGTCAATTTTATGGGCTTAAAAACAGCACAGTTTTATGGAAAAAGAATAGTCTTATCTTTTTCACAATTTCCATTTCTGATTGAATCAACTCAAGCATTCAATCAATCATATTACAGGTAAAGCCAGTTATAACTGACTAAATTGTCAGGTTAACCTTCTGTAACTATAATTGGTGTAATGTATTACCCAAATTGTATGAAAGGACATTGACATAAATTGTGCAGCTTAGAATCCAGAAGAAAAAATGACTGAGATGATGTTGCATTAAGTCATAATGAGAATGGGATCAAAGCATCCTATGATAAGTCTGTAATTGACAAAATAGGTAGAAATTATGACCTCGGTGAACACACTGGGCCAGGGTGAAGAAAATAATAATGTAGTAGGACAAATCAGGTCGTGTTAGTCATAAAATAGTTCCTTATCACTTTAAATTACAGACATAATGGATAGTGTTTCATGTTAATAAGGTGATGCTTGATTAGTCAAGTGATCAGAAGAGAAGAATATCCCTGCTAAAATAATATTCTGAAGTTCAAAATGAACTTCAAAAATGTTTAGGCAAATTTACAAAGGGAAAGCTGTAATAGTAAGAAAACTTACCTTTTGGAAAATGTTTCTGGCAACACTACACTGACAAAGAAATGGCCTTAGTGCAGTATGCTGCTGAAGAACAAGATAGATCCTGGCCTTTTCATTGGTAGAATAATAATACAGCATCAGTTGAGGGGAAGGAGAAAAAAAAGGAAAAGGAGGGTGAAACTAAAGAATGTGCTCCGTCATCTATAGTATCAGGGGTGTGAGTCTGCCCTCCAGGCACCTCTCATCTGCTTGATGACTCCATGTTGGAATTGAGATCAAGCCTACTTCCCCAGCATGGGTTTCAATCTTATCAACAAGCTTTTCACTGATTAGCTTCTGGGACCCCTTGTCATACAGTGGTCTTGTCATACAGCTCCCAAAGTGTTCACAGCTTTCCCAGAGTTATCATGCTTTAAGCACTTGGTTAATTTGAAAGACACCTTGTAAGGGTTGGCTCTGACTGATTGACCTATGCAAGGGCAATTTTGACTTTGAATAGGAAAGCAGAACTACATGTAACAAAATGGTGGCTGAATAGGCAGTTTAGGATTAGTAGATCCATAGGAAAATGAAATATTTTATTTACACTTAGACAACTAGTTTCTCAACAAATTGTTTACGTGTGCTTTTCTTTTTCTATAATTATCGATGTCGTAAGTTGAAAGACTGTGTATGTGAAAGACTTAAGGATGTATAGAGAACTGACTTTTTCTTTTTTTAAAAAAGATTTATTTATTTATTCATACAGAACTGGGGTACAAGCAAGAGGTAAAGGGGCAGTGAGAGCATTCACCAGAGTCAGTATGGGAAGCAGAACAGGCAGATTGATGAAGTACACTGCTGAGGGGAGCAGTGGGCAGGTCAGAAGAGGTCTGCCAGCCATATTGTCACCTCCAAGGATGGGGATCAAACTCGCACTGAGGTGGCTGCAGCTTGCTTGCAGTGCTATGTCCTAACCTGTTGCACCACCAGGGAGGGCCAAAGAACTGACTTTTCAAGAGTCAAATGTTATTATAAACCCAAACTAGAACTTGTCAATTAGTCAAAATTTGGCAATATTTTTCATATGATACTTTCTTAAATATACCTATGGTTATAATTTTGATTGTATTTCTTATAACTATTCTTACAATTTTAAATTCTTAGACACAAAACAAATTTTGCTGAGCGTACCTCTCTGTAACTGAGCATATTGCCATTGACAAATTTTAAAATTTGATTTCTATATGCCTTATTAATTCTTAGGGTCCATCTGAGAAAATGTATGAATACAGTATGTCCCTCCTTAACCAAAATAGGCCACAGAAGCAAAATACAATGGATGCTTTCGAGACAAAATCTTCTCATATTATCACAATAACAAGTCAAAATGGGTAGGTTGACCCTGATGATGAAATAATTGCCATTGGTTGTATTGAAGATAAAAAAAAAATGCCTATTACCAATAGGAAAGGAGCTATCTTCTCTGATATTAGATTAATGTTATTTCTGAAGATCAAGGAGACAAGAAAATATTCTTATTTTTGATGATAATCTAAGTTGAGCATGATACCCTATCTTTTCTGTGGTATATCATTACTTTTTTCTAAACATCAAATTCTCATATGACACACCTCATATTATCATATACTTTATTGCTCCTGACACTATGTATCTTTCAATTAAAATTAGTGCTCCTTTTGGGAGGTGAACAATAGGAGGTGGAAGGTAATAAGAGACAATTTACATCACTGGTCTTCACACATTATTTGATAAGGAATACTCACATTTTAATTTAACTAAATCAACTATTGTAAAAACTCTCAGAAATACTCCAAATTCTATTTTTCTTTGGCATTCTGATGGAAAAGTATTTAAAATGAGGGCCCTTCTTAGTGGCTCAACTGGTTAAAGCACAGCATTGCAGGGAAGCCCCACCCGCTTCAATGGAGGTGCCCCAGAGGTGACCCACATGGCACGGCAGACTTCTCCTGACCCTCCCTGCTGTTCCTTTCAGCAGTGCACTATGACAATCTGCCTGTTCTGCTGCCCACTCTTGTCCAGTGAATCCTCTCACTGCCCCTGTACTGCTTCCCTGTAATCCACTTCTCTATACATAAATATTTTAATTAAAAATATTTAAAAAGAAAATGATCTCTGTTGATTTCACTGAATATATTTTTTAAAAGATTTACTTATTTATGCATGTAAGGACTGGAGTACAGACAGAGGTGTGGGGGGTGAGAAGATTCACCAGAGACAGAGTAGGGAGCATAACAGGTAGATGTACTGAAGTACACTGCTGAGGGGAGCAGTGGTGGGCCAGAAGAGGTCTGTCATGCCATGTGGTTCAGCTCCATGGCCAGGGATGGAACTTCCCTCAAGTGGCTTTTGATAGCATCATTGTGCTATGCTTTTACCCCTTGCACCACCAGGGAGGGCCCTCATTATATATATTATAAGTAATAATAAGTACTCTATAGTCATAACACTAATGTATGGTAATAATATTTAACTATTAGGAATTTAGCTCATGTGACTAGAGTAATATACAAGATTTTAATTTAAAATGTTTCAGTTATCATTCAAGACTCATGAAAACATTATTCATTTGAAGGGCAATGATAAAATAAATCATGTATTTACAACCTATGCCCCATTGTGAGATGGTCTATCAGTTACTTGTGAATGATTTCAAAAGAATGATGTCCTAGGAAAAAGGAGTTCAATGAAAAGCAAAAGAAAATAGATAGCTGTGTATTAATAGAATAATTCCACACAATAGACTAACATTTCCAAGCCTACCATTCAACTGATTATGAATAACTGGAATACAAATACCCTTCCTGTAAAAGTTCCACTAATTCAGGGAGCCCTCATTTGTTTCCGAGAACCTCTGACAAATGAAGTATTTACATATGTGTAGTACAAATTTGATTTAGGTTGAAACACTGAACTGACCTTGAGATATAGAAATATAGAATTATCTATTTTTCAAGTAACTTTGAGTCCAGTCTTAAGGGCCTCAGCAGCATGCTAATATATAGCAGGTCCAATACATACTATTTTATCCAAGTGTTTCAATTCTTTTTTTTTTTTTTCCTTTTCATAGCTCCTGTTTAATATCTGATTTTGCCATGTCTTCAAATTTAGATAACAAAAATTAGTATTTTCAAAGCGACATTAATTTTAATGTGGTAGGGAGATATGGTCAAACTGAAATCTCAGTGTCCTCTGTAATAGGTATACAAATTATATTACACATTTGTACTCAGGTATAAAATTTTACTCAATGCTTAGAGTGACTGACTACATTGTTCTTTCCACTAGCTGTTCTGATGTTTCTTCTTCTTCTTTTTTTTAATTAACAGTTTGTTTTATCAGCTTTCCTCAGCAGAAATAAAATCTATGGATATTATTTTATACTTAGACATGTCATTTTAAAAATCAATATGATGTTTCACTTATAATAAGGCAGAAACAGTAAGTGATTTCTAAAATACTATATATTTCAATATAAAAGCCTTTTTATGTATTTATAGAGGATTGGCATAATTACGCTCTGGCACAGTTATGTGAAACCATGATGAACACAACCTGTATGATAACCAACAGCCACAAGTATGTGGCCCTGGCCACTCATATAAGATGAGCAGCATCGCCATAAGTAGCAATTTTTCTAAAATGATGATAAACACTTCAACAATTTCTGAACAAAACAATAATCTTCCTTTGATTGTATGATAGCTTTACTCCTAGAAAATTCCATGTCTCTTGGAACTGTGAAAAACAAATAACAACTCAGTGTTTGTGCTCTCGATTTAAAGATCGTAAACAAAATTTTCATCTACTTCAACTCTCAAATGAATACCTATGAAAAAGCAAAATGAGTTTCATTCGGAGACCTTTTTACCTAACAAATCTTAAAGCATTGCTGTCCACCCAAAAGTTCCCCAATGATTGTAACCACAAAAATTTTCCCCTTAAATTCTAAAATGTTCCCTAGTTTAAAAGTCAAATGCTGGGGCCCTCCCTGGTGGTGCAAGGAGTTAATTCTTAACACTATGGGCCACCACTGCAGCATGAGTTGGATCCCCAGCCAGGGAAATGATCCACATGGTGCAGCAGACCTCTCCTGTCTCACCTGCACTTCCCCTCAAAAGTGTATTTCAATAGTTCTGCTTGTTCCACTCCCCAGTCTGTCTCTGGCAAATCCTCTTACAACCCCCACCACACCACAACTCTGGCCTACAGTCCTTTTCTTTTATGCACAGATAAATAAAATAAATGTATACATTTAGAAAACTCACATTTTTTTTAAG
Source organism: Condylura cristata (assembly GCF_000260355.1). Taxonomy (NCBI): domain Eukaryota; kingdom Metazoa; phylum Chordata; class Mammalia; order Eulipotyphla; family Talpidae; genus Condylura; species Condylura cristata. The sequence goes on along the minus strand of NW_004567103.1, from coordinate 67,937,981 downwards.
AGTCATTTATTTATGCATACAAACTGGGGTACAAGCCAGAGGTGCAGGGATAATGAGAGGATTCACCAGAGCTAGAGTGGGGAGCAGAACAGGCAGACTGATGAAGTACACTGCTGAGGGGAGCAGCTGACTAGACAGGAGAAGTCTGTTGCACCATGTGGGTCACCTCTCTGGCCAGAAATCGAACTGGTGCAGAATTGGTCATGAAACTTTGTAGAGCTGTGCTTTTAACCCATTGCACTGTCAGGGAGGGCTTGCATGCTACTTTTAAACCACATTGCTCCTCGAACCTCAGGCAGATCTTTGAAACTTGCTCTATAGAGTCTAACAGTGCTGTGGACACACAGGCCATAATTTTTACCAACTACAAACTGCAAATCATTATTTCTCTTTAAAATGTATATATAAAACCCATGATGCATGTATATTCAAATGTAAATAGTTATAAATATAGTTATTATATAACAGCTTATATTATGACTTCAGTTTTCTGTGAGGTCATATGTGTCAGGTAATTAAAGAATGAGTAAGTATCTGAGGCATATGAGGATCATTTTTAGTTTCCAGTCTCTTTCCCCTTAATTATTGTGAGACCTAACTACATAGTTTGATCAGGTTCTCAGAGCTTAACAATAAAAGGAGAAGGAATCAACTGTCCTAGAATGAGCTGGAGGAGCTTCTTAGATTTTGGTCTCATGGCCTAAGGGGAGATCTACCTAGGTAAGTACTTCATTGTTATTCCAGCATGGCAAGTAACCAAGCCTTGTAGTCTGTGCAAAATCACTTAGCCTTTAAGCACTTCAGTTTCCTTATCTATAATGAGAGGGGAGAGGTTGATGATCTTTAATGCCCTCTCTAGCTCTAAAATTATAGATTGCAGGATTTGTCAGGAGATTACCCTTGCTTTATCTCTTCAAAACTAGCAGGAATGCCAGAAACCAGCAGGGGCTCCCAGCAGTTAGAGGAAACAGTAAGTGATTAGTCATTTCCTTTGCTTAGGATGCTGAATCTGCTCAGCACATTCGTACTTACGACTCACAGAAGGTAAGGGGTCAGAGTCGGTCAGAAAACACACCACTTGCCAGGTCTTAGTAAAACATCCCAAGAGAAGTGATAGAGGTACAAGGCTTTCCTAGCCTCAAAATAAAATTAGTCTGGTTATGTTTAAAATCTCTGATTTGTTCCTATGGTGATTCTATCTTATGTGCTTAAGTAAGACTTGCAATATCCCTATATTAACATCAATTAAACTGTTCTATAGTGTCCTTTCTCTTACAATAAGATTGGCGCTACATAGGACATGGTTTTGTTTTTCTTTATTCCCAGTGCTGAATGCCAAACCCAATCGTTTACTTATAGCACACACATACACAGTTTAAATGTTCCTAATTCAGGTACTTGGATATGTTTCTTTAAGTCTGCCTCATTACTTGTTTAACAAATTTTCTATGCAAAGTTCTCTGGAAAACTTTATGTTGCATACCAACAAAGTAAATTGATAATGATAAAAAACAACAACTCATGAATTATAATTTTCTGGAGAAATGTGAAAACAAGGAAATATTTCTGAAAGTTGTCAAACCAGTACTATAAAATGATTGACCCAATTGCAAAAAAAATCTCACTGATTTTACTGTCTGTCTTGTTTGAGTCACTGAAACAACGTTCGTTTAGAAATAAAGTCTCCAAATAGGAGATGCTAATACCACATTAAAATCTCTCTCTTAAGATTTATCGATAGTAGGTATAACTGAGCTCTTTTTTGATCAAAGATAAACTTAGATAACATTTCTTGAGTGAATTTACACAGGATTACTCAGCCATATACAAAAGAATCAACTAATATACCAAACATCAAATTAGTTACCTATGGGAAAGAATGGTTATGTGCTCCTATAAAAACAAATGTGAAATTATGGAATTATTTTCAGCTCTTCATAACAACTTAGGTTTTTCATATAGTCAATACCAAAAATGTTTTGTACTAAAAAATTTCTCATTGACTTTAATAATTAAAAGTTACTGATAGTAAATTATTTTATAGTTTGCTAAAAAGTTATAACTTTTTAATTTTATTTTTTAATTTTTATATATTTATTAAACGGTACACTGATCTGTCAAACAGAGCTGACTATAAATCCTTCATTCATGTAACTTGTGACAAACAGCTGCTAATGTCCTAAAGAAACTATTTATAATTGTTGATTTACCCTTCTGTTTATACACAAAATTCTAAAAGCTGTTTGAGGAAAGAAATTATGTTTTAGTCATCTCTGTATCTTGACATTTAGAAATTTGTTTATTTATATGCTCAATTAAATGCAAGTTCAGTATAAAGTGAACTGAGGTTAGCATACTAACGTACTGTACATATCTATAAAACATGTAATTTCAACATTCTAATTTAAAACAAACATATTACTCTTTTGTTAAGTGTGTGTATCCTTATTTTTATACATATGTATTTTCCTTAGAGTAATAGTTAATCTATTACAGGGCAGGGAGAAAGGGCTCTACTGAACCCCCAAACCTGCCTGCTCTAAATAGGTTCTGCCATTCACTGCATCAAGACAAGACATAAGAGCGTTAATGGAAAGGAAATTTAATACAATGAGTATACAATACAGAAATGACAAAGAATGTAATTTCTAAATCAGACACTTGAAATTACCCATCCCCTCATGGGTAAAAGTCCACCCAAAAGGGATTGGTCCAAAGCAAGGCTTGAAAGCCTGCCACAAGGCTAAAGCACCTTCTTTCTGGTCAGGACCACATAGAAAAGGGTTAGAAATGGCCAGACAAGTCTGGGAGGAAAAGAGCAAAATCAAAATTAATATAAACACTGCTATAGTGAACCTCCCATGGATTTCTCACCTACATCTGTTTCAACCTTTCCAGGGCCAAGAAACAAGCATGGTTTCTTCACATGTCTCTCTCTGCTCCATGTGGCTTACTCAGGTCTCCTTCTGGCTCTCCATCCTGCTTCCTTCTTCCTCAGACTCCTCTTCTCTTCTCTGCTCAGATTCACCCTCCTCCTGAGTGGGGCAGGGAACCTGGAACTTCCCCTTTTTCCTGGGGACCACCCTGTTACACTTCTATATATTAGGCAAGAGTATCAACTATGCATTTTAATTAAAAAAAAAAACAAAACAACTAATTTCTAGTCTGTGTTATAGGTCTTAACAGTGAAAATGGGAAATGGCCCAGATGTTCGTATTTATTAAGTTCCTTAGATTATCAAACTGTCATCTACTATTTGAGAAATATCACACTAGATTTTCTTGTGCCATTGAAGGTGTTCAAAGCCTCACATTACTACAGCAGGGAAACAAAGTATGTTACCCCCAAACATTCCTGTTTGGCATAAAGATTACTTTTTAACTTATTTATTTTGGAAAATAACAAATGTAGAAGGAAACTTTGAAAAATGTAAAAGCTACACTTTTATAAGAGTATTTGTGTAAATAAAGGAAATAATTACTTAGAAGCATATCTTCCTTTCTGTATCAGGAAGATGACTAAATTGCAAGAAATTTAATGGAGAGGATATGAATTTGATTCTCTTTTAAGACTTTACTCTTGTTTCCATTTTTTTTTTTTCTGGGTATCCTCCATAATCAACCTACATGCACTTTCCTTTTTCTTTAGCTAAGGATAGTATGTATGCCACCTTGGGAACTTATTCATTTTCTTCCGATTAAGCTCCATTTATACTCAAAGTATGTATGGTGGCAAACTTCTGCTGGTTAATCTGAATTTCATTATAGGAATCTCAGTAAAGAGACTCCTATATCAGAATATCTCAGAAGATAGACAGGAAATTATCTTTCCTACCTATATCATTTTCATTAGGGCCCAGACACCTAGAGAGGAATTCATTCAGCAAGAAGCCTAACCCAGAGGTAAGGCAACTAGAACAATGAGTTCTTAAAATGCAAAAAGCAGAATCCAAGTTTAAAATCTAGTTAGACACTTGATTCCTAGAGGATTAACTTAGAGATGCATACCATAAAATAATAAATATTAACCTTCCTTTCTGAAATTATAAAGAGAATACTTGTTTGTACAAAAGATAAATTTCCTGAGGATATATCTTATATAACATTTTTTTTTTTGTTAAATACTTTTGATTCATAAACATAAATGGCATTCTCCACCTAAGGAAGGCTAGTGTCAGTATAATTGGAAGCATTTTTTTTTTTGCTCTTACAATTAATAGTGTACCATAATCTAAGCAACATATGTGATTATTATTGGTACCATAATAAAGCCTTATTAGTAGAAGAGATATTTTGTTTTATGCATTACATTTTTTCTTCCTATTACTGTTTTCCTGCTTGTGTTTACTTGTTATACATCTTCAGGAATGTGGTAAACAGATATCTAATGACAATAGCATCCCTGAAATTCTGAGACAGTTATACTAGTTCTTAGAGCAACATTTATTTCCCATTTTGTTGAATAACCTCAGGCTATACCGTTAAGGCCAGGATTGTGTAAATTTCTTCCTGTAGAATAGCTACTTCTGTTACAGATCAGGGAGAGGAATACCATAGAACCCTCAAATCTACCTGCTCTAAATAGATTCTGCCATCAGTCATATCAAGACAAAACATATAGACTTTTAATGAAAAGGAACCTTAATACAATTAGTGTGCAGTACAGAAAAGACAAAGAATGTAGTTTTCAAATCAAGCACCCAAAGTTACCCATTCCCTGTGGGTAAAGTCCACCCAAACAGGATTGGCCTAAACAAGTCCTAAAAAGCCCACCACAAGTCAAATCCACCTTCTATCAGGGACCCATCAAAAAGGATCTGAAACAGTCATACAAATCTGGGAGAAAAAGAGCAAAATCAAAATCAAGAAAAACCACCATTGTTAACCTCCCCATGGATCATTTGACCACATCTATTTCAACCAGTGCAGGACCAAGAAGCAAGTACAGTTTCTTCACATGTTTCTCTCTGCTGTGCTTCCCTCAGGTCTCTGGCTTTCCATCCTGCTTCCTTCATTCCCTAAGTCTCCTCCCCAGATTTTTCTCCTCCCTGCTCAGCTCCACCCTGCCTTGGGTGGGGCAGAGAAACTGGAACCCCACGCCACCCCCCCTTTTCCTAGAGCCCACCGGCTACAATTTGACTAGGAAATAGACAATCAAATACTTCAAAAATAGTCTATATTTTTAAATTATGAAAAGTATTTACTATTGATGTAAGCAAGGCAAATTATACTAACTGTAGGGGCTGATTCTTATTTTAGAGATCTGACTTGAATTTCACTTATTAATGAAAATAGTTAACATCTCTAAGAAGATATTACTATAAAACTCATGAGTATAGAAATATCTTGATTATGTCTATGTTCTACAGAAATACACATTTGTCAGAATTAGAAAAAATTGTATAGCTTAATACATTTACTTTTATCATTAATATAAAACTCTCCCCTTCCAGAAATACCTCAGAAATGGAGAAATGTGAATTATAGTAATGATGAGTAATTTCTTAAAACTGAAAAAAATATATATACTAGTTTATATCTTAATTAAAATTTCATTTTAACATAAGAACCTTTAGACCAGCTCATATTTATTCGTTCTAGAACATGAGTTCAGAAAATATTACTATTATTAGGTATTTTCAACTAGGGTTACATTTAATTAATATTTTATGAGAGTAATTCATATGAAATATTGTTACAAAAATTAAAAAAGAAAACATATACAACTCTCAGAGAAATTAAGATTAATGGATTTTAAATATATTTCTCATATCTTAGTATCTAATTCTTTTATACTAAATTTACCTCTCTCATAATATTATGAAAGCAGCATATCTTGGATAAAAATATTTAATTTATGTAACATTAAAGGGAATGGTTTAATATGTTGGACTGTTCTGCAGGGACTGACTTTGCATAATATGATTCTTTGTCAGTCTAGCTCTATTTTGTGAATTATATGCCTGCAAACATGTGAGAATGAAAATTGAAGACCAGTGGAACATTTTGAATATCTGTACTGAGTAAAATAAGCTTAGGACACAGACATGTGAGCTAGGGAGTTCTTTTTACTTTTCTGGATGTATTGGTAGATAACTTTATTTTATTCAAAGACAGTTGTGATTATAAGTGATAAATAGAGGTAAATATGTTTAATTCCTCCAATTCCTGAGACCTCCTTTTTTCTTTGTTTTATGCCTGGCATATATGCTTACCTAGCAATTATTACAAAGTATTTTCCCCTTTGTTTTGTTGATTTGATGTTAATTATTTTGTGGGTTTTTCACTGTTCACTTGATTACAACTAGAGTGTTGTAATCACTGGCTCTAGGAGAAACAGGCATTTTACATCTTTGTGACTGTCATATTTCCAGTGCCTGACAAAGAGTCTGTTTCATGCAAGGTGTTCAATAAGTACCTTCTATGAATTTGTTTAGCTAAAAGTGTTAATGTAAGTAAATATAACCTGGGAAAACATCTATTTAAACTATTTTATAGAATTTAAGGATTTTAAAAAAATTATTTATTTATGCATACAGAACTGGGATACAGGCCAGAGGTGCAGGGGCAGTGAGAGGATTCACCATAGACAGAGTGGGATGTAGAATACTGATTGACAATGTACACTGCTGAAGGGAGCAGCGGTGGGTAGGAGAGGTCTGCCACACCATGTGGGTCACCTCCCTGGCCAGGGATTGAACTCATGAAGTGGTTGCTTCTAGAATCATAGTGCTGTGCTTTAAACTACTGTGCCACCAGGGAGGGCCCTATTTTAATGAAACTTTATTAAAATAGGTAGCATATCCAATTTGATCTACAGGATATTACTAGGAGTTGTTCACCTTTTGTGTATCAAATTATTTGTAAGGCAGTCAACATTTTCTCTCTCTCTTGGATACTGAAAGGATAAGTATGTGTCTAGTTGAGTCTTCTTGGAATGGCTCTATGCATAGGTTTGAATCTTTTGAATTTTTGGACATGATATGTAAGTCACTCTGATATGTGCACAAAGCAAAAGCCAATCAAATGTAATATTAAATTCTTGTTGTAACAAACTTTGTCAGAAACATTTTCCCAAAGTTTAAAATCACTCTAAGAATGCAGTTATTACTATACAATTTACTAACAATGAGAATGAATAACATGATAAATAGCATAACTAGAATATCGAGTAAGATAAGAATGGCACAGAAAAGTCCTATTTGTGCTGTTTTAAAATTTAGGATAAGCAAAATGGATCCTCTAAGAGAATTTTTGTGAGATCATATTATCTTTCCTATCCAAAACAACCCCTCACAAATCAACAGATTTAAAAAAGCAAAAAACTTTTTAAATGTGCTTGTAAATGTTCATATTGAAACTCTAATCTTATTTTGATTTTATTCTTCCAAGTTTTTTGAAAGCATACCTGACATTCATAATCTCTGTTTCAACACACTTAAATCACCTTTCAACAGATTATAATCTGAGTCTTAGAAATCACTCTTGCTAGAGTTGGTATATCTTTGTCATAGCCAAATCCAAAAGTTTGCATCTCCTTTAACAGTTCTTGCTGACCACCTGTTAACATCTGGTAAGTGTCACTCTCTGTATACTAGTCACTTTGTCTAAGGATAATAGGAAATGGCATTGTGCTTTTTATTCTTTAATCATATTTATTATAATTCTTCATCTGTTAAATAACAGTCCATAGTAGTAAGCTAACTGCCTTCATTTCTTTCAGATAATTATTCTTTTTTAAAAAAATATTTATTTATTTATGCATACAGAACTGGGGTACAGGCCAGAGGTGCAGGAGCAGTGAGAAGATCCACCAGAGACAGGGTGGGGAGCAGAACAGGCCGACTAATGAAGTATACTGCTGAGAGGAGCAGCAGGCCCCTCAGGAGAGGTCTGCAGTGTCTTGTGGGTCACTTCCTGGGCGGGGCTCAAACTCATGATGAAATTGCTTTAGCTTCTTAGTTCTGTGTTTTAACCCACTGAGCCTCCAGGGAGGGCCCCAGTAATTACTCTTTATGTATTTCTTCTCTGTGTCTTCAGATGTTGTCTGCTCGGATTGCAATGTGAGTTCTGAGACTCACGCCTGAGCCCTCTGATTCCAGCCTCACTATATGCAAAGCTCTTATCTTATATGAAAAATATTTAATTTTCCATTTAACAACTTACTGATTGAGGAATCACTTTAAATATTTTAAATGTATTGACTGGGTACTAATGAGTTTTAAACCTAGTGTAACAGTGTCCCTCTTTGTACTTTTTTGTAGGGATAAAAATGATTTTAAGTCACAGCAAAATAATGTTAGAATTATGACAGCTACTGAAGAACAGATATATATGGTAGGTAGATAGATAGCAGAGTAGATATATGCAGCACATTAGAGAATTAGAGAAGTTGGTGATGATTAAACTGTGGAATTGAACTCAAGGCAATAGTGAAAATAGGAGAGGAAAAATGTTTCCAAATAAGGGAACAACATTCTGGATAAATCTGGATTACACAGGAAATGGGCCTAATGAATTAACAGTAACAAATGCTTTATAGATTACTCAATATTTAGGGTGGTGAAATGGATAAATGGATAGTTATAGTAAAAGTTCTTGGGAATACTAACGTGAGGTTGTTTTTGGCTACCAAGATAATTTTTGCTATTTCAATCTTCTACTTTCAAGTTTTTGACAAATAGTGATTTTCACATCTGTCCTTTTATGTAATGTGAAACTTCTTTGTTCATGTTTATTTGCGTCTTGCCTTCCCTGCTTGAGTGAATGATTATTGAGGAAGGACTTGTTATTGTCTTTGTTTCCTAGCAAAGAGGTAGCTAGATAGGTAGGGACCTGGATAGATGGACAAACAGCAACATTCTTCATAGTAGGGGCTTTACAGATGTTTCCCGAAGGAAACTGCCATTCACTACCACAGTACAAACATCTTAATCCCTTTGCCCAGTACTTTTGTAAAATATGCCACTATCTCTGGATCTCCCCAAAGTAAGTGTAGAATTCATGGAAAATCTACCATTTATCACTATAAATATCAAGAACTGTCTCCTTTGTGCACAGTGCTCCATAAATGACCATCCTCTGTGAGGATATAATATGATATCAGATAGTACACATCAAGACTTTGTTTTCTGGCTTCAAAAAATCTGGAAAATATGACAAGCTACACTAGAATGAATTGAATGGTGTTGCTATTTTGCACTGCTGATTGAAAGCCATTATTCATCAATTTTGTTCAATCTGCCGAACTTCTGTAAAACTCTTTAACAGAAGCATCACTGTTGCATGAGAAGAAGAGTAAGGCTATTATCTTAACAGAGCTCTTATAGTTGCCATTAATGTACAAACCTTGAATTTTTATCTTCATTAACTGAAGGGCATGAAATGTAGGCTTTATTTGCCTTCAAAGACTGACTTTATTTGAGATTCAGTACACACCCCACAATAATTAGAACACAATCATGACTCTTGAGTAATGCTTTTGAAGGGTTGCCATTAAGTCAGGCTTTTTATTTCTGGTCCACACAGCACAACACAAAATGAGCTGACGCTGGTGGTAATTATCTAGTGAACTTAGTCATTGTAGAATGCCACGCTGGGAAATTTACATTGAAATAACCTCTGTTATCTGCATGACTAACTGAATATCTAGGAAAATAAATACTTGATTTTACAAAATTAATGATACAGAAGTATTTTTGATCAAAATAAGCTTTTAAAGGCATTGTGATAGAAACTGTGCCTACTTCTGGAAGGGGCATTGATTAACAAGGGATATAAGAGAAACTTCTAACGTGATGGTATTATTATATATTTAGATTTGGGTTGGGCTTATACAATTGAGTGGCTCATCACATTGAACATTTAAGATTAGAGCCCTCTATACATCTCACTCTATGTATTTTTTACCATCTTTGAGAAAACAGTAAAAAGAAGTAATCAGGAAATCAACTATTATTTTTAAGTTTTTAAAAATAATTAAATTTTTTGTTTAGATTTATTTTTATGCTTACAAGAACTGGGGTGTAGCCCAGAGGTTCAGGGAGTGAGAGAAGAGTGGGGGGGGAGCAGAACAGATAGATGTACTGATGTACACTGCTGAGGGGAGCAGCTGGCAAGACAGGAGAGGTCTGCTGCACCATGTGGGTCACCTCTAGGACTGGGGATCGAACTCACACTGAAGCAGCTGTGGTTAGCTTGCAGTGCTCTCTCCCAACCCGTTGTGCCACCAGGAAAGGCCTCAACTATTACTTTTGATACTCTACTATGTAAAATAATATTAGGTGTTATGAGTTTGTGTTATGTCACTTCATTTTTCTAAAATGCTTGCATTCACCCTGTTTTGCAAATAGAATGAAGGAAATTCAAATAGGGTTTTTATTTTATGACAAAAGTAGAAAATTAAGATTAGCTGTCAGCATCTGTTTTGCAGCAACCAGCATTAGACAGCAAGCTCTGGGAGCGGTGTCATCTCCAAGGAACTAGTTATACAGTGTGGGTACTTGTCATATCAGTCTTGCTTTTACTGCATGTGAGTGTTATTTTCTAATTTATGTGTCTTTTTGTATGTTGTTTTTTTAGGTGTGGGAATACTGAAGAATTTTTCCACATTAAATTAATAATAATACTTCTTCATTTTATGCCCTTTTGGTTTGGGAAAGATTTCTTTTTTAAAAGATTTATTTTTTTGTGCATGCAGAACTGGGGTACAGGGCAGAGGTACAGGGACAGTGAGAGGATTCACCAGAGACAGAGTGGGGAGCAGAACAGGCAGATCGTGGAAGTACACTGCTGAGGGGAGCAGCGGCTGGGTTAGGAGAGGTCTGCCGCACCATGTGGTCACCTGCGGGGCAGGCGGAATCGAACTCATGCGGAAGTGGCTTTAGCTTGTTAGTGCTGTGCTTTAACCGGCTGCGCCACCAGGGAGGGCCGGTTTAGGAAAAATTTTAAAGAAACACTCAACTTTCAATATCATAGGAAACCTGTATTCAAATATAAATATTCCTTTCCCCTTAGCTGAAACTTGTCCACACTAAGAATTTTATACTTTTTTCTCTAAGACTTTGTTTAACCTTGAATGTAGTTCACTTCACAGACTTTCCTGATCTACCTTACTCAAGCATATGTTACTTTTGTCTATCATTGATGAGCTATTTGAAAGATAACTACATCTAAATACTCTCAGAAGATTGTACTGCAATACTTTAAATTCAATAACCAGTTGAAATCTATTTGTCTCAAAGTCAGGTCCTTGGCGTTAACAGCTAGTTTAGCATTTTTAAAATAGGATTCTCTCAAGATTATTCCTCAATGTATGTGTAGAGAGAAATAGCAAGTGTCGCATAGATATTTAACTGAGTTTCTTAGGGTTACTTCTAACCTTTGGTCTACAGTCTCCTTTAGTCTTAGAAACTGACAAGAATATTGAGTATTTTACCTTTCCTTCTTTTTCTTTTTTTTTCTGCCAATCCTTTAAAGTGCTCTTTATTTTTTTCAAGGTCTCTACCTTCCCCCTTGGTTTTTGCTTTCTACTTTAGAGAATAAAAATTTTTTTTAAAAAACCGCTAGACACGAGTGTTTTAATCTTTCCTCTCTTTTATGATAAATGATTTTGTATTCAAAACCAACCTTGTTTGTTCCCAACTCTTGTGGCAAAGATCCCTCTTTTTATCAAACGTAATTCATCCACCTTCCTTTTTATACTTCCTTAGTTTTCTCTTTCTAAGACCATCACTGTCTCCACTGCATAATTAATAAATGTTATCATAGACCATCCTAAAACATAAAGTTTCCCTAGTCTATATATTACCATCCACTTGTCTCTATAAAAAGTAATTTACACTACTGTTTACAAGCTTTCTTTGCAAGTCTCGAAGGTACGCATTGTAGCCTTTACAGGCCAAAGGGCTGCAGCCACTCAACTCTTCAGTTGATGCACTATTATTTTTCTTGTGCCTTCCTCTTGTTCCAACCCCACCTACTCATTTTCTTTACAGTGACATAGCAATAATTTTCCTAATTCCTATATCTCTGTAGCTGTTTCTTAGTGTTCATTTTCTCCCTTTTATGTCTTTTCTTATTAATGTTGACAGTGAAACCTTTGAAAATTGTAAAAATATAAATATATGTTTATATTTAATTAAGGATTTATCCTTCAGTGTGAAATACTGCTTTGACCTTGGGAGAGGAGTAATGTTTCCTGATCTCTTCCTGCCACTTTATTCTACCTCCTCTTCAGATACTCTGGATTTCTTGCCACATTCCAAGTCTTTCATATTACACCTGTGTACTCTCTTGCTCTTTATGCTTTGAACCATTGTTCCTTCTTTTTGTAATGGCCTTGTCTGGCTCTCTATTCGCCTTCTAATCCTCCAAGCAAGTATGTGATGAATTTAGCTCTCAGACTAAATATTACTGATCATCTATTATAATTCTTCCAGTGCAGAATATTGAATATGTGAACTCAAAAATATGTAACAACAGTGATATAAACTATGCCCTGTTAGATCATGTTTAGCAGTACACAGACCCAACCCTCTTTCAATGCTGTCAGTCACCTAGATGTGCTAGCAAAGAACTTGTCTCCCATCACATTTTCTAACCTGCTAAGACTCACTTTCTCTATCATATTCTCAAAGATCTGAGGGAACTGAAAAGTGGAAAACATTTTACCTAGAAATCTAAATTATTTCCTTCTTTGCATTCTCTGTTCCAGTAGGATTACTACTTTGAGAAATAGACAGACATAAGACAGGCAGTATATCGAGTACTTTCCAGAATTCCCTCTCCCATGTAGTTCAATGGTGACAGTAAAGAGGAACATTTGAACTTTTCCATTTTAATCAGAATCCAGAACGATAGTGAGATGCTAGTATTTTCCTTTAATGTCTACTTCTACATCTAAATTACAAGGTCTTTGGGAGTTCTTCCCGGGGTATGTAGTCTGAGATCTTGTCTTTAATTTAATGACAAAAAAAAAAAATCAACTAGTTGATATTTAGTTAAACCATAAGTATCATATTGAAGCCAATTTCCTTACTCTCATTTAATCTTCAAGCCATTTATTTTAATGGACATTTGGTATCTTGCGGTGTCTTGAATTTACCCAAAGCTCAAAACTTCGACTAGATCCAAATTGTAAAGTAAGAAATATGGGTATTGAGCCTCCTTGGTGGCACAGGGGTTAAGCTATCAATCTATCAGCAACCACTGCAGCATGAGTTTGATCCCTGGCCAGGGAGCTGATCCACATGGTGCAGCTGCCCTCTTGTCAGCATTGTATTTAGGTGAATCCATCTATTTGACTTCCCACTCTGTCTCTGGTGAATCCTCTCACCCCCACCCCCCAGCACCTCTAGTCACATCCCAGTTCTTTTTTGTATAAATAAATAAAAGTAAATCTTAAAAAAAAAAAAAAGAAAAACAAATATGGGTACTATCTTTGTGTTGTTGTTCTTTGTGTTGTTGTGATCTATCACTATCATCTTCTCAGTTATCACCAACTCCTATATTCATGCACTTAAATATATTTTTTCTACTTTTGTCCTATGCACTGAAAAAAGCCATAGTCAAAACAAACAAACAAACAGAAACAACAGTTCCTCATATGGTATTGAAACTAACCCCCAGCTGAGCTCCTAGTGGCAATTTTAGTGTTCTTTTGTCTAATCTCCATGCTCTAGAAAGAATAATCTTTCTAAAATATCCCATTGGTTTGTGCCATATTCCTCCAAACACTGTATATATTTTATTAGGGTTATTCTCATTTGTCTTCCTAATCAATCATGCTGTTTATTCCATTTTCTGCACCAATATTTGCATTGCCTAATTATATATGACAATGCAGTCTCTTCATTCATTGTATAATTCAAAAGTAAGAACAATAAAGCAGACATATGTATTGATATAAGCTTTTTTTTATGAAGGAAGTCAGTTAAGTGTTACATGATTTAAAAATATTAAAAGTTAATCCTGGCCCTCCCTGGTGGCGCAG
>NW_004567103.1:67904895-67923506 GCF_000260355.1 Condylura cristata | reverse complement strand
TAAAAGAAGGTATAGATTCCTCCTGCTACATATGAAAGTTTATATACACATGCTCATACACACATACAATCATATAAAAAGCTTGTGCTGCTTAGTTTCAAGGAACATGTTGCTCATTATTTTTTCTAGTTGGTAAATAGTTAAGATTAAATATTTGCTTTTATAGATTTTAAACATTTAAAAACAAAACATTTTACTCGTACTTAAACATGTTATGTCTATTTTCAACTCACTGTTCCTTCAATTCTTAAAGGAACAGTTTTAAATGAGAATGATTATGAGTTAGTCGATAAAAGAATCATACACAAGATGAAAAATACTTCCATCTGTACACATGATTATTTGACTAAAAAGTTACCAGTCACTGGTTAATTCTCTAAAAAAAGAAAGAAAGAAAGAAAGAATTCACTAATATAGAACAGCATTCACAAGATCTTTATTTTCTCACCAACTCATTTAATGTTATAGGATTGAAAAGGCTATAAGAATAGTAGAAGGAAAAAATGTAGTCTAGCGTGACAGGATAATCAGTATGCTGTACATCAGAAAGTCTTCTTTAGAGACTGGTTTTCATAATGTTGAAGAAGGAGTATATAATTATAGTGATCTGAACATCCAAAAATACCAAACCCCTGACAACAGGCACATATTACATCTAACCAGGTATCCAAGGAATTAGGCAGGATAAAATAGTGCTGATTTACTATGTTTAATCCTTCATTAATTATCAGTTAGACAATATTTTATTTATGAGAATGGCATCATGTAGATTTAGATAAATCCTTTGTAATCAGTTTTCATGTTTCATATACTTATGATATAAGAATGTAACAGTGAGTGAAAAGATTGGAGGAGAGACATAGAGAGGTTTTAGAGGAAGCCAAAAATGGCAATTTGACAAGCAAAGGGAAATTTTTGAAATGGATAGCAGCGATAAAATGATGAAACTATACAATTGAAGAGTTTACATAGGAGAAACTGTCTTTGCCTGATGTTAATAATGTGGAGTTTTTCTTAGTAGCATATAATCTGAACATTCAGAATAGCCTAAGGAAGCAAGCATAATTAAAGCTGAAGCATAAATTGTCATCCATGAATTTCAAACAAATCCTAGAAAGGTAATCCAGATTGACAAGAGTTTATTCTCCAATGGGTATAACTGTGTATGTATGTTTTGGGATGTGATGTTGATTTAAGTCCAGAATTTCTGTTAATCCATTTTTTATAAGATTCAGTTTTGGTCAAAGAGGGCACTTCCACATTTTAGGGAGACTCATGTATACTGGAAGAAAGAGAATATTTGAGGAAACACCTTAGATTATGAAGGGGAGATCTATAACTACCTATGCTGATTATGGCATATAACTTATTTTTCAAAATAACAGTCTAATGGAGCACGAAGAAGATTCTAAGAATTTCTAGTTTGTTTTAGAAAATATGTCATGAATTAGGTCAATTTTTAGATGAGTCTGTTTACATTAAAACTTGTGAGAAGGAATCAGTCCCCAGTCACTTCACCTTCATATTACACAAGGTATCACTGATGTCTGCAGTGGTTCACTTGAATTCCTCATTTGCTAGACTTGTCTTGAAACAGATAATACATATTCCTTTCCCTGTCTAGAGGAGATGATGGAGATTACAAATGAATTCTTCAAAAATAACCCGCCTCACAGAATTTTCTCTTTCACCTCATACTTGAATTGACAGAGGAGATCACCAATTGGGAAACAAGTGTTTGCCATTTTCTTGGTAAATTCTGTAGTTTAGTTGAATATCAACTTACATCATATCTTTATGTTGGATAAAATATCAATAATAATTTAATATAATATAAAATATTTGAGTGACATTTTGAATTTTTATATTTAAAATAATAATCCTAAAGAATGGTTAATATCCTAAAGTATATTCATGAGAATTAACTATTCTTGAGAAATTTGAAAAATGGGGCCCTCCCTGGTCACCCAAGGGCTAAAGCACAATACTAGGAAACTAGTCAGCTTCTTCAGCACTTCAATCCTCCTCCCCCACTCAGAGCCACAGAGTGTAGAGGACTCTTTCCTGTCTTACCCACTGCTTGCCTCAGCAGTGTACTTGGTCCATCTGCCTCTTCTGCTCCCCACTCTGTCTCTGTTGAATCCTCTTACCACCCCTGCACCTCTGGCCTATACCCCAGTTCTGTATGCATAAATAAATGAATCTTTAAAAAAATTGTATTTTCTATTTACCTTCAAGTTTCCCACAGTACAAGCTTTTAAACTAATTTGCTTTGTACTTTTTTTAACTAACATGTTCCTTAGTATGGACAATGTATCATTTTGTAACTTTCTTTTCTGAGAGATGTAATTATGGAATTTTATTATTTTCTCATTTGCAATTGTTTTTAGAAATATTTATTGAATATTAATATTTGTAGATCAATACCCTTTTTAAAATTTTCCATTTCCCTGGTTCCAATTTCTAGAATTTTTTTAACTTATTTCCCATCAAAGTTTAGAAGTTAGTTTTTATGGCTTTGTAAAAAAAAATATTTCAAACTAGCTTTTGGGTTTCTGTATATTATTCACATTCCTTTTCTTTCACTATTGGTATTACTTTCTTGATTTTTTTTTCTCTACATTTTCTTTTTCCTAAAAATCTTACTTTGTTTTTATTCATCTAGTATTGTTTTTCACATTGAAGACTCTTCTCAACTATCTAATGGCCATGGGTTGTTTATTTTCTTATAGTGAGACACATTTTTTTTTTTTCCTAGAAATCCCAATCATGACTGGAGTTCATACTTTAGTGTACTTCTCTTTAGTGTTAAGTTAGGGAAAATTTTGTTAAGGAAAATTAAAATCTTGATATTTGATATCTCCAAAATTCTTCTAAGGGCCAAAATAAAATATGCCTGTTTTTAATTATCTCAGAACCAAGATGAGAAGGAGTGCTGAGATACTCATTATTCAAAATTAGATATTTTGTTTCAATTAATATCCATCTAATTAAGAATTATCCTTTACTTTTGCTCAATGTCTGTAAGTTTTGAGCATCTGTTGGTCACTTCTTCATGTTGTAACCCATTCATATTATACCTGAATATACTAGAGTGGAAGAGTGAATTCATTCCACTTTAGCTGCACATAGAAAAGTCCCCTGCCAACCTCTCTTCTGTTCGCCCTTGTTCTGCAAATAATTTCTGAATGTCCTTTGGTTCTTCAATCCTGAGTCCTACTTTTCATTGACTCCTTGCTATGCAACACAGAACGTTTCAGATTTCTACGTACTGTTAAATTACCATTGCATCATTTTCTCTGCAACATTTGTCTTAGCCTTTTATCAGCAGATATTATCTTTGTAATGTTTTTCATTCTTGAAAGCACATCATTTCTACTCTAATATGTTAGAAAAGGAGCTTAATGGAGGATGAAAAAGGTGGTGCAGAGATTAATGTATGTCTTCCACTCATCATAAATATATTGACACAAACTAATCTGTACTAGTTTGCTAGGGCTTCTGTAACAAAATGTCTCAGAGGAGGTGGTATAAACAATGTAAATTTATTTAACCACAGTTGGGATTTAGTGGTCTGAGATGAAGGTGTAGTTAAAGTTGGCACATTCTCAGGCATGTCACCTTGACTTGCAGTTATTGTCTTCTGCCTGTGTCTTCACATGTTCTACTCTTTGGATGTGCCTGTATCCTCTTTAAATAACCACTCCTGTTGGATTAGCACCAAACCTAATAACCTTATTTTACATTAGTCACCACTTTAAATATCCTGTCTACAAGTGCAGTAACATCCTGAAGCACCATGTATAGGACTTCACTACATTAAAATAGGGTTCCTGATTCAGCCCATACCACCATCGATAGTGGGATTAAAACTGATTTAAAAATTGACAAGGGAATGTTACCAGAATAACATTATTACAGAAAAGCAAAACAAAAATTTAAACAGAGCCTCAGGAGAGTATGTCCAGAAGGTTAACTACACGTGAATAATCTAATGCACGTAAAATACAGCACTAAAAGTTCTTGAAAACAAACAAAATTGGAGCCCAGGAGATCTGTGTAAAGTAGCCATGAGCCATAGGCAAAAATGTAATATTATAATACCAATACAGGTGAATAGAGAATGCCCAAAGGGATTAATTTACAGATTTATAAAACAATGATCACTGTCAGCAATACAAAACAAGGTTAGGGCAGGAGAAAGACTGACTTGATTTTGTCACAAAGGATTTGCTATATAGCTGCTTTAATTTTCAACAGTCAACACAACTGAGTCCATAACAGGATTTTTAGTGACTATAAAGTTTAGAAAGGCATGAAAGGATATTGTATAAGTTTTTCTTAGTAGTTAATGTAAAAATACATTATGTAATTATATAAAACCTGCAAAGATGACTTTCTGAATAGATTTAGGTTAAGGGTGACATTGATTCTTTAAAGTATGGTATAATCTATGCCAGCTTATTATTATTATTATTTTGATAAATTTTCCTTTCTTGCTTTCTTCGGTTGTCTGCAATTGATCAATTATATATTTTTTTAAAAAAATATTTATTTATTTATTCATACAGAACTGGGGTACAGGCCAGAGATGCGGAGGGTGAGAGGATTCACCAGAGACAGAGCGGGAAGCAGAACAGGCAGATCGATGAAGTACACTGCTGGGGGGAGCAGCGGGCGGGTCAGGAGAGGTCTGCCACGCCATGTGGTCACCTCCGGGGCAGGCGGGAATCGAACTCATGCGGAAGTGGCTTTAGTTTCTCAGCGCAGTGCTTTAACCCGCTGCGCCACCAGGGAGGGCCCAATTATATAATTTTTTATCCAAAGAAAATAAATGTTCCATTTCTGTGTTAAGTTATAATCTATTTCCATAAAAGCATTAGTTACATATGCCTCCCAGTCATGAAAATGATGCCATGCAGACTAAACTGTAATATTATTCCATTTTCCTAAAATAAGGACTACCAGCAAAAAAGACACACCTTTCTTATAATACCAACCTGTATATATTTTTTTACCTGATATTAGAGAAAAATGAGTTATTAAAATGAAGTAAAGAATCTAGTGGCAGTGAGACACTTGTATGGAATTCAGAATTGACATGTAAGTGCAGTGAAAACTGCCTAAAATCAGAGTTATGATTCCTCCTAAAGATTTTGATTGTCTGGTTATGGATAAACCTGTGAAATTGCACACCGTGTTTTAGAGACCTAGTCCCCATAATCATAAAAATGCCCAAGTCAAATATTGACTTGTGATTTGCTTCTTCTCTTGGAGAATTTCAGAAGAAAGGCATTATAAAGAAAAAAAGACAACTTCACAAAATCTAGGTCATGAAATAAATGTGAAATGAGAATGCAATCCTTTCTGAGTATTATAAATAAATCCTTGTGCTAAAAATGAAAGATCTGTCTCCTATACAACCAAAATGTCAAGACTTTGATTTATTTTTATACATATACTACTAATTATACTTTTAAGTGATATATGTGCTCTGAAATGATACTTGTTACATTCAAATTTGAAAATGAAAACTTAAGATGAAATCAATTATGTTTGTATATTTTCCTATATTTTATGCTTTTTTCATAACTTTAAACTATGAAATTTTTCTATTATGTATCCTCAGTATTTCAAACGAATGTATGTTTGATTTGTTTAACCTTTTTTCCCATTTGAAAATACATGTAAATATTCACTAAATTATAAAAAAATCTCAAACACATGTTTAATGGTAGTCATGATATATGATTTAAGCAGTAGGTTTTTTTGCTGGATATGCCTTTTATTCAAAACTTAAAGTGACATGAGTGGTAAATTTTTTTAACCTTTTTATGCATATTTTTTTTCAGGAACATAGATGGCCTTGCTTATTGAATATTCATTGGGACTTGTAAAATTGGAATTATAACTTTCCATGCACTGTCAATCAAAATATGCTGATTACATATTATTGCAGTAAAGCTCCAATGGATATTGAACAGATTACTATATGTAGATAATCTCTTATCAAAACGTGAATAAAAACTAGATATTTAGAGTGAGACTTGTAATTTAAAATTTCTTTCAACTATTAGAATGGCTTGAGAAAATTCACCTGGAAATCAGTCTTTTGACTAGAATCAGAGTTTACAGTTCAACGGATAGGAGACACTTCAACTTGTACTTTCTAAAATGAAAAGCAAAATTACAAAATGTGTCTTCTGGACTCTTTATGATATTATTGTTCTTTTGTGACACTATTTTGGCAGTTACAAAGTAACGATTAAAAAATTTATTGATCATATAATTCCAGAAAACTCAGCTCTATCCCAAACATACAAGATTGAAATCCAAAGTGTGCTGGGAAATAAGAGAACAAGACTCATTGTTTTTAACAAGTATATTCAAAATCAATGTAGATGAATTCTGAGGAATATCAGAGATTAAGGACTATACTTTATTTTTTTCTTTTACCATACCTGAAATTCAGGCATCACCTTATTATACCAGATAACACTTTCATCATGCTATTATTTTGCCCATGTGTCATTGAGATTTACTCCTTGTACCACATGCCTTAAATTCCACATCATGGTTTCCTCAAATGAACAATTACCTAATACTTTAAACTTATAAATTAAAGGACATTTTCCAGCTCTTATTACCCAGAATCTTAAAAAGTATAATATTCTGCCTATGTAATATTTCTTATTTTTTTAAATACTTATTTACACCTACAGAAATAAGGTACAGGCCAGAGGTCCAAGGGCAGCGAGAGGCTTCACCAGAGACAGATCAACTAAAATACACTACTGAGGGGAGCAGCAAGAGGGTCAGGAGGGGCCTGACTCTCCATGTGGATCACCTTGGGGCCAGGGATCGAACTCCCACTGAGGTGGCTTTAACCTGTTGTGCCAAAAAGGAGGGCCCTATGTACTATTTCAATGTGGTGGTTAATTGGTGGGAAATTCACACCAGGATTAATAGGATAAGTTTTATTTTCAGTCACCTGATAATACATGTTAAATCTTTCAGTGCAGGTTGGTCTATTTCAAATTCTACAATGTATGCTAATACCTATTTTATTTTAGTTCCATTTTATTTCACAGGTAACCTGATCTCTCTTAGATTTAAAGAACTACCCTCAATGGAAGAAATAAAACTATAAAGAATATCACAGTAGAAATTTGTAAAGTTTTAAAAAATAAATGGGTTTGTAAAATGAGATGTATCTACCTCATGTAGTTTTAAGGTTTAATGTAAATTAAGGTAAACTTAAAAACTGAGACGCACATTTGATTCCTAAAATAGGTTTTTACAATAGAAATCCTACAATGTATTTGGTATTTTAATGTGCATTCTATAACCTAAGTCGAGTGTAAGACATGCATCAATTTCCAAATGTATCTAAATAGATTGCAGACTCCGATGCTGTGTAGAGAAATATAATTTAGAAAAGTTCTCTGTGGAACTTCATTTGTGCGTGAATGTCACATACTCTAGGTAGTCCAGAAAAGTCGCTATGTGAAATAAATGCTAAATAATCAACTTCAGCTGAAGGATATATAGTTTGTTTGCACCCTTATTTCATTTATATTAGTGAAGATTCCAAACCTTGACTGTGATTGTGTAAATTGGTTGGTCAAATGGTATTTAGAAAATACAATTTTTCAATATTTATTGGCCACTGTATTTCCATATGCAATTTTTTCTGAAACAAGAAAATTGGATCACCCTATCTTTGCCTACTGAATTTCCCTGACAGCATGTTCAAATTCATATGGCCTGACCCTTATTTAACAATAATATGATGACTGGCTGACAATTAAATTTATCTGGAGTTCTATATGGAACTATTGGTTCTTTTTATAAAATTTCTGATATTCTTTTATAGGACACTTAATAGGAATACATTTCCATTTTTCTAGTGGTTAGATATTATCATATGATTTGTCTTTGTAAGTGACAATGTAAGAGATATGTGTTACTCTGGATCTGACATAAGGAAATGATCCATTGGTTGTCTTCCCTCTCCTCCGCCCACTCACTAGCAACTATCCAGATAGTGCAGGTTCTGCACATATGTATGGCTGAAGATGAATAATGAATACATCATTACTAAGTGAGCCACTGAAATTTTAGAATTATGTTTTGCCACAAGATAACTGAACCCATCCTGACCACTACATTTTGATATTGAAAAAAAATTATTCTTAATAATTATTAAAATTTTTGTTTTAATATTTATGTATCCATTGGGAGAAGTGATAAAATTGACCTTCTGAATTTTTAGGCTAATAACTAGACTCTTAGATAAGTTAAAATTGTAGCAAGTTACAAAAATTCTGAAAACTCAGAATTGGGCAGTCTTCAATTTTAACTTGAATTTGCGTCAGTTAATGTATTTCATTTTTATAATATATTGTATATATAGCCATTTCTAAATTATATGCTAAATTCTATGTAATCAGTTATATGTTTATTTAACATATATTTGTAATATATATATTTTCTAACAGTCTTTATAATGGGGATATGCTCTAAAGTCATAAATGACCTGGGACAAAAGTTTGCAATCATTTTGTTCTTTGGATGCCTTTAGATGCCAATCTTTAAATTTACTGGATATCACAAAAAGTTAGATGCGCAAATTATTGTGGAACGTACACACTGTGTTCAAAATGAAAGCTGAGGATATTTGTTAACATCTTATTTTTAAATAATTATATGTAAAATATAAGAAATCACAGATAAGGATTGTCATGGCTTTTCTCCATTTTCACTAATGTAAAAGCTTGCAAAAATGTACAATATTGTATCCATGATATGTATGTTGATATAGTCAAGACAAAGAATACTTTCATCAGCACAAGAAGTCCTCACCTCAGATAGCACTTAAAAGTCATAATTATTTCCCCCCTCCCTTCTACCTCCTTACTCCTAGGAAACAACTAACCTATTCTGTATTTTATAATTTTGACATTTCAATAATAAGACATAAGTGAAATTATGCAGTGTATAATTTTTGGGGGAGAATTGAGGCCCCTCCCTCACTATAATTCTCTAAGCAACATTCAAGTTATTATGTATATCAAGAATGTTGCTATTGTTTGTTTTCTTGCTAAATTGGACGTTTGCCACAGTTTATTTAATCATTCACCAACCTAAAATCATGGGCATTTAGTTATTTCTTTATTGTGTTTAATATTTTTAAGATATTGGTACATGCTTCTCAAAGTGGCAATACAATTTAATACTCCCAGTAGTAATGATGAAAAAAATGTTTCTTTGCATCTTCTCCTGCATTATGATTACTTTTTTATTTTATGTATTTTGATAGTTGTGTGGTGATGTGTGATTGTGTTTTGAATTCACACTTCTCTGAGTTTGTGATGATATTGAATTTCTTGTTGTGTAGTTATGCATATGATATACATATGATCTCTTTAAAGAAATATCTCTTCATTTCTTTCCCTAGATACAAATCTCTGTTAGATATGTATTATAAAATATTATGTTCCTTTATTTTTATTTATTTATTTTTTGAAATTTTTTTTCCCATAGTGTAGCTTCTCTTCTCATGTTATTCATGGGTCTTAATTTTATAGAGTAAACACTTATTTTTTTTAAAGATTTATTTATTTATTCATACAGAACTGGGATACAGGCCAGAGATGTGGAGGGTGAGAGAACCCACCAGAAACAGAGTGGGGAGCAGAACAGGCAGATCGATGAAGTACACTGCTGAGGGAAGCGGCGGAAGTCAGGAGAGATCTGCCGGGCCATGTGGGTCACCTATGGGGCAGGCGGGGATCAAACTCATGCGGAAGTGGTTTAAGCTTCTTAGTGCTGTGCTTTAACCCGCTGCGCCACCAGTGAGGGCCTAAATTTTGTGTGTTTTTTTTTTTTAAGATTTATTTATTTATTCATACAGAACTGGGGTATAAACCATAGTTACAGGGGCGGTGAGAGGATTCACCAGAGACAGTGCAGAAACAGATAACAAAGTACACTGCTGAGGGGAGCAGGGGGTGGGCGGGTCAGGAGAGGTCTGCGATGCCATGTGGATCATCTCCCTGGGGGGGATAGAACTTCCTGCTAAAGTGGCATTAGCTTCTTAGTGCTGTGCTTTAACCCGCTGCACCACTAGGGAGGGCCCTCAAATGCTCTTTTGACTATTTTGCTATCTCCAGTCTTCTGAGACTTTCTCCTAGGATTTTTTTTTAGAAGTTTTGTAGTTTTATGGTTTACATCTAAGTCTATGATCTTTTTGACCTATATTTTATATGACACGAGATTTATGTTGATATTTTTTCTGTTCATTTTCTCCAGAATCGTTTGTTGAAAGCACTCTGTTTCATCCTTTGAATTGTTTTTTTAACTTTGTTAAAAAAAAAAAAATAGTAGAGTATTCGTGTAAGTCTTTTTTTTTTTTGCGTTGTATAGTGTATTTCATTGATTTATATGCCCCCTCATTCATCCCCATACAGCTATGTTTTCCTCTCCTAGTACATCTTAATTCATTATTTTAAAATTATTTTAGCAGTTTAACTTCCTTTGATTATCCATATAAATTTTCAAATAAATTTGATATATTTATTTTTATATACATATACATATATATTCGTTCATTTTCATAAGAGTCCTCTTAAACCTATATATAGTTTGACAAGAATAACAACTTTGCTTTGTTTTTTTCCAAATCCACGAACATGGTATCTTTCTTCACATATTCTATTATGTTATTCCTTAATTAGGACTTAATAATTTTCAGCATAAGTCCAATCGAGTTTTGTTAAATTTACACTCTTTTCAAATATTGTAAATTGATACCATTTCAAGGAACTTTTCATTTTTTCTTAATTTAATTTATTTATTTATGCATACAGACCTGGGGTACAGGCCAGAGGTGCAGGGCCAGTGAGAGGCTTCACCAGAGACAGAGTGGGGAGCAGAACAGATAGATGGGGAGTAGTGGGCAGGTCAGGAGAGGTCTGCTACATCATGTGGGTCAACCCCCTGGCAGGGATCAAATTTGTGCTGAAGTGTCTGCAGCTAACTTTATAGTGCTGGGCTTTAACCCGTTGTATCACCAGGGAGGATCCTCAAGGAACTTTTATACTTAAATCAAATCAACTGATACACTTTAGCTATAAATAGCTCTTTTCTCTGTATATAATTTTGTAGAATTTTCATTGGTTATCAATTTTTTTTATTTATGCTGATCTAAATAACAACACATTTTTATATGCAATTCATATTACATTGATACCTGTTAACAGCAATCATATTAGAGTACTTATAATATCTGAAGGTATGAAGTTAACAATGATGGATAAAGTATTTTAAATTCTAATTTTCTTGTGAAAGCACCAACTATCACTAGCAACATACACTGTTATATTTAAAGTTTAGGCCTACTCCATTCATTTTTGAAACATTGTCTCCCAAATATCTAAATCTAAATAACCATAATCTATTTGGTGATCATTCTTTAATGCAGAAATTGTGTTTCATTTAAAAGATGCACCTCAATTATACAATATTTTTCCTTGAGATAAACCACCATATATCAGTATCCAGAAGAAGTTCCCTATATATATTTCATACTTTGTTATCAGAATATTAAATATGTGTGATAAAGAGATGGGTAATTCTACTGCTGTATCAAAATCATTATTAAGTCATATTGTCACTCTTGCCTTACATGTATAACTTGATAAAGAAAAACTGATTAATAGTAGTGTTTATCTTGCATGTATGAGTTGGTGAAAAATGTAATGATTAATAGTAGAGTTTATCTTGATTCATACTAAGAAACCAGCAGTTTCTCACATCATTGCTTGTTTTCAAAAAATGCAAGTGTGAACAGAATGAAAAAGAACTAAGTGCATGTGCATTGTTAAACATTTTCAAAGCTCAGGTAGTTTCATGTCTTTTCTAGATTTTACTTTCTTGTACTGTTTGTGTACATTTGTAGCCTCTGGATAGCCAGATATTCAGAGGTATATGGATTTTTTTATTTGCTGTCCTGTATGAATAATAAGGGTTTGTGACCACCTTATCAAGTTCTTTTTTTCAAAAAGAAAATGACATTTTTTTAAATGTATTTATGCATA
The DNA here is from genome assembly GCF_000260355.1 of Condylura cristata. NCBI lineage: Eukaryota > Metazoa > Chordata > Mammalia > Eulipotyphla > Talpidae > Condylura > Condylura cristata. Next base: position 67,911,405 of record NW_004567103.1, on the reverse strand, counting down.
CAAGTACTGGTGTTTAGGCTAGAGGTACAGTGGGGAAAGGATTAATCAGAAACAGAGTAGGAAGCAGAGCAGGGACTTGCTGAAATATACTACTAAGGGGAGTGGCTGGCAAGATATGAGAAGTCTGTTGTGCCAAATATGTGTTAGCTCTTTGACAGGGGGTCAAATAGGCTGTAGTGGTGATAGCACTAAGGTTTCTCTCTCTCTCTCTTTTTTAAAAGGTTTATTTTTATAACTCTTTTTTTTATGCATATAAAAAATATGTGTAGCCAGAGGTACAGGAGTGAGAGAATTCACCAGAGAAAGAGTGGGAAGCAAGACAGGCAGATCTACTGAAATAACCTGCTGTGGGGTGTAGAGGCAGAGACAGGAGAGGTCTGCTATGCATATGGGTCACTTCCCTGACCAGAGACTGAGGCAGTGTGACAGTGGCTGGCGATATCTCGATAAAGCTGAGACTTTAACCCTTATGCCACCTGGGAGAATTCTAATTTGATTTTAACTTCTAGCAGGTCCTAGTTACATTTCTGTCAATGTTCAACATCTCCAAATCTTTGGCAACACTTTTTGTTTTTTTAATAATAGCCCTTCTAGTGGTATTGCATAGTGTTGATTTGCATTTCCTTCATGAGCAGGAATTTTTAGTATCTTTACGTGTTAGTCATTTGCATGTCTTTTCCTTGGAGAAATATTTATTCAAGTCCTTTATACACAGATGAATCAAAGTATTTTTTGTTTGTTTATTTTTTAAAAAAGAAACCTTTTCCAGAAGTTCTAGATAAGACCCCTTCTTAAGAGTATGATTTTAAAATATTTTTGCCATTTTATGGATTGACTTTTTCCTCTGTTGTAAAGATGTCTTTGATGCCAGACCTGAAAATTTCTCTGAAGTTAGTCTATTTCTGTTGCCTTTGTTTTGATATTACATCCAATAAATCATTGACAGACTTTATGTTGTGAAATTTTGCCTTATGTTTCTCTGAAGAAACTGGAGGCTTTAGGTCTTACATTAAGGTTTTACACAAGTTGTGTGTAACCTGCACCTGAGCTCTTTACTGCCTTCTGCCTCAGGCCTAGTGATAGGGAACAGTAGCTCCTCCTGTCTAAAAGCTGAAATTCAATCAAAATTAACCACAGCTTGCCACCCAATTCTTAATCTGGATTTACAAATCTTCAATACACTAAAGTTACTAAAATACATCTAACAGACTCTAGTAGTGTGGTTATTGCTTAGGTTGGGAGAGAGATTCTTGGTCTTCTTACTGCATCATCTTTCTGGGATCCTCGGATCCTCTTTACTCATCTACTTATTGTTAAACTCACTTATAGTTTGGTCAGACTAAGCATTTTCATAACATTAATAAATAAAATAGTCCATAAACAATTGGTAATATATATTTATGTATTGTCACCCAGCATAACTGTTACCTTCCTGATAGTTGTGAGCTAAGCTAATTTGTCTTCATAATACCAGTATCCTTCATGAGTCAGATGCCAGACAATAGGGTATAGGCCTGGATTTAATGGAAATGGAGATAGAGTATTTATAATTTATTGCATGACTAACTTTGCACATTCAAATCGTAATATTTAAAGAAAACCACTGAACTAGAGATAAAACTGATTTTAAGTAGAAAAAGAACATGTTATTTCAAATAATTTGGTCAGTCTAATTTTTTACTTGTGTACGTACTTTTTCCATTTCCTGTGTGATTGTTAATATTTGACTTCCATACCCTTATGTAAGAATGAGGAAGTGTGAGATATGAAATACTTTGGAAGTCAAGATAGTGAGAGGGTTTTGGAATAAAGTTCACTTCAGTGCAGTGAAGTATAAAAATAATGACTCTCCCATCTTACATATATATTCATTAAGTATATTATGTATGATGGATGTACGATGTACAAATATCAATTTTGTTTAGTAGGATGCCTTTTCACATTGATAAGAGTTTCTTCCACTGTGCAGACAATTTTTAGTTTGAAGTAGTCGCATTTATTTATTTTTACTATTCTTACCCACGTTGTTAGAGTGAATTTCCCAAATATATCTCTGGTGCAAACTTCAAGGATGTATCTATGTTTTGTACTATGCTTTTTATGGTACCAGGTCTTACATCTAAGTCTTATATTCACATTAAATTAACTTTTGCATCTGGTAGTTGTGGTCTAGCTCTATTCTTTTATATATGATTGTCTAATTTTCCCACTACCAATTGCTAATAAATTTTCCTTCTTCAATGGTATGGTCTTTGCTCCTTCATCATAAATCAACTGTCTATATAAGTATGGATTTATTTCTGGGCTCTCAAATATGTTCTATTGATCTGTGTCTATTTTTATCCCACTAGGATACCATTTTGATTGCTACTGTTTTGTAGCATAACTGGAAATTTGGGGGTCTAATAGCTCCATTCTTCTTTTTGTCAGAATTGTTTTTGTTACTTGCAATCTTCTTTAGTTCTAAATATATTTAATGTTTTTGTTTGTTTCTATTTCTGTGAAGAATGCTATTTGGGCTTTGATAGGGATTGCATCGTGTTTATATGCTGGCTTAGTCAAGATAGCCACTTTAACCATAATAGTTCTTTCAATCCATGAGCATGAAACATCTTTCTATCTCTTTGTACTTTCTTCTATTTCTTTCATAGTTTTAACATACTGGACCTTTTATTTATTTGATTATAGTTATTCCAAAGTTCTTAATTATATTTCATGAGGTTGCAAATGAGTCTTTTTCCTGATTTCTCTGTCTCGCTTTTGAAAGTTTAATCTTAAAATTTACAGATAAAAAACTACTGATTTCTATTAAATATACCTAGCCTATTAGTTGTTGAAACACAGCTGCTATTCATTTTAGTATAAAGATATTTGATGGACATTTTTAAATAAAGCAATTGTACTCATTAGTTCCAAGGTATGACTTCTTATCAGTTAATTCAATTAATTAGGTTAAAATAATTTTAGAAAAGTAGTTAGAAGTAAAAAAGGAATGTAGTGAGAACATTTTTCAAATGGTATTTGATATAGAAAAAAATCAATAAAACTGAAGAGCAGTTTGGAGAAAGTATTTTTTTTTTTTTGGTAAAGATTTATTTATTTATGCATACTGAGCTAAGGTACAGGCCAGAGATGCAGGGGTGGTGAGAGGATTCACCAGAGATAAAGTGGGGAGCAGAACAGGCCGACTGAAAGTACACTGCTGAGGGGAGCAGCAAGAGGGTCAGGAGAGGTCTGCCCCGCCATGTGGATCACCTTCCTGGCAGACGGGGATGAACTCATGCTGAAGTGGCTTTAGCTTCTTAGTGCTGTGCTTTAACCCGCTGCGCCACCAGGCAGCGTCTGGAGAAAGTTATTTTAATCTAAGTAGAATAGTTGAGTCCAAAAATGTGAGAAAAATCCCTCATGATTGATATGTTTATTCTAACGGACACTTAAAAGTTTGGCATGTATGATTATTATTATTATATTTTTAAACAAAAATATTTAAATAGTTTGTGTATTTATAAAACAAAAATAGACATAATATTTTAGTTTGTCACTGACAATTGACAGATTCACATACACATAATCGGTGACTTTTGAAACACAAAATTACATGACTAATTCTTTTTCATCACTTCATTATTTAGTGATGCTAGCCCTAGCTTAGAACTAAAATAAACTTATTTAATGAAATGCTTACTTAAACAGGAAAGCCATTATTACATATGTAACAATTTGGAAATACTACATTACACTTGGAAAATGCCCAGTACCAGTGAATCAATTTTCTATCTGCTTTGTAAAAACAAAGTGTGTTTTATTGCTTTTTGGAAATAGTATTAAAGCAATACTTCACAAAAACCATTAAACAGAACTTGTGACACAAAATTTAAGACTTCTTACTAACCTACTTCATTTCTCAATTTCTTTTGAACACATAATAGCGTTATGAAAGCTGATTATTCATATCTTCCCATTCTTGTAATGGTATTAGATAGTCTCAAATTAAAAAGTTGATTTGTAAAATGAGAGATGGTACAATTGAACAATCAACCTCATAAACAGTCTACTATTGCATGGTCTAAATTTTTAATTATTTAATTAATAAAATAATTAAAGTAACGTTGAATATGGGAAAGTATGGTGATTATCTAAATTAGAATAATTAACACAAGATGATTACTGTAAAGCAGCACACATTAAATATTTAATGCAAAGAAAGAAAAAAATAAACTAGTGAATAAATGGAAAAATCGTTACTTTAAAAAAACATTAAAATTTATGGCAGCAGAAATTTTATCTGCAAATATTGCAGAAATTGTAAAAGTATTACCTAGAGTATGATCTAGGGTATTATGTCCTTTGATTTTTTTTTCTTTTTTACAATTTTTAACGAGATTTTATTTTTATTTATAAATACATTGAGTAACTGGGGTGTAGGTCAGAGGTGTGGGGGTTGGGAGGTGGGAGCGTGTGAAAGGATTCATCAGAGACAGAGTGGAGTGGATCTCAGAACAGATGAAGCTACTGAAATATTCTGTTGAGTCGCCCAACAGGGAGACAGGAGAGGTCTGCTACACCATGTGAGTCAGCTCCTTAACTGACGATGGAACTCAAGCAGCAGAAGCTGGCATAGCTAGATAGCACTAAGATTAACCTGTGTGTGTTACCTTGGAGGCCCAAGATTTGTACAGTTTTGCAATAGAGAAAAAAAACATAGATATTGAGAAGATATGGGGTTGTCAGAGATCTATTCCTGTTTTTTTTTTTGGTAATGTTCACTGTTGTTGAAGGAAATATGCTTTCACTGAGAGGGTATATATTGTGTTCAAATTTCACTTTACCATTACCATGCTTTGTGTTTTCCAAACATATACAAAAATGATGAAATTGTTTCATTGTCACTGGTACAAAGCCAGAAAAATCCCAAATAAATCAGTCGTGTGGGTTTCTGGAGCATGTTATGCACAGGCATGCTTCGTGAATTAGAATTAGTGTCAGTCTTATTTAAAACCTTCCTTGTTCATCTTTGCAAATCTTATGCTGGCCAAGATTAAATCAAAACTGCTGAGAAATAGTTAAGTGAGCAGTATTAAAGTATGACAAAGAATTCAGGGGGCTTTAATTGTACTAAAATTGTATTAAAATTAAATGAAGAATAAACTCTATATAACTGATATTTTATTTTTTAACAAGAAGTAATAAGGGAGAAGAGAAATCCAGAAAGATTGGAGCTAATGTTTTTTTTTGTTGTTGTTGTTGTTTGTTTGTTTGTTTTTTTAAAGATTTTTTGTTTATTCATACAGAACTGGGGTGCACAGGCCAGAGATGTGGAAGGTGAGAGGATTCATCAGGGACAGAGCGGGGAGCAGAACAGGCAGATCGACGAAGTACACTGCTGAGGGGAGCAGAGGGCGGGCGAGGAGAAGTCTGCCGCACCATGTGGATCTCCTCCTGGGCAGACGTGTATCGAACTCATGTGGAAGTGGTTTAAGCTTCTTAGTGCAGTGCTTTAACCTGCTGTGCCACCAGGGAGGGCCCAGAGCTAATGTTTTAAAATAAGCATAAATGAAAAAACAAATCTATCACCACTTGGATCAGAATTAGAATTATTTTTCAGTAAGGATCAATTAGAAAATCATAATTGAATATCAAGTAAGATGAAAAATAATTATTAAAATTGCTATGCAAGTTGGAGTCGAATCAAATAAGTTATTTCAAAAGTTTGCAGCAGCAAGTAAGGATGGAGGGAAACTGAGATTAAGCCATAACACTGGTGTACAATAGTCACACAACAAAAACTGAGAACAAGAACATTCTGTTTGTGAGACCTGAATACATGGAGTACGCAGTGTCTTTATCCCCAATGGCTGAAAAAGATGTGTGTGTGTGTGTGTGTGTGTATTTTGTGTACATCCTTGCTCTCCACTTCTAAACATCTACCAAATTCTCCCATAGCTGTACCCAACCAGAAACCAGCTATTACCAGAGCCTGGAGAGTTCTAGCTATGTAATTCAACCTACTTTTTATACAGCTCAGTAACAGGGAGGGGCACAAGGAACATTGGGTTGAACCAGCTTATCTTTCATGATACATGAACAAGGATAATTATGTCAGTGATGTTGAGCAGTGGAAAATTATGACATTACAGAGAAGTAGATTTCCTAAAGTCTACCTTCTTTCATATTTGGTTAACATGAAAGAACAGATGATTTGTGACCTAAGAAAACATGGAACCTGCTGAAAATTATCTGTGTTTTAGCAATATATTGGCTCGCATCATTTATAAGATACAAAGACCAACAGTGGTGTGTGTGTGTGTGTGTGTGTGTGTATTCTCATATATTTAACACTTCTACAAATAAGACATGTAGATGACAAATGAAGAGAAATTGAGATGTCTTGTTTTTTTATGTGAGCCTGTATTGCTTTCTTCTTCCTATGTAGTACTGGCTTTGAAGCATCATAGGTCTGGTAGCTTGACTCTGTTTTCATTAGTCTCTCTATCTTTTTTTTTTTTTTTT
>NW_004567103.1:67901076-67903580 GCF_000260355.1 Condylura cristata | reverse complement strand
ATTTTTTTTTCTTTCTGACTTATTCACTGAGCATAATCCCATTTTCTAACTCCATTCATGTTGTCTCAAGTGACATTAGATTATTTTATTTTTAATTAATTAACTAGTTAATTAATTAATTTTTGCTGAATAGTATCCCACTCTTATGTGTTCCACATCTTCTATGTCTAGTCATCATTTTTGGGCATTTGGGTTGTTTCCAAGTTTTACCTATTATAAATAGTGCTGCAGTAAACATAAGGGTACAGGTATCTTTGAATTAATGTTTTTGTATCCATTGGGTAGATCCCTAGGAGTGGAATTGCTGCCTCATATGGTAGTTCCGTTTTTAGTAGTCTGAAGAACATCCTCACAGCTTTCCATAGTGATTGGACTAGTTTGCATTCCCACCAACAGTGTAAGAGAGTTCTTTCTTTTATCACATCCTTGTCAACATTTGCTGTTATTATTTTTTTTTAATATGGGTCATTCTTACTTGTAAAGGGTGGTGTCTCATTGTGGTTTTGATTTGTATTTCCTTGACTATGAGCGATGTTGAACCATATGTCTGTTGGTCATTTGCATTTCATCTTTGGAGAACTGTCTTTTGAGTTGTATTGTCCATTTTTTGACTGGATTATTTAATGTATACTCTGTAGATGTCTGGTAAACCCATTTAATCTTAATTTTCTATTAGGATGACCTATTCCTTTGTGTTAGTGATGTGTTCAAGTATCTGAAAGACAATTGTACTTTTATTAATACTCTGTTAGTTCTGTTAATAACTGCTTTGTATAACTTTCCTATTTGGTGCATAAATAATAATGAGTATACCTTCCTGATGGGTTTTTCCCTTGATCATTATATACTCTCCATCTTTGTCTAGCTGACTTGATATGAGAATAGCAATTCTTATTTTTCTATCTAAGTTAGTAGCATGTTATGACCTTATTCCAGCTAGTTATTTTTAGTTACTTTGTTTTTGTTTTTAAATTGCCTCTTGTAAACAAAGTATTGATGGCTAGAAAATGTTCTCCTACGTTATTAGACTATGTCTTTTTACTGGTTAATTCATACTGTTCACATTTAGAGTGATTATTGATACAAACTGCTTAGTTTTCCATTTTTCAATTTTTGCTTTTTTCTTCCCCCACCTTGTTTCTTTGTGCGCTTTCTGGTGGCTTCCTTTAGTGTTTCTGTTCATTTATTTGATTCTTTGTCTGCAGATAGCCATACTTGATTTTTGGTTAATGGTTACCATGGGTTTTTTTTTTTTTCTTCAATTCCTATATTTTAAGTCATTTGTGTGCTGGTGTCTGGGCTCTGACATTACACTATACTGGTTCTATTCATTTCTTCTTTATCCTTGAATTTTGTGTTAATAATTCAGCATTCCTGCTCTTGGCACTGGTGTTATACCATTCTTTTGCTAAGGAATTTGTGCTTTTCTTTTTTGTAGAAGAACTCCTTTTAGTTTATTACAAACTCCATTAGCTGCTATTTGTCTGAGAAAACCTTTATTACTCTCTCATACCTAATTAATATTTTACAGGATAAATAATGCATTTTTTAAAGATTTATTTTTATTTCATTTATGCAAAAAAAGGAACTGGAGTGCAGGTCGGAGATGTGGGTGGCAAAAAGATTCACCAGAAACAGGGTGGGGAGAAGAACAGAGCTACTGAAATACACTGCTGAGAGGAACAGCAGGAGAGACAGAAGTCTGCTAAGCCATAGGGGTTGGTTCATTCCCTGTTTAGGGATCAAACTCATGCTGCAGTGTCCGGGATAGCTTGATAGTGCTGCAATTTTAACCCATGAACCATTAGGGAGACCCAGAATAGATAATTCCTGGTCTTGTCTTTTAGGATTGTGGCTATTACCTTGCATTCTCTTCTTGCCTTGAGAGTGTCTGGCCTGAACTGAAATCTGGGGAAATCCTAATTTGGGTTCCCTTATAAGTTACTCTTTTTGTTCCTTGCTTCCTTTGTTTCTATTTGAAACACCATTTAATTCCCCCTGCCTTTCATTCAGAATGTCTTTTTGTAATAATTTTTAATATATTTTATCTCTTTAGTGAAGAACTCTTCGTTCCTGGATCTCCTTTCTGAGATCCTGTGTCTGGTTTTCTGCCTTTGATTGACATTCCAGTATCTCATTTAATATCTTTGAATTGTTGTGTTGAAATCATTCTCAGATAGTTTCTCTATTTCCCCTTTTTATTTGTCCGAAGTCTTTGGAGCTCCTTATTTTGTTTTTCCTCTTGTATTGAGATGTTCCTTGCTTGCTAAACATATATACATACATACATACACACACACATATATAGCAACTTTATAATTGTGATTGACTCTGTTTTCATTAGTCTCTCTATCTTTTTTTTTTTTTTTTTGACTGAATTCTTCATTGAAGAACTGTTCAAAAACATTGTGTTTAATCTGCACACATTTTGGTTTGTTCTAAGGTCCCCTTTATGTTTAAGTTATAGCTTTATAGCATTGTGGTCTATGAAGATGTTTAATATA
>NW_004567103.1:67862076-67900336 GCF_000260355.1 Condylura cristata | reverse complement strand
ATTAGGCCTACGACAACTCATTTGTCAGGATAGAAATTTGCAGCGTCCTTGGTTTCCCCCTGAATGGCTTGGGCAGTCACTCTCCAACTAACGCAGGTACCCTTTACCTCCTCCTATTTTTTCCACTCTCTGGCCCCCAACCTTAGTTATTAAACTCCCTGGGGATGTTTTGGGGCTGTATAACTGGTGCAAAGATACTTACTTTTTCTATGAGTGCTTATTAGTAAATTTTTCAGTACTTTTAAGGGAGAAAGTAATTCCAGCCACTAATCCCTCCATGTTGTGGGTGGAATCCTCTATTTTAGTGACAGTGGATTAGCAAATTTAATTCCATCTGCTAGTTTAATTATCATTATCATATAACATGAGATACTCCCCAGATACTTCTATTTATTTACAAAGATATGTTTATCTTTGGGAGACATTTATTCTGTGTACCACAATGCAACCAAACCTGATGAATCTCCAAAGTTTGAGGCAAAATTGAAAGAAGCCAGGGCCACTTGCAGATATCTATTTATTGCTTATTACCATTCATAAATACTATCTATCAAATGTAAATTTGCAAAGGTAGAAACCTGATGGATATTTTCCTAGGATGTGAATGTGAGTTGGAGTGGATCACACGATATGAGCAACTATTTTGGATTATGAAAATGTGCAAAAATTGGATTATGAGCATGGTTGCAAAGTTCTATCAATTTACTCAAATGAGTTAATTGTGTGGTTACAATGGCTTAGTTTATTGTTTGCAAATTATTTTTCAAGCTGTGAATAAATAGGGGTATATACCAGAAAGGGCAGACCTTTGTTTTAAAGGATTATATAATGGGCCTTCTGATAAAAAAGTTGTCTGTGAGAGATTTCAAGCAAAACACTAGAATTCAAAAGTATCTCAAGGTAGAGTTTTCATATTGAATATAAAAGAAGGTCAACCCTTTTTTTTATACATCAACATTTCTCTTATAGATATACTTATCTACATTGCTTATAGATGTTTAAAGAAAAAAATATTTCTGAACCACAATGAAGGAACAATCTCTTGCTTTAGCTCTGACAAGTGAATTCTTTTACAAAGCAAGAGAGGGTGTTTGAGAATAGATTATGACGAAGGCTTCAACTTCCAGAAAATATCAATGATGAAATGTACTTAATCTTTGCCTATTTATGTTGAAAATACTTTCAAATATCTGGAAGAATCTGCTTAAAAATTCTTCAAGATTGAATAGTAAGTAATAGATGGGAAACTACAGACATAGTGATAGGACTAGTGAAATGAATATGATGTATGGAAATGTGTTATGTTCATGTATAATTTACTGTATTTATCAACATGTACCACAAATGCCATTTTATTTTAATATAACTAAAGTTAATTTTAAAAAAAATCAACTTGTACATGACTTTTTGTCTTGCTTTTGAGATAGGGAAGTTGTTACCATCCTTTCAACAAAACACCAACCTCCAGAGAATTGCCTTAACCCTCTAATTTACAGCCATGAAGAATTACAAAGCAGTGATCCTCTTTTCTAAGAGATTGCTACAGTCACTGGCAGCTTTCCAAGTTATATAGGCTACCACAGAGCAGAAGGACAGCTATCTAAGGACCTTAAAATTCTCCTTAGGAAATTAATCCATTGACTGCACAATCATTATCTGTAAAGTTCAGACAGTGCCTGTGGAGTCCCCTGAGATTCCTCTTCCCAGTCATCACTTACAGGACTCAAATGCATCCTACAGGCAAAAGGTGAATGCCCCAGTCATCCAGCAACAAAGACAATGTGGCAGTGATTAATGGAAAGTCACATATCTAAATTTCCTTTTTTTCCCCATAATTTTTTGGAATCCTTGTGAGAAAATGCACAATTTTACTATACACAGTATATAAAATATGTGTAAATGTCTCAATATTGAAAGGTAAAATATTTTGACATTGCAACCATATCATCTTTATGTGTTCACTAAGTCACATTGTTGTTTTCCCAGAGAACATTTAGCATTGAAAGTGACCCATGGCAGTAATAATCAATCATTTGGGAAAGCGTATAAAATGCTATAGTGAATTTAATAGTTCTTATTTCATTTGGCTCAGTTTTAAACTAAATTAGAAAAAATCTATCAGAATGGTTTCCTTTTTTCTGCTCTTTTAGGAAACTTGCTAGGGAAAATAGGATTTATATTTCAATAAACAATGCTAATATTTTCCACTTTTTATAGAAATGCTTAAGGTTAAGGAACCCATTTGTTCTTACACTATTGAAATACAAAAATAAATAAATAAAATTATTCAAACTCATAGCTAATTTCAAAATGATTACTAACTGAATGCCAAAATAAGGAGGTAACCCTTCACATAAAAAGGCTAATCATGGTTAATTGTTTTTCTATTCCTTTTGATGATAATAGCCATTATAAACTCATTTGAAGTATGTAGATGTAATATGCAATTACCATAAGACACAGCATTCCAAAACTCAAAAAGAAGGCTAAGCTAACATTGAACAGTGTTTATTGGTAAGATTCCCAACAGGTTTCATTTTTCAAAGGAAAAATAAGTGTGTTTCTGTTATCCAGTCTGGTTTACATGCACATATTTTTTTCCTTATGTGTGCTGATGTAAGGACTAGATCTAATTCAACCTATTTACTATTGCCGAATTTTACTATTTACTATTTACAAAGCAGTAGGTGGCTGTTACTATTGTCTGGAAATTTCTAAAGAAATGTGACTCAAATCACAAAGCATTTAATTCCAAATCTTGATTATTTTTTTGTCCTTGCATATGAAAAATAATGTACAGAACAATATTAAATTACATAAACTTCTCAAAGTTAAGTTTGGGGGATTTGCTGTAACTTGACTCCTCTAATAAGAATATGTGCTCAGATTTTATACAAAACCTTTTATGTTTGCATTACATAGAAAATGAAGCTATTGGAGTTAACTTTTGCAGACTGTACTGAAAAAAGGAGACATTCATCCCACAGATTCTGTTGCCTTTAAAATAACATTAGGAGGGTACATGATTGCAGGATGGCATGAGAGTGTCAACTTTCCCACAGAGTAATCATCTTTTCATTAAGACATTTCTTAGCAATAACAAGATAGGTCAATGCTGTTATTCTTTAGAATTGAAGAACATGCTATTCAAAACCCGTCCCCTCTTTCTTTTTCACTTTTATAATCACTGTGTCTTCCTAGGCAGATTTAACTCCTTGGAGAGTCACTTCAGTGATCTGATTAACACTAACATTCCTTTCTTTACAGAAAATGTGATCAAGTCTCCTTACCCCAGTAAGGACTTTCTGGTGGCTTAGTTCCCTCTCAAATTTCTCACGAGGGTAATTAATCTTCAAATACAACCTCAATGAAAATTAATGACAATCTTATTATTTTAACAAGAATTCACATCTGTCTTCTGGAAAATATGTTCCTGGCTTCTCTGAAAACACAGAATAAGTAATATCAAAATCAATGCATCTTCATCCTCAAGTGACTTCACTGACATGGTTCTGCACATGCTCTGTGGGTTGAAACCTCATTGGGAAATACTAAGGAAATATAGAGGTCTTTTCCCCCTGATATTCTTGAGTTGCAGATTAATATCAGGAAATCATTGATATTAATGTAAATAAAATTTAACTTTCTAAGCTATATATTTACATGCCAATTAAAAATAACTGAACAAAAATTCCTAACAGCTATACTATGGTCTCAACCCCTGAATTTTTCTTTAGCTTTAGTTTTTCTAGTACAATGATTTATTAAGCTGCATCCTGCAAAGACTGCCCTTCTAATTTTACTTGTAAATATGTCTTTTCAGTGAAGTTCTATCTATTCTCCAGATACAAGTACAGATCTGTATGACATATGCTCTTATCTATAGATTTATCTCCAGGCTTTAAGGTCTGTTTTTGCTTTGCCTGTGTAGAATAGAGTCATTGAAACAAGCATCTTCCATCAACAATGTTACTGTTGCAGTTTGGATAGTTGGTTAGTTTTTGTGATACTATCAACAAGTGGAGAATGATTTTATAGTTTTCCCAGGTTATATAGCACATTTGCTCTAGTATAATCAAAGTTATAAGGCAATGTAAGGCCAATTTATTTAATTTCATAGTTATCAAACAATGCATGGTAAAATCCATAGCTTTCCCTAGTTAACAAAGCAAATATGTTTGGTTTTACTCCCATGGAAATGTGTCCTATTTTTTCTTATAATATGCTTATTCAGATTATACCTTATACACTCACTAGCCTTACAATATTCTGAGTCTTGTAAGGATAGTCCTAAGGTTGGGGTCATTAAACCGTTTCTGGAAAGTATCAGATCATAATTATTTCAGGCTTTGAACGCCATAGATCTCAGTAGCAATTTAACTTGCCCTTAGGAAAAGACATACAAAAGGCAATATGTAAATAAGTTTGGATGGCTTTCTTTCACAAATTGGGTGGTTTGTAGACCAATGGGCTTTAGTTTACAGACTTGCCCAAAAGCCATTGATGAAAAACTTTTTAATTAAAAAATGTGCTCCATATTTGAGCATTACAGTGAGACTTCCTTCAGTCATTATTATGTTATTCCTTGATTTTTCCCTCTTAAGCCAATGTGACCCATTATTTTGTCTCTATTATAAATCAATATTGCTCATTCAGATACTCAACTCTATTTTATATTTAAGACTGAATAATAAATTTCTAACATAAATCAATCACCAATAAGAAATACTGTCATCCAAAATCATTCTACATTCAAGTGCCATTAGGGTATTCTCTTTTTCTGGTGTAAATGGAAAAGCACTTGAATAGATGTCTCCAAATTAAAAGTCAAAATTTATTTTTTTTTTTAGGTTTCAACATGAAAACACGTGGTAGACCTGATAAAAGAAAGGGTTGAAGATTAGAATAGCATATGGTTAAAGAAAGGGGTTAATGATGTGAATACTGTTAGGAATGGAAGAGTCAGGTATATTTCCCAAACACTAAACATAAAATTTTTCTTTATGATTTTCTCTATGATTATAATTCAACCAAAATTAATTTATAAAAAAAAATAAAATGAGTCATAGACTATGATTCATTTGGCCTTTCCCGCTTTTAGAAAACAACCTCAGAGTAGACTTACCGAAGGTCACAGAACTTTTATGCCTATAAACATAATTTGTAAAAATTGTTTCACCTGAACTCCAATGAAATTTCACAAGTGAAAATCAAAACTCATGGGACTTTCAGTTTTATATGGTCAAATTCTTCCTACTTGTAAAAAGAATAAAGTGCTGTTTTTTTGATAACTTCAAAACATTAAAAATGTGAAAGTGTGAACTGCATAGTACAGGTTAAGAATGAAAAGCAGGGGGGTGGGGTTAAAGCACAGCACTAAGAAGCTAAAGCCACTTCAACATGAGTTTGATTCTCTCTGCCCCCGAAGTGATCCACATGGCGCTGCAGACCTGACCATTGCTCCGGTCAGCAGTGTACTTCATCAGCTCTGCTCCCCACTCTTGTCTCTGGTGAATCCATTCACTGTCCCTGCACCTCTGGCCTGTACCCCTGTTCTGTATGCATAAATAATCTTCAAAAAAAAAAAAAAAAAAAGATGAGAAGATGAGAAGAGACCCTCCCTGGTGGCACAGTGGGTTAAAGCACAACTAAGAAGCTAAAGCTACTTCATCATGAGTACAATTCCCGCCAGCCCTGGAGGTGATTCACATGGTGAGGCAGAACTCTTCTGACACACCTGCTGCTGCCCTCAGTAGTGTACTATATCAGTTGGCCTGTTCCGCTCTCCACTCTGTCTCTGGTGAATCCTCTCACTGCCCCTGCACCTCTGGCCTATACCTCGGCTCTGTGTGCATAAAATAAATAAATCTTAAAAAAAATGAGAAGAAAGTGTAAAAGTTATATATTTTGGAATGAAAGTAATATGGCTAAAGTTCAGGAGAGTTGAAGCAAAATTTTTCAAAGATGCCAGTTCATTTCGTCTCACTGAGGTGACTAAAATATGCCTACAATATATGTTTTTGCTAAAGAATTAGCATAGTTTTCATATGCCATGCCATTTATTATGGTTTTGATGATATCTATGCTCTCTTTTGTGTGATCATGCATACCGTTTGTTTTATTTTTAGCATTAGTGGTTCATTTTGACTTTTGTTAAGTTTACTATATTGATATTAATTTCCTTGACAGTGGTTTGTGTAAACATGGGATTAGGATATAATTCTGGCACTGTGGCAAAGAATTTATTGAATGGCTTTAAAATGATTTTCCCCTCAGCTTTGAAATTCAGTACACTTGGGGAAATTATTTACTTCTGTTTCTAATGAACATTGTTTCTAGGTAAGATGCCCTTAACTGTTATAGCCATCTTAATGCAAGCTCAAACGTGAAGTCAACCCCAAGAATGAGGGGATAAAAAAAAAATATGATATGTGTTTCTGAATTAATATGTATCTTATAATTGCATTTTGAATTATTATTGTACAATAATGAATTTCATATTTATTTCAATCTTTAAATTGAATTTGTGATTAACAGCTGTAAATTCCTAAAGGATTTTAGTAAACTCATGACTGATAGAGATTATGATACAATTTTTGTTACTATAGACTAAATCACAGGGTATTTAGTTTTATATTGAAATACCCTAGGAAAGAGAGTCCAGTTAGTATGGGCTTTGGGTCAATCTATGGACTGCTTAGATTAGAGACAAGTAAGAACAATACAATAGTGGGCAGAATTAAATATGTAGATTTGAGAGAAAATGTGAAAGAATTCAGATGTATTAAATAAGAAGTAAAGATGTATTCAGAAAGCAAGATTATTAGCTAGTTAAAGGGAAAGAAGTGTTAACTTGTAAAAATACAAGGGATTAAATTAGGGAACTAAGGACAAACTGTAGAGATCTGCTAGACTTCATGGAGAAGAGAAATTAACTAGAAAATAACTGAACAAATGAGGGACGAAATTCCATATTAGTTTTATGATTTAAAAAATGTTTTAAAGCCTCTTGAAAACTGGATTACAAATCATTCAGGTAATTAGACTTCTGCTTTATTCTAATTGCATAATTTTAAAGCACAAATTGAATAAGAAGTATTTAGAGGAGGGACTACTAGACTCCAAATAGTCCTTCTAAAGGGGAATAACTAAAGAGAAAATGTCATGGGTTGTATATCTCAGAAAAAACAATAATATGCAGATAAAGAACTTGAACTTTCTATAAAGGGTGATGTTGAATTTAGGAGAGAACTTCTGAGTGTCCTAACCTAGCTTCTTATTTTTATTTTTTTGCAGAGCACCTGTACAGACAATAGGTATTGATTGAGGACTGCTCTATAAATAGATATGTTGAAATCCTAACATTAGTACTTCAGTATGTAACTAACCTTCCCCCCCCCTTTTTTTTTTTTTTTTTGAATATAGGTTCTTAAGTGAAATGAAGTCATTGGAATGGGCTCTGATCCAGTAAAAATGGAGAATTTGGACAGAAGACAGATCTACACACAGGGAGAAAGTTATATAAAGATGAAGGCAAAGATTAATTCATACATTTCAAAGTCAGGTTACACCCAGATTGTCAGAAAATCATCATACATTGAAAGAGAAGCCTAGAATAGAATTTCAATCACAGCCTTCTGCAGGAGCCAACCTCATGCCCACCTGCTGGATTCCTAATCTCCAGAATTGTGAGTCAGTATTTTTGTTATTTTAGCAGCTAAGTTTATTATTATAACTCGGAAAATTAATAGATATAGTTACATATGAGTGTAATTTTGCCAATTCTAGCCATTAACATCACTGCCAGGAAGGACCCATGGACTGGGAAAAGGCTAATAGTCACCTTCCTGATATGCTAGGAGGTGGTCTTCATTGCAGATTGCTCTGAAGTTTCTTTATTTTATGTGTAAAATTTTTCTTTCAATTTTTATTTTCACTTTCACTGGTGTGTTAACACTGAATAAAGGCTTTACATTCCACATATTGGTTTTCTATTGATAAAGTATAAATTACAAGGATAAAACATTTTTAATTAATTACTTTTATATATTTTATATCATTATTCACTTTTGAATACTGTATGCTTTCTGCTCTCACAGGAGTCCCCATAAATTGCCTACCACCAATTCACCCATACACCATAACCATACCTCCTTGTTCTCTTTCCTGCCCTGTTTTTATTCTTCTCCCTTCACCTCCCCACAAGAGTGTCTTTGATTTATAGATGCCTGTTTTTTTTTAATTACTATTATTTTTCCTGATCCCTTATTTGTTTCTCTTATACTCCTTCTATAAATGAGGCCATATATTTGTCCTTTTTCTTCTGACTTATTTCACTGAGCATAATCCCTTCCAGTGCTATCTGTGTTGTGGTGAATAGCATGAGTTTACCTTTTTGATTGCTGTATAGTATTCCACAGTGTGTGTGCGCGCGCGCGTGTGTGTGTGTGTGTGTGTGTGTGTGAGAGAGAGAGAGAGAGAGAGAGATCTATCTTGATCAGTCATCTATTTTTCAGTATTTGAGTTATTTCCACATCTTACCTGTTGTAAATAGTTCTCCAGTAAATATAGAGTGCGAGTAAGAAGATTAAAACATTTCTAAAGTGGAGACATATCAGTCTAATCTTGGTCAGATTTAAGAAATGCACATTCTGGACTACAGCTTCAAGAACATGAAATGTTGTTAGAATCTAGACATTAACATGTTTAAGGGTTCAAACAAACCTTTAATGATGATACTAATGTGAAAAATTGTCCTGAGCTATGGTATTATTTATTCGGTGATTATGCTGCTGTGTCATGAGTGATATAATCAGTGTAAGGGATATAGCACAGAAAAAAACCACTACACTTAATTACAGTAAATATTGAAATAAATATATAAGCAGTTATCAAAATACCATTGATCAGGTATATCTCATAACACCAAGAAAAGTATTCTTTTGGTTTGTAGTAGTAGCTAAAATTCATAATTCTTATATTTCATAGTATTTTCCTTTGATAACCCATTAACAAGAGGGTGATTGTTATTTTTTAGCAGTAACTCTTTAATGTGGCAATGACATTATCTTCTAATTACCCTAATGTCTTTTGTACAATCATATATTGAAAGCAACAAGTTTATAAGAATCTTAGGTTGACAAATATGAATTCCTTCTTTAAATGCTGAGTGCTACAAAAATGAAATTTAATCCATTTGAGCTTCTAAAGCTATTTACCATTTTAACATTTAATAAGTCATACATTAACATTTAAGAAGTCATAAAAATTTTACACCTATAAGCGATTTTATTTAATAGGTTAGCAATATGTATCCTATGAAATAGAAGTAGAAAAGCACTAATAAAATATAGACTGAACTCAGTAAAAGTAAGTTATACAGTGGAACTTAGTTGATGATTAGCGGACAAGATATAGTTTACATCTAATGACTTTATCTGTCCCTAAAAATTGATTCTTGCCAGTGTCCCCAATAATTAAGAATGGCATTATCCCTGGAGGGAGAGCCCTGGGCACAGTGACCTTTCCAAATTAGTGTAATAGGGATGTGACAAATTTCAAAGTGAAAGACAGGAGAGTTGAAACTATTTCAAGTTGAAATAATTGGAACACAGTTCTTTATTTTTATATTTTTCATCTCTTCTCAGGAAATATAAGAGAAATAAATTCACAATTATTTACTGGCAACAATACACAGAGGAAACCAAAATCCTTAATGAATAAGGTAATAAGAATAAAACATAATTTGTCTCCTGATTTTCCCTTTGAAACTGAAAGATATTTAGCAAGTCATGGGAAAGTAGAATAATATATAACTGCAAAGTTAAGCAAATGGTTTTATAGTATAAAAGTTTTATCTTCAGTGTGAGAATTTTGAATCATTTCTATAGATACCTTCTTAACAAAAGAAATAAATAGAATTTGAAATGGGAAATGGAGGTCAAAATGATATTGATAAAGCAGTGAAGAATTTTATAATAAAATTTTAGGAAATAACAAAATTGATTAAAGAAAAGTGTTATGCTTTAGCTGTGCTAAAAGAAGAACTTTGACAGATATCAACAACTGAAGAGTCATACAAACCAATGTTAAAAACTGAATGAATAACTAAATGCAAGGAAAATATTTATTATTTTCTATAATGTGATACCTTTCAAAGTATCTTCTTGATACTGTAGTGGATTGAGGGTCAGGCACAAGCTGTTAGGTTTATTGAACAGATTTTAGTCTAAGTTATGAAACATGTAATTGTCCTGAAGTTATTATTTGGTCATGTGTCTATCCTTACATACTTAGGCAACACCATTCAGGGACCACTGTCTTCATATACCTGTAATTTAGTTGTACATATGTAGAGGAGCCATCTATATTTTGCCATCTTGTTGAACTCATTTCTTGGAAAAATAGAAAATGTATAAGGTAGGCATAATGGGAGCATCATTTGGAGAAAAAAAAATAATCAAAGAAATATTTTAAAGATTTATTACTTATGCTCACAGAACTGCAGGACCTCTGTATAAGGCCAGAGGTGTGGTGGGTGAGAGTATTCACCAGAGGCAGAGTGGGGGGCAGAACAGGCAGATCTACTGAAATACACTGCTGAGGGGAACAGCGGAGAGGCAGTGGTCAGGAGAGATCTGCTATACCATGTGAGTCCACTCCCTGGTATGGGGATTGAACTGGTGCTGCAGTGACTTTGGAGAGCTTCATAATGCAGTGCTTTAAGCTGTTGCACTACCAGGGAGAGCCCGGAAGGAATATTTTTAAAAGAAACATTTTATAATTTCCCCCCCAATAATATGGATGAATATCGATGTTAATTATTAATGTTACTGAATGCTTAACCCATCCAAATTAACCTAGATCCAGGAGGTTCAGAGGAAAACAAGCAAGTCATGTGCCAATAGTACTTTACCTAAGTATATCATATTAAAACTGCAGAAAATCTGAAAAAATAATTCTGAAAGAAACCGAAAAGGAAAAATATCACCTTACCTTTAAACATGAAGAATTATATCCAATATTTCAGAAACTATACAAGTAAGAAATCTTTAAAAATTGAGAGAGAAAAAAACCTAACATAGAAATTTGAATTCAGAGTGTTTATCTTTCAAAAGTGAAGGATAAACCAAGATTTCCAGATAAATAAAATTTAGAGAATTTGTTCCCATACAATTGTTTTCTAATAGAAAAAGAAGCTATGATCTCACAAAGGAAGGGAATAATAAAATAACCATATTTGTTTCTTATTTATTTCTTATTGTTGAAATTATAGGTAATAGTTTACTCAATATAAATGTTGAATATTGCATCAGGTGATATTACAGCTTATCAATAAGCAAGTTAATGACAGCAAGATTATAAGAAATGGGAGGGATATTTATGAATACTCTGACATGAAGTATGGACAGTAACCATGTACAATTATATTTAAAAAGGAATTTAAATTAACTTCATTATATGTAATTTTTGCAAAGAACTGTATTAATAGTATAGGAAGAAAGAAACTGGAAACACAACAAAATATTTAGTCAAATCAGAAAAGGCAGAAAATAAAATAGTTGAAAACAAAGTAATAAAAGTAAAGAAGATTAAAGAGAAAAATAAAGAAAAAGGACAACAGATAGAAAATAGCTAAGAAACATGTCACTCAAGAGCTATACAGTAATGATTAACAGGACTTTTTTTCATAATAGTCAAAATTACAAGCATAATGTTCATCAATAGGAGACTAGAAAGCAAGTGGTAGCATGTTCATAAAATAGACAACTCCTCAGCAGTAAAAGAACATACTGACTATATATGTACATAGAAAAAACCATAAAATAATATAAAAATCTCATTAATAGAAAAAAGATACAAAATAGTTGATATTGTATGGTTTCATTGAAATGAAAATTTTAAATTAGTAAATCTTATACAATGGAAAACTTTGTTTTGGGGAATTATCTAGAAAATGGCATGGTTTTACTTTTTTGTCTTGATGCGGATTTATGGAACAGTATGTGTAAGATTCATTCATTATTCTTTTTGATAGTTATCTCAAGGGAAAAAGAACTTGAAACAAATATTAAACTCTACTTATTAGACTTGTTGACTCAGTGGATTGAAAATATCTTCAGTATAATTTGCTACAAGGTTTGGTAACAGTAGTGTATATACTGTTATGAAGAGCCTGGTACTCTGCCTTTCCAAACCATTCTTTGTTGTTAGTTTCAATCCTGATTTCCTTGGGAATGTCCACTTATAGTATCTGGTTCCTTTACTATTTTTTTAATCAAGTAAATATATTGGCTTGAAACCCTATATATTTTTTTCTTTTTTATTTTTTAAGATTTATTTATTTATTCATACAGATCTGGAGTACAGGCCAGAGATTTGGAAGGTGAGAGAATTCACCAGGGACAGAGTGGGGGAGCAGAACAGGCAGATTGAGGAAGTACACTGCTGAGGGGAGCAGCGGGCAGGTCAGGAGAGGCCTGCCACTGCCATGTGGCTCTCCTCTGGGGTAGGCGGGGATCGAACTCATGCAGAATTGGCTTAAGCTTCTTAGTGCAGTACTTTAACCCACTGCACCACCAGGGAGGGCCCGAAATCTTACATTTTTATGCCACGCTAGCTGGAAAATAATATAAAAAAAAGTTGAAACTTATATTTCACAAAGTTTCAGGAAAAAAAAAACTTTCATCTGTGGGTTTTTAGGAAATAGGGCCAAGGTCAATAGCATTAAAGGATAATAAACAGTGATTATAAAAAAATTCCTCAAAGAAAATGTAGGTTCTAAATTAAAAGGGTGGAGAGTGAGTGCTGACAGAAAAACATGTTAATGTTAAAAGATTTTCTTATTTATTTTCATGCTAAATTCAGGAAATTGTTTTAATTTTATGAAGTAAGGCATTTTAATCAGTATTTGATTTAACTAAATATATATCTTAGAGTTTAGATAACATTGTGACCTGATTAGGTAGTAAACATTGAACTCATGTTAAAGACTTACAAAGCAGGTGGGTAGCAAACAAGGAACTATTAAATCATCTTAATCGCTCTATATGTTGGCAATGGATTAATAATAAGATGATTATCAGGTCAGGTCACATTCATTTTCCATTTTCCCTAGTAGGTACAATATAATCCTTTAAATAATTGGAAGAGATTAAGTCACATCAAGGTTAAAATGAACTTCTGAAAGTAAAAACCTGTAATATTCATGAGCAGATTCTTACATGAAAATCATGAGTGTGGAATCCTGGCATTTCAGCATTATAATTTTGCCTCTAGCACATTTAGGTTACATCTGGATAGATTAAGTTATACTATGATCAAATAAATATAAATCTAGCAAATTTGAGTTTACTTTTTTTCTGTGCCTTCCATCATCAAAATTGACCCTTCTTTTCAAAGAAAATTTAAGGAAAAACACTGCAATGATTGTTTTCCTGAGTCATGATTTTCAATGACAAAACTTGGATAACAATATATTCTATATCATAGTGAAGAATTACATAAATCCTAACTCAGTAGTGAGATAAAATATTGGACTTACTGTGTGACGTGAAAACATAGTTTTTGGAACAATTTAATGGCTAGAAAAACAAAAGTTTATTTTCATGAATCAGATCTAAGTTGTTTAAAAAAAGATCAAAATTTCTTTCATAAAGGAAGAACCACAAGACCATAATCAACTGTTTTATATTATGACACTAATTTCCTGGTTAATTTTAAAGCCAAGTAATTAGTTAAAAAAACACACTAAATTGTCCCAAAATCACTTAACTTATTTGCAATTTCCTGTCATCAGCTATTTTAATATAAGCTGACTATAACTCAATATTCTGTAGAAAACACGTTGTCACTTAACTGTTAAGAGCCCTCTGTTCTGTTTCAGAATCTTCAGTGGAAAATATACAAAAGGCAAGAAAATTACCATTGTACCTTCCAAATTCTCTTGACTCTGCATTTATATTCCTGTCTATTTATATTCTTCCAATTTTATCATCTGCAATCTTTTACTTGAACAGTAAAACAATAACATCTATAGATGCTGTGATAGAACACAAATTGTTTGTTTCTCAGCTTCCATTCCCTGTTTTCCCTTTCCTAAAAGTCTATCAATATTTTTTTTCAACTGTGGCAACATTACGTGAATCCTACCATTCAGAATCAATAGTATTTAATTCCAATGAGCAAGCTCATTGTTGTTGGGATAGTTTATTGCAATGCATTTTCACATGGGAGAAGGATAGCTAGGGAGCTCTGTGGGATCTCTTTTATAACAGCATTAATCCCTTTTATAAAGTGCCTCCCTTCTGATATAATCATCTCCTAAATGCCACTTTCCTATATTTTATACACACACACACACACACACACACACACACACACACACACACACACACATGACCCATCTGGTGGTTTGTTATTTTACCATATGAATTTTGGGGAACGCAAACATTCAGGTTATAGCAGAAAGCACTAAAGATTTCTGACTGAGAGTTTGGAACTAGGGGTGTTTGAAAATGATAGGGATTTTAGAACTGAAGAAAATAACATTATTGGCTTTATCAGTTGTTGGGTTAAGATAAGCATAAAAGCACCCTCCCTGGTAGTGCAAAGGGTTAGGGCACAGCACTGCAAGCTGGTCTTCAGTGTGAGTTGGATCCCCAGCCCCCAAGGTGATCCACATGGGACAGCAGACCTCTCCTGATCCACCAACTGCTCAGCAGTGTATTTCAACAATCTGCCTGTTCTGCTCCCTCCTCTGTGGTGGATTCTCTGACTACCCTTGTACCTCTGGCCTGTACCCCAGTTCTGTATGCATAAGTAAATAAATTGAAAAAAAAAAAAAGATAAGTATGAAACTAAATTCACCTCTGGACTGTGGGAACACATGGACCAAATGAACTAATTAAATCCCTCCCTCTCTCTTTCTCTTTTGGATTGCCCGATTTAGATTAGATTTTCTATAGCTTTCAACTAAATGGATTTGAACACAGATATTGTCAGAAATGCATTTTATAAATCAATTTTGTAACTTTAATACAAATAGTGTGCAATACAGAAAAGGGGAAGAATGGCATTTCCAAATCAAACACATGAAGTTAGCCATCCCCTCATGGGTAAATGATACGCCAAACAGGGTTGGCCCAAAGCAGAGCCACTGAAGCCTGAAAAACTGCCACAGGGCTCAAGCACATTCTTATAGAAAATGGTCAGAAACAGCCAGACAATTCTGGAAGAAAAGAGCAAAATCATAATTGCCATTGTTAATAACCCCACAGGTCTCTTACCCACATCTGTTTCAACCAGCCTGAGGTAAAGAAACAAGTGCACTTTCTTTACACATGTCTCCACTCCATGTTCTCCTCCAGGCCTCCTCCTTGTTCTTTTCCTCTCAGTCTCCTCTCCAGATTTTTCTCCTCCATGCTCATCTCCACCCTCTCTTGGATGGGGCAGGGAACCTGCAACCTCTCCTTTCCCTGGGGGTGACACTGTTACATCTTTTAATATATAAAAATATTGTGTCCTCAAGGTTCCTTTGCAACTATGTATTTGGGACTCAGATTGCATTTCACCATGAAAACATCTTCGTGCCCCACCTTAGAAAACCAAAGTGTTTAATCCACAATGAAGCAAAAGGAACATGTTACTAGTAAAAATATACTTAAACTTCATTTTTAAAAGGCAAAATTTAATCAGTATACCACTGAAAGCTATCCCCTCTGTGTGCTTTGAAGTAGTGTCTAGAGTCCCCTCTTTCCTCTCCTTTGGGACAGTGAGCTCAGAGATATCTCCATTCTTAGACCTTTAGAGAAGAAGCTGGTGGCTGCACGAGATACAAGGGAAGGCGGGAGGCACAGCACTATAAGACCTAGGACCATTCCCTTCCAGAACATTTAAAATCAAACATATTTCTGGAATGAATGTGATGTCAAAATAGGGCGTAGGGTGGAATTTGGGTGAATGTGATACATCATTTGGTATTATACATGTGTGTGTGTGCATGTGTGTGTGTATGCTAAATCATTTATTTAAAAAAATTATTTTTATGCAATGTACTCCCTTAATGCCTGCATCAGTAAGCTGATCTTAACTCACACTCAAATTCAATGTAATGGAAAGTAAGAATGGTTTACCAAATAGTTTCTCAGGTTCTAAATGTCTTATGCATACTAACGACTCCTGGTGTCTATTCTTTTCTGCTAAGAAAGAATTGCTCCTAGTCCTTTGGCTTCATCTTGTTCCTATCCTTTTAGGAAAAATATGAAATATATAAGTATATGTGACAAATTTAAGTTCAAATGGACTTAATATAAACAGGTCAAGTTATTTCTCAGGTGCTGTCTCTCTTTATGTTGAAAGACAATTTAAGACATTTGAGTTAAAGGAAATGAATTTAAATTTGAGATGATTATAAGGACAAGAAGAAAGTTAAAGAGGTGAACAAGGAAGTAATGAGGTCAGTGGTTCCTGAGAAGAGATTCAGGGGGAACAAAAGGTAGTGCAAAGAAAGTAACAGGAAAGGGAAAAGCTTTATGACTCTTGGATAACTATTTATGAGAAATGTATATTATAGACATGTCAACTATCATATATTTTTCTAAATTAGTCTTAACAAATGTTGATATTCACTATTAGAATGCCATTATTTGTTATTTAAAAAAAATGAATCTGTTCTCTTCTTGTAGACTAAGGTTATGAATTTATGATAGCTAAGTTGTAAGTTTGGAGTTTTTAAACCATTACAAAACCAAAACATTTAAAATTCAGTCTAGTTCATAATTTTGTCTCTACCAAATATAATCTTTAAAAATATAGCCTGAGAGTCAGGATTTTTAAATTTCCATGCCTCAACTGTTTCTGATTATATCACATTATAGTACAGATCATATATGATCCTCAATGGGACCAGTTCATCACAATTTTGATTAATAAGGATAATTCTGTCAAATTCCTCCTGTGAACTTGTGTTGATTTACTCTTTTGTAAATTATTTTTTTCCAATTATATAATGTAAATCAGTACAAAAATAATATTCAGAGGAAGTAATATACCTGTAGGTGTCACAAAATAAAAAAGAAACTAGTATTTTTAAGGCCTACTATATGTAAAAATAAAGATTTGTTTAAGGAAGCAACACTGTGTAGGTTTTGAAGAGGTTCAGTGAAAGAAAAGAAAACAACACATGAACATCCCGCTTATGGGATTTCTCAAGCTTCCGTTGTATGGAAAGATTTATTTTTTATATATAGCCTCAGGATCCATGCTGTTCCAGGCATCTAGAATCATCCTTTGCTTTAACATCCTTAGCAACATACTAGAAGCCATCTATGCTGTGGGAAAATAAGCATCCTTCCTGTGATTTCTAAGTATTCCAAGATGGCAAATGAAAGGATGGCTGAACCCATCAATCTCATATTCTGCTGGTTTCCCTAGTTGCATCTGTTGAAATCCCTGCTTCTGCTGAACTATTGCCTATTTTACTATTATGTCATTGTCCATTATCCTCTTGTTCTAGTCATCTGACTTTGCTTTTAATCCTTGAAGATGTCTTATAAGGCATACGAGTAGGTAGAAAAAGTTCTGGAAGGAATGAGTGTAATCAGCTCTATTACAGTAACATGGAGCAGGAAATAGGCGGTATTCAACCTCACTTCCATTGGGCTCACTGTTCTTCAATCATCTCTGTTATATTGAAGTTCTCAGTGGAAATATTTTGGGTTATGGTATAGTTGGAATTTAATTGTTTTAAATTTACTGGTATCATCTAATTTTTGTTTAAATTTATTTATTGATGCATTCAGAACTGGAGTACAGGCCAGAGGGACAGGGGCAGTGAGAAGATTCATCAGAGACAGAGCTGGGAGCAGAAGAGGCAGATTGAGGAAATATACTGCTAAGGAGAGCAGTGAGCAATATAGGAGAGGTCTGCTGTGCCGTGTGGGTCACCTCCTGGGCATCCAACTCGTTCTGAAATGGCTGACGCTTAAGCTTCCTAGCACTGCACTCCAACTGGTTGTGCATTGGTGAAGGGTCTGGATTTGATTTTCAACTTTGTTTTCTGTCCTCTTTTTATCCAGACCCTCCTCAAATTGTATTCCTTTTACTATTTCTAGAATCCTTTGCCCTTGTTAATCAGTCTTTCATATTCCAAATACTGTATCACTTTAAAATATTACCTGTGTATAACCTAGATCCTTACCATGAATACTCATAGCAGATAACCTCTCAGAAAATAGATTTGCATAGATGCCCTGATTTTTTTTTAAGAAATTACAATCAGCAGCATTATTTTTTTGTTCAAAAAAAGGATTTATTGTGCTATGATAAGTACTTTGATTCTTATGTCCTCATAAGCATATTATCAAAGAAGTGTCACTACTTCATTTTAAAAGGAGGATAATATATATTATGTAATATAATCAAATTACCCAATATTTTACATTTAATAAGTGGCAGCATATGAATTTTGTATCACGCTTGTTAGATTATAGATTAACTTCCAACACTGCATATTACTCAGTTACATACTGTGGAAAATTCAGAAATATATCTCTAATTATAGTTGCAGCACCTTTAACATTAATGTATCAAGTATTTTCAGAGAGTATAATTGGCTTGGGTGAGAAATGTGTATATATTGATGTTATTTTTGAATGTTAATCCTCTTTTTAAAAACGAAAGTCCTCTTTTTTTTTTTAAAGATTTTATTGATTCATACAGAATTGGGATACAGGCCAGAGATGTGGAGGATGAGAGGATTCACCAGGGACAGAGTGGGGAGCAGAATAGGCAGATTGATGAGGTACACGGCTGAGGGGAGCCGCGGGCAGGTCAGGAGAGGTCTGCCACACCATGTGGATCTCCTCGGGGCAGGCGAGGATCAAACTCATGTGGAAGTGGCTTTAGCTTCTTAGTGCAGAGCTTTAACCCGCTGAGCCACCAGGGAGGGCCCACAAAATTCCCTTTTTAAAAAATAAATGTGAAAAATTAGTATCAAATATTCCCCAAAAATTTGATCTGAAAATATAATACTAATTATCCCTAAGAAAATCTAGGAGATGTCAAGTGTGGAAAGTGGAATTTTAAGCGGAGCTCCAAAAGTCTCAAAAATCAACATAAAAAGGAAACAAACAATAAAGATCCCTCTGTCCAAACTGGACTGAGTTTCTCATTATTGGCTTCGACATCTGCAAATTAAACTGCTATTTGCACCATTTACTGAGTCTAAGGTAAACTCAAAATTCCTCTAGTTCACACAATTCTGCTTTCAAGTTATTTTATCAGAGAAACTGACAGTCTCAGTGATGCTAATTTATAGATTTGTTGGCAAAAATAGGATGCTGAAAATCTACCCATCAAAAACTAAACTAAGGAAAGTTTGCTGCCCTAGGGTCCGAGTATAAAATGCACTTGATCTTGTATTATTTGAGATGCATCTGTGAATATAGACACTTCAGAGACAATAAATTAGTGATGATAGGAGATGGAAAACAAGTCAGTTATTACAAATCAAATCAGGGCTTTATGGGGGAAAAAAAGCATTAGATAAAGACTAGGGTAATAAATTCAGAAAAATAAAATATTCTTCCAAGTAATGTGCAAATTGTTGCCAAGTTTCCTAGCATTGCATTGATCTCCAGAAAATAATTCACAAATTTGTGCATATGAAAACTCTGCCATTCATCCCAATAGAAGAACATGATTATTATTAACCACTGCATAATTTTTGTTTTTTTTTTTTTTGACCTTTTTTTCACCTAGTAGTGCTCCTTCTATTCACCTGTACTTGGTGGAATGTCATTCTTCACTTATTTTAAATTGTTAGTCATGATTTAAATCTAGTGCTGAGTTATTCATACACTTGGTTGAAAGCTGATTGCAGCATTGTGTTGGCAGATACAATTAGAACTATAACATCAGCACCACCATCTTCCATTCTTTTCTTTTTTTCCACAAGCAATTAAAATAGTGTTTAATTATGACATTTTCAGTATTCATTTTCTTGTTTAATGGAGTTTCCTGATAGATAACTGTACTGATTATGTGTGAATGAAAAATATTTAATAGCAGAAAATGAACTTAGTTAGAAGCATGTTCTGTTTTTTTAATGTTCTCAATAGTAAAAAAAAATGCATATTTTTCTTGTTATTTTCCTCTTTTGTATTATTTATGTACAAGAACTTAATATTTGTGATTGCCTGTTAATATACTGTCTTTCTTTTATACCAAGAGGATAAATGAATGTGACTGTATCCACTTAGATATAGAGATATATAGTGTCACTTGTGGTATCAAAATAGTTGCTATTATTTCCAAATGAAAAGAAATTTCTGCAAGTTCCCTTTCAAAACTTTTAGTATAGTAATTGGTGTGTCAGGAGGCAGACAGGGTGGCGGCGGGGTGTGTGTGTGTGTGTGTGTGTCATGATTTTGCAGCTTTAAAAGTGGTAAGCACAGTCTAGATTTTGTCTAGAAGTTTGAATAAGCCCTGGTTCTTATCAAGTTAGCAGCAAGTCTTTTCATACAATCTGTTGGCAAACGTAGTTCAGAGGTTTGAGAACAATTATTCACTTTGCTACTTAATTACCTGATCAGAAAATAATTAAACACAGTTCATGTGTCTGTACTACTCTCATTATATCTTGTGAAGCTCCAAACTACTTAAATTGACAATTTGCCAAGGAGGAAAATTAGGCTGGGAGCAAAAAGCAAATAAGTCTTGATTATTAAAGATTAAATCAAGAATCAGTAGAATAAACAATAGGGCAAGTAACTACATTATTATTATTATACTGGATAAGCTTAGACCTCCTATAAATATCTGTTTGTAGTAACACAGTCTTCGCTTTCCTCCCAAAATTGATATTATCCAATAATGATGATTTTTAGGGAAATTATGCAGCACAAAAATTTCTCACAAACACCATATAAAGCTATCTCAAGAAAGTGAGGAAAGATAACTATTGAGAATAACAAGTTAGATTTTATTATTTGGGAAGATGGTACCAGAATTTTTAACTGACATCATTCCTGCAAATATATCTCTAAAGCAGTTAACCTTTTTGCTATTTAACCATATAATGAAATAATAATAATTTTCTTGAATCAGTAAGGTTTCTTCTGTTAAAGTAACAGAGTATTTTTAATACCGACTAATTTGAAGATTTTTTAAACTTGTTTTCAACTGATCACATCTACCATGTTTTCCCAAATATAGTCCTATCTATTACTTTCACACTCAGTGGCTATAAAAGAGGATTGACACAAATAAAATATACATTTGCATATAATAATGCTATACATTTTCATCATAAATCATCTCTCCTGCCAAACTTTCCCTTATTGGAAAAAATCTAAGCAATGTTACAGGTATTCTGAATACATCCAGTCTAAAGTCATTCAGTATGTCCCTGAGGTTAAATTTATTTTATTTAATTCAGTGTGTATTCATTGACCAAAAACTGATGTTTTGGCTGTAGAGGGGATTCAAAGAATTTTTACAGTTTTTATTTTAAAGGGTAACACAATGTTAGAATAAGTTCATAAAACTAGCACTTAGTATATAAAGCACATGAATGAGGAGAGAAACTCAGAAAAGGAGTGCTGATATTTCAAAGAAGGTACAGGATAATCAAACTTCATTGATAAGAGCTACCACAAGCTACATAGTTTATCATTTGTGAAGAGCACCAGGGTAATCATTTACAGAAATGCTTGGGATTCTGCAACATAAAACTATAATAACATGGAATCCAAACATCTATTTTTATCTATATTTCTTTTCTTCTACTCCTATCTTATGTATCAGATATCAGAAAAGAGACATTTGATCTTAAACTGTTTTTTAACATCAAGTGTCTCTATCTTATCAAGCTCTGATACCTATCCCAGCTCACTCTCCTGGAATATCTGGATACAACCACCTAATAGCAAAATAGCAACCATGGAATGTTTTTTTTTTTTTTTTCCAGATATGTGGAGAAGACCACACTTCTTGTTCCACAGTACCACTTCCAAGGTTTTTACATTCATTTAGCTGTTTCATCTTTTGTGGTATAATGATCTGTAACTTCTCCAAATTTTCTATAAACTTGTGCCATAATTATGACTTTTTCTATGTCCAGTCTGACCTAACACTCAGATATCTGTGAGTGTCCACTGTGAGTGTCTTTGATAGATGGATTTCTTTTCTCTCTCCCAGTGTACATCTCTCTCCTAAACTCCCATATGAGAATTGTCACCTGCCTTTCAGTAACTCAGAAAGGTTACTCAAAACATAGTTTAAATTTTTTAGTTTGGAAAAATTGCCCAGTATGTATTTGTATGTGAAATGAGGAAGACAGAACGGCTAAGAAGAGGAATATGGAAAGAAAGAGTGGAATGTTTGAGCATGATACTCAGACCCAATGAGGGTTTGCTAAATTTCCCCACGATACTGAAATGTAGGAATGTCAGTGACATTTAGCCTTATCATTTATTCAGTGCAGAACTCGTGGACCAGATGTGTTTGTGCACATATAAACACGTAAATGAAACACTAATTCTCAAAAATATTAACTAAGTTATAATGGAGGTACACGTTATCTATTCTATCTTTCACAGAAGAGATTATTTTCATGCCAACCACATACACCTTTGTTTTTAGTATTTTCTTTTCTAATTAGGTTACTTGCATTTTAATCTGGCAGCGTAACATTCTTCCTCACATTTGCAGGAACATACAAATTCTTACTTACTACTTTTCTCCAGTTAGTGCCTAAATTTTTCACTTTTGCCCTATAGTTTTATACTATGTTCATTTGAATGAAACTTTTCATTTTTTCCTCTAGTGAACACATGCATAGGTTAGTTGCTTATCCAGTATCCATTTTTTGTTCAGTTTCTCTCTTACTAAAATAGACTCCAGTTGCTTCAGAATGACCATGTGGAAATCTGCAGGTTATACACCTTGATTGATTTTCCTATTTTCCACCTTTTCCTTCAGCTAGAACCTTTTCTAGCCAGTGAGATCTAAATGACACTTTATAAAAATGACTTCTGGAAATACTTGATTTTATTATAAATAAGACATAAGGTTGTTGACATCTTCCTTTTCTGTGTATCCAATCAAAATAATGATTTTCAAGAAAACCTATTGATTACTCTTCAGTGAGAGAGTACCATTGGAGAGATTCTTACCAGTGTCCTAAAATTGAGTAGTTAGAGATGGATACTTTTGTGTTTTAAGGCCTAAAAAGGCACAGTATATGAATGATAGTTTTCGGTGGATAAACACCAGGAATTAAAGTGTGGAAACAAGCCTGGAAAAGCAAGAGTCTTGTGTTTGCTTATCAAAGAATATGCATTTTCTGAAACAGTTAACTTATTCTTGCCTAGGCCTATTATTATTTAGCACAGAAATATGATACACACACACACACACATATTACTTTAGAATGTACTAAGACAAAAAGATTATTCTGTTCCCCACTCTGTCTCTGGTGAGTCCTATCATCTGCACCCCCCACTTCTGACCTGTACCTCAGTACTTATATGCATAAATAAGTATGGAAAGTATAGTTACCTTTGGTATTGTCTAACATAATGATAGTAGTGCATGCTGTCTGAGTTTTCATGCAGCTATATCTAAAAGATACAACATAGAAGAGTCCTGAGAAGCTCAGTGGCTCTGTCCCCAAAAGACCTGCCCCTGAACCAGTGACCTTCTCTTTCTCATTTTGTGTGGAAAAGAAAAATTCAATTTATTTTAGTCACTAGCTGGAGTTTTAAAGTTTAAGGATTGAATATAATTCTAACGAATATATGTAAAATAAAGCATATAATTTTAAAAATATTGATGTGAGTTATTGTGATTTTACTAACTCTTTCATAACTTCTGACCTTTATATCACATTTGATTACTTACATAAAGTATTAGAAAGAATTAAAAAAATATCAGCTTATAGTATCCTTGCTTCATTATTCAGACTCCTTACAAGGTAATCACACCAATGTGAGTTAAATGCTCTTTTGTAAGAAAGAAAAATGGACACACCTGGCGTCTGTAAATTTGAGGAATGCTGAAATAAATCAGATGGATAGAGTTTGTTTTAAGGTTATGGTTCATTTACATACTACCTATAATTTTGCTTTCATGTTCTTATATCAGTCAATCAAGTTTAATGTTTATTTCATAACAAATAAGTATAGAATTTTGTAGCTAAGTATACCAAGAACTATAGGGAATACATTTCTATGTTGAAGAGTAAAATGATCCATGGAAGAAAGCATGTATTGTTTCTAGTTGTACTCCTATAAATTAGTGGAAAGATTAGTATATGGTAGAATGTTAACAAGTACGTATTTGTTGATTGAATGAATAAATATGAATAGATGAGTGAAGATAAGGAAGACGAAGTCTTAGATTCATCCCCTACCTGTCCCTGTTTCTAGATGGAAGGAATTGTCATGATGGATCTGTTCTGGTCCTTCATTCTGATAAAGCTAACTGACTACGATGATGAACAATCTGGTAGAAGGTGTTTCTTCTTGTAGGCAAAATTTTCCCCTTTTTCTCAGAAGGTCCCTGTCCTTTGGGTACCTATGGCTACATGTAGAGACTATAATCTGCACATGTGCCTCAACCCAGAAAGAGCTCTTGCATAAGGAGTATAAGTAATTTTTTGTCACTGTCTTGAAATCCTTGAACAGTTAATCTTTGAACTTGGATTTTACAAGTGCAATCTCTTTGGGCAATTAAGCATATTTTTTCCCCAAATCCTATAACTTAATTATATGATATTCTTGAAGATCTAATACTACTGTGTATGTTGAAGTCTAAATCTAATACTTGGTGGGTTTTGACTATATCTGTGGGATTTTTGGTGACCTCATTGAATTTTGTATTATGAGTCTCTATTGACCTCAGAGGGCTGAGAGCTTCGGCACACATGTTCCTTCATCTATACAACTCTTTGGGACACATCCCTGGTTACCTATTCCCCCTTCTCTGCTAGAGAAACATATTAGTTGAGAGTCCTTAAGAGCTCAGACTTCCCTGAAGAAGAAATTTTACCTGTGGATGGCAGTATCATTCATGCTCCAAAGTTCTCAGTTGGTGCTTCCAGCTGGCCTGCCTTGTAGATTTCAGACTTGCCTTGGCAGCTCCTACAATTGTATATATCTCTCTAGAGATACAGCTTCTACTCATTCTGTGTCTCTGCTTGAACTCTAATTGACACTGTGCATTAAACTCTATAATATAAGCAGTATGGTCAGAATCAGGTCAGTGAAAAGGAAAATTCAGCAAAAGGATATATTTTCAAGCAGTAGTCATGATGACATTTATCATTTGTTTTAAAAATTTAAAGTGCCTGGAAAAAACCCTGATTTTTTTCTTGGCTTTGTTTTCTCTACCAAAGTGAATCTATACTTCAATGTCTTAATTTAAGTTTCATGGTTCAGGGTGAGAAGATTGTGAAAACTCTCACTGGTCAGAGGGCTCCTGCTTTAGCAGACACAATATATTGTAGTGTCTCTACCTCTGAAAAAAAGTGTGTTTGACAGTATTATTTGTTAGAAGAGGTTACTCTGTGTGCTTTATAATTCTTTAAGTTGGAAGTTGTGTGTATTATTTGAGAGTTAAAATGTAAGATTTCATCTATTTAAATAATGGGTTAATAAACAGCATAAGCGTATTTTGGGAAAATATCTATTTTAAAAAATTTCTTTACTGATGAGTAAGTGAGTAAGCATTAACTGAAAAATATAGAGAAAATTAAAGTGTCTTGACATATCATGGGAGATGAATGCCTACCTTACCTAGAGACTGTTGTTTGGAACTGGTAGTAGTAGCTTCTAATGGGTAAATAACATGTGCATAGAGAACTTTCAATTTAGGACAACCATAAATTTATCTAGTCAACTATGTTCATCTAAACAAAAATGCTAAATTACAGTATTCTCCCACCTAGAAGAACTGCTGTGTGTTTCCAGGTAACCAGACATTCTGGCTTCTCTTTTGTTGTCCATTTCCATTATTTGTCTCAGGGTCAGAATAGAAGAGATAGAGATCATAAAAAATACTACAGTTTTCATTCTTTTAACAGGTGCCTCATGATAAATACAAGAAGAGTTGATTATGGCTATGCCATTTTAACTTAGCCCTGCAAGTCTCACAAATTAAAATTTTTTTTTTTTTTTAAGGTTTAGATAGACTTTTAGATAGACTAAGTTAATAATTGGCTGAGCTGGCTCTCCTCTTTACACTCCATAGTTTAATTCCTAGACACCTAGGATTCTCATTCATTCTTAGCATGATCAGTGGTCAGAGAGAAAAAGTTGTACATATAAGGATACCGATGACTGTCCATTATATCTCTACCCGCCATGTGTAAGATGCCATATATGACCTATAAGAAAAAGAATTAAGGATTAGAAGAAACGGAAAAGCATTAAAGTTGGGTCCTCTGAGTTTAAAGACCAAGATTTTACTCTTAGGGAAGCTTTCAGGTTAACTAAATGAATGAAGTGGGTGTGAAATAGGACTAATAAGCAGGGAACTTGTTATCTATGCAAGGATATGTATTTAATTAAATTTATTCTGCTTAGGACTCATTGTACTTACTGAATCTGAAGAGACATGTCACTCAAAACTTCTCAAATTCTAATGCTCTATCTTTTCAATTATGACCTCTCTTCAATGTTAGTTTATTATATCTGGAGTGCTTATTAGATATGTGTGAGACTTCTTTTATCCCATCATTTAATATTTTAACCTAGTTTATATTTCTTGTATTTAGTTTCTTGTATTTAGAGCTATGCTTTCTCATTATTTTTTTCTTCAGTGCTTCCTTTAATTTCTCTTCAGCTTCTTCTCCTCTGTGATTTGATTTTTGTGTTTCAACAATTACTTTTTTGTCAGAAATTCTAATTTGGTTTTTATTATATCCTTCTGGTACTTCAAATAAAAAGTGATATTGAAGTTACATAATTAGCTTTTAAGAAATGTTAGTTAAATAAAATGAATATGTTTGTTGAATAGATATTTCCCCTTTTTAAGTTTTTTCCTTTCATTCTTTCAAACATAATTTGCAGTCTAGTGTGATAATGTGATTATATGATATTCTTGAAAACCTATAGCTGTTATGCATGTTTAAATCTAAATCTAATATTTGGTGGATTTTCACAATGTGTTATAGAATATTTGGTGATGTTGTTGATATCTTTGGTAAAGATTCTCCTTAGGCCTTAGTTGAGGATCCTATATAGGAAGTCTGATATTGATCCAAAAGTGCCATCAGTCTATGATACCTTATATGTTAATTTCTTAGCTTGCTAAGTTAATAATAGTATCACATTATTACTCAGATGTGGACTTTATCAATATATGATCTGGAATTCTCAGGCCAGTTTCATTCCCCCCCCCCGAATTTTTTTTTTTAAAGATTTATTTATTTGTACATACAGAACTGGGGTACAGGCCAGAGGCTCAGGGGCAATGAGAGGCTTCACCAGAGACAGAGTGGGGAGCAGAACAGGCAGATCGATGAAGTACACTGCTGAGGGGAGCAGCAGGAAGGTCAGGAGAGGTCTGCCACGCCATGTGGTCACCTCCAGGGCAGGCGGGGATCGAATTCATGTGCTTCACTTTTTGTTGAAGTCACTTTTTGGTAAGGATCATTTTTTGTTTCTTGCTTCTTAAATAAGCATGTTTTATTTTTGTGTGGATAATATTTTTTGAATACCTTGTCCATCATATTGATAGAAACAACTACCTGAAAATTCATTTGTGTTAGATTTCTAGGTGGCTATATACTAAAAATGCCATGTATTAATTGACTTAGACATCAGAAATTTATTTTCTCATAGCCCTGGAATGAGATACATGTTCAAAATATATATCTCCAAACCTACGAGGGGAAGGTCCTTCCTTGCTTTTCCAGCTTCTCCATAAGTTCTCTAGCTTATAGCTGCTTAAATTCAATCTGATTCCATCTTCACATGGCCTTCTCCATCTGTTCATATGATATTATCTTCATAAGGACATCCATTTTATTGGAGGTCCACCCTATATCACTATGGCATCATTTTCATTAAGTTCACCTGCAATGACCCATCTGCAGTTACATTCTGAGAAATTTAGGGTTAGAACTTCAGTAAAATTTTGTGGGACAAAGTTCAATCCATAAAACCTTCTAAAGGAAGAAACATTTAACACTCTCCAGTTGTGTTTATGATAATGTTTGGGTACAATGTTGTCAGAATTTCCAGGAGAACCCAGAAATTAACTTTGTATTAGATGCATTCTCATTTTAAACTTAAAACAAACAAACAAACAAAAAACAAAAAACTAGCTACTCTACGTTTTCTTGGCCAATCAAAACACAATAGCTGGATAGGTTTGGCTTGTAGAATACTAATTTACAACTATTGCAATAACAAAAACACAATTGATCACTTATCCAGGAGTTACTGTGTCAAGCAGAATACTTTTAATGTATTAAGGGGTCATGGAATAACCTAAAAGAGGTTCAGAACAGACAACATATGTGTCACTAGGTCCAAAACTAAAATGCATGTTCTTTTATTCATAAAAATCTCAAGTCACAACATGGAACTTATTCATCATAACTTTACACATAAATCTAAGTTGGTCAGGTTTTCCTGCTTAGAGTAGACTTAATGAAATCCAGGCTCTGAGAAATTTGAAGAAAATCTGAGGATAAGAATGAGAACCAATAGGAAAAGGAGGGAAAAAAAAAGACTTTCAAAAAGCAGATATACGAATTTCAAAAATCATAGCAGTCTGGAATCATTTGGTGCAGCTTGGACAACTAGAGGGTATCATGATTATAGCCTGCTATAATAATTCATTTCTAAACTTCTACCTTACGTTAAAAGAAGCTTAAGTTATAATTGACTGAAGTGAGCATGACAAAAAAAATGAATTTTAGAAGATTTCTAACATTCAAAGAAGATATTCAACCACTGTGAGCCAGGACATAAAAATATTGAGCCATTTCATTATTTGAACTATTGAACTGTTTCATTATTTCATTAGTTGTCACATAGCAACTGTCCCCACCCACTAGAGATAAAGTGACAGTAAATTCTCCCACTTTTCACCAACTGAAGAATA
This sequence comes from Condylura cristata, assembly GCF_000260355.1. NCBI lineage: Eukaryota > Metazoa > Chordata > Mammalia > Eulipotyphla > Talpidae > Condylura > Condylura cristata. The sequence continues at coordinate 67,871,218 of NW_004567103.1, read as the reverse complement.
CTGATAGAATTGGTAACTAAAATACTTATTGGGCCAGTACTTATTGAGAACTCTAATGGGCCAATAAGCACTTTATTATTCTTATACTGTTGCTAAATATGCTGAACATTATTCCTTCAGGAGCAAATATTTATCAAAGAAAATTTCTTCTCTTCAATCAATGATCTTACTTTTGGAAAGAACAAAATATCCCAGATAAAATAGGTGATATGTTTTCTACTAGAGGACATGGTCTATGAGAAAATGACTGACTATATTATTTGACAACACTAGTAATTAACAATAATTAATTACCTGTTGCAGCCTGTGAACTCATTTCAAACTCAAATAATCAAACTCCTACCTACAATTTACTTATGGTACTGTTCTACCTACAAAGAGAATGCACTAGTCAAATATTTCTCACTTCTCTCCAAAATTATATGTTAGTTGCACATTATTAGATGATTTTCTGTTTATATCTATCTATTTGAGCCATTCCAAATGCTTCTTTGTGACATAAGAATCGGAAGGATTAGATAATCTAGTTTTCCAAAGTTGGAGTAAATTCATCAGTTTAATTATCATGTGTCCTTGGAAATTAGTCACCACACTATGCCAGAAAGCATCCTTAGTGACATTGTACACATTTCAACTTTGTTCCTATTTTGAACTCCTACATGATGTTTTGACACAATTAAAAATAACTTCCTAAAGTGTGTTTAAGGTGTATGTAAACTAAATTCAGTGAGCAAGTAATCATGAACAAATTCTGATTTATTTATATTTCATTGATAAAGTTTTTCATAACAAATTTCTTAGTCAAACACAAAACCTCCAAAATATACAAAAAAACCCATTTTTATATGCTATGATCATCTACCTGGACAAGTTAACAGAATATATACATAAAAAGTTATTATTAATTCATATTTTATAATAAATAGATACATTTACTGATATTATTATAAATATGAATGAATTTACATATAATACATATGATGTATTCATTATATGTTTATATGTTTATTTACATATAGTATATATGAGGAAAAAGTATGAACTCAGTTCTTTGGCTAATAGGCAAATATATAAAGTTTCATTATGTGAAAGTGAGCTGTAGATTGAAATAAGAAAACCTGGATTTTATATTTTTACTTTTCTTCTAATTTTATTGAACATGAAGACATTGCATCCTTGTGGAGCATTGTTCCGTTAGCTGTAGAACAAAACCTCTATTTGTAGACTATGGATCATTTCTTCTCTAGCATTTGGAAACCATGTGAGGTCGCCTATTCCATTTTCTCTTTAAACAGATGAAACAAAAACCTTGAGATGAAAGGACTTACATAGGATCACAAAGTTTGCTAATATCCAAACTGGAACTAAAACCTTGTTTTTGATTCATAGCTCAGTCTACTACTATACTATAGCTGTTATAACCACAGACTCGATGGATCGTGATAAACCTTGGGTTAATTTGATATTTTTCAAATATGACCAAATGAAAACAGAACTTTGTAATTGGGGAACTCAGCAAAGTAATTTTCTTACTTGAGTGTGTCCCCACCTAAAGAAATATATTTCTGGAATTAAGTCAAGGAACTAATTACGCATTATTGCACATTACGTAAGAGCATTATACAAGTCAATTAGAACTGACAATAAAACAACTTCCAGGGAAGATCATCTGAATTGCTTTTATTTCTCTTTTAAAATCACTGAAGCAAAATCGCATTCCAACTCAAATGTTCTGAAAGTCTTTCTAGCCTATCTGCTTTCCCCACAGCATAGTTTGTCTCTTCCTAGGTTTTAGCAAAGGAACATTTCTGTTTGCTTCCGAAATTCCTGAGAGGTCACTAGAATTTTAGATGCATTATTTGCCATGTAAGAAAACAACCAAATGTTCTTTGGTGATGTCTTAAGCACAGGACCCAAGTCTTCACCACTTAATTGTAAAAATAGCTATTTAAAATAATTAGCAAGACTAATAATAAAACAGGTCATCTAAAATATTCTTGCAACAGAATGGTCATTTAAAAATGCAAGAAAAAATGTAGCCCATAACTCATCTTTTAGGTGACAATTTATAATTCCATAGCTAGCTGAACATTTAATACATTTTCAATAAATATTTCTATCACATTCTTTTGCCTTTAATTCTAACTCACTCAAAAAATATTTGTTTCCATCACTATAATGTTCTTCAGTCTTCAAACAAGATGCAGGGAAAGAAGGGGGTTCCCCCTTCATGAAGCTCCTCCTTTACAGCTTAAGGATAAAGATGGTTAATTTGTACCTTCCTTAAAATAGAGGTGACAGTGGGCCCTCCCTGGTGGCGCAGCGGGGTAAAGCACAACACTGAGAATCTAAAGCCGCTTCCGCATGAGTTCGATTCCCGCCTGCCCCGGAGGTGACCACATGGCGTGGCAGACCTCTCCTGACCCGCCCGCTGCTCCCCTCAGCAATGTACTTCGTCAATCTGCCTGTTCTGTTCCCCACTCTGTCTCTGGTGAAGCCTCTCACCGCCCCTGAACCTCTGGTCTTACCCAAGTTCTGTATGCACAAATAAATAAATCTTAAAAAAAAAAAAAATAGAGGTGACAGAAGTGTGATATGAGGAGGGGGACTTCTTCCTTCTTTTTCTTTTAAGTATGTGGCTGGTGTAACAGTTAAATTCACACAACATAGATTAACAAAATAAAAGAGAAATAATTTTCATACCTATAGAAATCTCCTGTGTTTGGGGCTTGTGAAATGACCAGAGCAGCCTGTTTATGTATCATTTTGACAAAGAAACAATAAACTTGTGAAGAACTGGCTGGTTAAAAAGGAAAACACACACACACACAAAACTGTACGTTTGATTTTAATTAACAAGGTCATTAAATAAGTTGTTCAAACTTACTAGGATCCTGAATCCTATCTCTGGGAATAAATACTTCTCTCTACCTCCTGGTACCTTTTATGTGGGAGGTTTATTTTCTGCCTGCCTTTTTTTTAGGACATAAGAGTCAGAGTGCTCTTTTCTAACAGCTGTTTTTTAAGTAATGTTAATCCAAAATAATTAACATGCCAAAGTGGCATAGTTGAGTCCCTCCATTTACTAAATGGTGTATATTTTATAACCTAACAAGTGATAAAGTGTTCATTTCAAAAACTGTCTTCACCAAAATTTGACTGAAAATCTGACATGGTACAGGGATTTTTTTTTAATAGGTCATTGCCACAACGTAATTTTGGCAAAAGCTGTTTTTTTTTTTTTTATATATATATGAATCAGAGTAATGAAATTTGAATGTGTTAGGAGCTATACTAGGCTCTTTGGTAACATTATCACTTTTTACACAAACCCTAAGAAACTGGTATTTGTTACTATGTCCAATCCATAGATTAGTTAGCCATGACTCAAGTAATTTAACTTACCTGAATGTTCAGAACAACTATATAGCAGGGCTAAGATTTGAATTTAGTTAATCAACTATGTATTATATAGATGAACATTCTGTAATATTTTGATTGGATGCCCTGGCTAAAATTACAAAATATTATCTTAAAAGATAATAATTTTTCAGTAATCATAGCTAGTAATTATTCTATAGGCCATATAGAATATAATCTGATAATCCTTTTTCCCATTTTATGATAAGAAAACCAGGATCATAGGTAGTGACTTCCAGTATTGAAACTGAAAGTCCAGTAACTTGACTTTAAAACAATGCTCTGAATCTCTAGTAGATCATGCTGTAAAGTATGGGAAATAATTTTGGGCTAAATTAGTATATTTCATATGACAATTTTAGTGAGATGGGTGAAAGATTTCTTTGGTGATTTCAGAGTGAACCTCTAGGTCATATTTCTGACATTGCTGTGAACAAAATCATCATAGAAATGCTTGTGGTGGAGGCATGCCAGGGAATCAGTCAATATTGGCTCCATTATATGTTATTTTTCAATTAGTTTCCTCTCAAACAAATTCCTCTGACAAGTTTATTTTTTTTTCAGAATACATAAAATATTTCTTGTTTAAACTATAGCGGTTTTAAATTTCAAGTTTATCAAGTTGGATTTAAACTCCTATCACCATGCTATGCAATGTTCAGAATGTTTGGGTAATTTGGGGTTCTGGTCAAGAGGGAAGTAGGGGGAGGAATATGGGGTACATTCAAGGCTGTTTCACATTTTGAATGCCCATTGTTTTATCATAGTTTTCTGTTTCCTTGGATATACTTTCTGTGATTTTTTTTCTTTTCATGCAGATGTGTAACTAGGGATACAAGAAACCATGGCAACACTACTTTACTCAAAGAAAGGAAGTTGAATGTAGTAATCCCTCTGTCTCAAAAATAAACCAGCTCCACGGTGGTGTATAAGCTGGGTTTTTCCTTCTACCATGCTTCATTATTTCCATGATGGTGTTTTTATTGAATATGTAGCTTAGAAGCATTCACAAAATTGAGAAAGTTTTAGAAATTGTTTACAGATGTCTATCAACTTGCAAATTCCTGAGATAAATTAGAATTCAGGTGATTTATATAATAGAGGAGGTTCTAAGCCCTCAGAGACATTTGCTATTTGTAAATATCACCTACAATAAACATAATATCAAGTTTCAAGAACAACCTACAGGAAAGAATGTCACCAGTTTCACAGGACAGAAAATCACTATTCTTTGCATAGGCTAAGACAATGTCTTTTTTTATGAAAAAAAAATTAAAGAATAGTTACTCTGTGTTGGAGTAAAATAGATGGTGAAAGAAATTAGAGATAAATCATATGTTCCTACGTTCTTTTTTTTTTTTTTTTTTTTTTTTTTTTTTTTTTTTTTTTTTTTTTTTTTTTTAAAGATTTATTTATTCATACAGAACTGGGGTACAGGCCAGAGATGCGGAGGGTGAGAGAATTCACCAGAGACAGAGTGGGGAGCAGACAGGCAGATCGACGAAGTACACTGCTGAGGGGAGCAGCGGGCGGGTCAGGAGAGGTCTGCCACACCATGTGGTCACCTCCGGGGCAGGCGGGAATCGAACTCATGCGGAAGCGGCTTTAGATTCTCAGTGCTGTGCTTTAACCCGCTGCGCCACCAGGGAGGGCCTGTTCCTACGTTCTTAATCATGCGTCTTATGGAGATGGTGGTCCTTGGCAATATTTCAAAGATAAAGTTTGTCTTCATCTGCTCTCTTACATTCCCTTTATTTGCCTTCTTTGATTTATTCTGTGCTATAGCTTCTCTACATCTGAAGTCAGAAAGAAGGTTTTAACAATCAATTGAAAACTTCACTAGCAGTGTTGGCTTGTATGATTATCCAGTGAAAATAGGTTTGAATGCCTGACTGTCATGTTGAAGAAGTATAGAGTGTATCATATTTGGCACTAAAGTCTTTCTTCTTCCTGCCTTTATTCATAACACTTGGTGCCTATATTTTAGTGCTTACCTGATCCCACCTGGAAACACTCAGCTTTTAAACTTCATCTCTAGCTTAATAATATCTATGAGTTTATGAAAACTATCTTAAATTTTGACCCAGTAAGTCTTCAGGCTATACAGAATCTAATAATTTGTTATATTTCTATTTCATGTTACCTGTAATATATCATTACAGATATAATTCGGATCTTTTTTTCTTTGATGTCACTTTTCCTAAAAAGCATGTTTTTGATGATTACACCTTCCCTACCTATAGGCAATGTATCCTAATAATTTCCAAATCATTTTCACAATGGCATCACTGGCAAAGTTTTTTTTTTTTTAATTAAGCTTTTGTAGATTTTTCACAGTTCTCTTGAATGAACTGCAGTATGAACCTACTCCTTTCTGTATTTATAAGTCTCTAGAAATATTGTCGATGATCCATAACATTTCATATTTTAGGAAATAATACTGTCTTGAAGTTTGATAGGCTAGTTCACCACTGAACTGTGTGACCTGGTGCATCATCCTTTTAAAAGCTGTAGTAGTAGTAATAGTAGTTATGGTGGTAGTGGTAGTCTAAAATGGGATTAATAATAGCATATACTTCCTAATATTAAGACAATTAAGAAAAAGCAAAAAAGCACAAAACATTTCACAAAGCGTTTTCTTTAAACACTATAGACAGTGAAATGGGTAATTGACATTAAGCGGTTAGGTACTTTAACTATATTCTAAGTGTTTTGCATGCTTTATGGTTTAATACTTAGGAAATCCCTATGAGGTTAAGGGAGAAAAAATGGTATATTCCTACTCTGATGATGAGTCTTTCTCCTTGCCCTTTTTTGAGGGCAGCATTAATATCCAACACTCTGGGTGAGCTCTGAGGTACTGCAAAAATCTTAGGCCCTTTGTTACATATAACACTAGATGTCCTACCCCACTTTTAGTCAACTAATTAAATAGGTAAGCAAAGACAGGGTGAGATTCTCTCCTCTAGAGAGCTTTTCACACAGCTGACCTTATAACTCTGGCAGACCTCAGAACAGTAATGTTAGGCAACTAGATATTAGAGTATTTTCCATTTTGTCTCAAGAAATGTCACCATGCAGGTGTATGGGCCACTATGCACAGACAGAAGAGAAGCAGGTGCTGGAATTATGATTTCACAGGTGAGAAACTAGGACACAAGAGGGCAATTGGCTTCTACCCATCAGGAGCTAGTAATGATACAGCAGATACCACTGAACTGAGTGGCTCTTTTTTTTAACAGTACTGTGATTATTTTCACAAAAGACACTTTCATATGAATTTTTACATATCTGTACAATTTAGGGGTATGTTAATTGATAAATTTAATAGCAGGTTAGTTACATCAGTGAGAGGAAACATACATTCTTCACCTGAAAAACAAGATAGTAGATTTATACTAGTGTCTCCAAAGAAAATAATATGTATTAGCTGACCCAATGGAAGCAGGAATGGAAGGAAGGAAATAGAGTAGTCAAGGTTACCAGTGTTTATATTTTTTAAGTGTGAATGTCTTACGGCTGCACACAGAATACTTATTTACATTTATCCCCATAGGACAGACACTAATGAAAATCCAGGGACTGTCTTGCTATTTTCTAGATAAAAAAGTGGTAGGTGTTCCTGTAAATGGGCATTTTATCCATTGTTTGAGGAAGATGGTTTAGAGGCAAGGCAAGAAGAAAGTACAGAAAATTCAAATTTTTAGCTTCCTCGTCTCACTCAAATTTCTGAGACAATGAACTCAATGTTAACAGTGTTCTGGAGTAGACCAAGTTTTGGTTTAATCAATGGTAGCTACCTGGACTGGGGCAAGTCACTTCAACCAACCTGAAATTTTATATTAATTGGAAAAGTAGGTTGTTTAATGTGAACTTTATAAGTTTTGTAAGACTTAAAATGTATTTTATATAGACCACTCAGAGTAGGGTATCTGTTCTCTCTGTGATTGACATAGTATATAAAGTGGCTTGAGAGAGATACATGAGTTTTATTCACACACTGAATCATTGAGAAAAAATATTTTTTTTTCAAAAAGAACCTGATTACTAGCTAACTCATTAAAAGCATGCTTGAACACTATTACTAATACATCAATTTACATAAGTCTTTAAAGAACTAGGAGATGAAACCTTGTTTGATTTTCCCTTTTAAAAGGAAGATGTTAGCAAATTCAGAATTACTTCTGGAGAGAGCTTCAGTGATCTTCTTGAAACTCTGTAGTTGAACCAAATAACTTAATAATAATAGGAGTAATTATTAATATCCAGCCATTTCTAAGAAAGTTCTGAGACTTCTGTACTTTTAGGCATATGTAAATATGTATTGGGATTCAATGGAAGAAACCAATACTGCAACTAAAAATGAAATTAACTTAATAATGTCAACTGCCTAGTTTATCTTAATTAAACTGACATAGATAACTATTCTTTTCTTAACAATGAATGAAAATATTTTACATTTTCACTGAATAATTTATTTTTACATATGTAAACTTTAACAGATTTGTCACTGTACCCACTACTTTCTTTTTTTTTTTTAAAGATTTATTTATTTGTACATACAGAACTGGGGTACAGGCCAGAGGCTCAGGGGTGGTGAGAGGCTTCACCAGAGACAGAGTGGGGAGCAGAACAGGCAGATGGACGAAGTACACTGCTGAGGGGAGCACCGGGCAGGTCAAGAGAGGTCTCCAGGGCAAGCGTGGATCGAACTCATGCAGAAGTGGCTTTAGCTTCTCAGTGCTGTGCTTTAACCCACTGCACCACCAGGAAGGACCAGTACCCATTACTTTTTAAGTGACAATTAAAATATTTTAAAAAGTTACTTTCAGACATGTTCTTTTCCATCCATAAGTGACATTTTTTCCCCCTGTGCTTTCATCACCTTAGTACTAGTTTACAACACTGTATATAATTTAGGGGAATAGGTTCAAACCAATTCAGATGTATGTTACTACACCCACCAATAAGCCACCCATAGTTCACATATACCATTGAACCCCTACTTCCTTTAATTTCCCAACTCTATCTTCCCCCCTAGTATATTCAGTTCTGTACTCATATTCCTAGGGCTTGTTTTTACTTAGATTTGTCCATTGTTTTGGTTCTCTATATACCACTTAGGAATGAAATAATGCAATATTTTTCTTTCTCCTTCTGACTTAAATTTAATTTTTCTAATCCCCATAAACTCCATCTGTGGTGTTTCAAAAAATCAAAATTTCATCAAGACAATAAGGATATTACCACTGCATATGGTACATGGAAGGGGTTAAATTCATGATGTAGTATGAACAAGTGGGTAAAGCCAGGACTTGGCTATCTTAGCAGGCCTTTGCAATTGAATAACTCAAGGATTTTAGGATGGGAACTCAATATAGGTTGAGAAGCAATGGAACATTGTCCTCACACATTAATCTCTGATGGGAAAAGATAAGACCTTGGTTCTTAAGTTTGATTTCTAAACCTATAATATAAGCATCATTTGGGAACTTATTTGAAATGCAACTTCTCAGGCCCCAGCTTGGCCTGCTAATCAGAAGCTCTGAGGATGCCACCCAGAAATTTGTGTTACTACAAATTACTCCAGGTGATTTTCACATTTGATAAATTACAGAGGCATTGAATTAGGGAAACATATAAGTAACATATGATCAGATTTCTACTAGAATTAACCTTCCTTCCTTCCTTCCTTCCTTCCTTCCTTCCTTCCTTCCTTCCT
>NW_004567103.1:67847762-67861976 GCF_000260355.1 Condylura cristata | reverse complement strand
TTCCTTCCTTCCTTCCTTCCTTCCTTCCTTCCTTCCTTCCTTCCTTCCTTCCTTCTTTTCTTCTTTTTTGCCTAGAACTGGGGTGCAGTCCAGAGGTGTAGGGTGATAAGAGGTTCATCAAAGACACAGTGGGGAGCAGAACAGGCAGATTTATAAAAATACACAGCTGAGGGGAGCAGCGGGTGAGATGGGAGAGGTCTGTTGTGCCCTGTGTATTAACTTCCTGGCCAGGGATCAAACTCAGGCCATAGTGGTGATTGTGCTCAGGTCACCAGGGAGGCCTCATCTTGAACAACTATAGAAAAAGTAAATTTTGAAAGTGATCTTGCCTAATGAATGACTGCAAGTGCTTAGAAAAAAAATGAGAAAATTCTTCTTAGAAGTGAGTTCTTGCAACAGTAGAGAAAATATCTCATCAGCTTGACATAATTATAGGAATCCCATCCAAATATTTATTGTTATGTGTTGCTACATGCAAAACCAATATGAAGAACATATAAAGGTATTTAAGTGTAATGAAAATGTGGAATCTATCTTTAAATGTTATATATGCCAAACAGCGCTACCTATCATCATACCAAGGCATCTAATTCTCTTCTTTCAGAGAGTGTCCCAATACACTCTTACTGATGAGACAGCTTGCTAATCCACAACCATTGCTTAATTGTACTCAGAGGACCACCTCATGGAGATGATTCAAATCAGTGTTTTCTGTAAAGATTTTGGAATTAGCATCCACATACTCAATATGTGTTTGGAAAAAAAAAGCCATGACAGTTTAGGCTGAAATTGTGAGGGGGGAAAGGATGTCCTGAAAGAACTCTGCAGAGTTTTGTAGACTCCACCCCTACTCCAGTTTTCTGGACTCCACCCCCTACTCCAGTTATTGAAACTATAACTCCAGCAATACCAAGAAGAGAATTGTGAGGAGCTAAGCAGACATTCTGGGGCTTTTGGGGGTATATAAGGGAGCCATGGTAGCTGCTTTCTCTCTCTCTCTCTGGACTGCATGGCTGGTGGCCAGTCATTTGGTTCTTGATGAGCTTTCAGTGTGTTATTGGAGTTCCAAGTCAGCAAACTGGTAGGCTAATCTAGTTAACTTGTACCTCTCTCTCTCTCTTTCCGTGGGTTGTAATTTTTCCTTTTCCCTTTGTAAATAAAGCCATTATTGTCCCTTTTTGTGTTTGCCTGAAGCACAATTGAATTTTAAGTGCATGGGTGAGGACCCAGAGACAGGCAACTTGGTTCACGTTGGGTTGACCTGAAACAAAGTGATCATATGTAAACGTAAGCAGAAAATAAAGGACTTTTAAAGGAGAAGAAAAATGAAAAAATGGGGATACACAGGTACTAGAGTATCTTGTTGTGGAATGGTGTGGGTCATTGAGGGACAAGAAGAGCAAATGAATGACTGATTATTACCTCCTTATTGGCTGCTAATCCGTTTTGTATTTCTTCTCCTTTGGGTTCGTGATAACTCAGTAACTGTTCAATGAGTTGCTCATTTAAAAATATGTGTTGAAGACTCACCATTTGCCTAGGGTTAAGTATTAGCACTATCATTCCTGATGCCGGAGTGCAATCCCCAGCCATGTAGATGCTGTGTCATCCACATGGCACAGCAGACCTCTCCTCTCTTATCTGCTGCTCAGCAGTGTATTTCAGAGGATCTACTTGTTCTGCTCTTCACTCTGTCTCTGATGAATCCTCTCATCCCTGTACTTCTTCTGTGTACAAATAAATAAATCTTTAAAAAGGTGTTTGATTACGTGAGTCAATAACTTTTTAGTTACTGAAATTTTATTCTTAATATTTCTTATCAATGATTGTCAATGTTCATTAAAAATATAATTTTTTATGATGTAGCCTTTACTATTGTAGACTTTACCATTGTATATTAAACCCCTTTCCATAAAACACACACACTAATTAGAATAGATATCTTTTTGTTCCCTAACAGAAGAAATTTTACAGTGTGAAGAACAGAAACTGTAGTGTTATGCCACAATTAAATTGATTTCCTTTTATTAATTGAAGGAACTGAAACATGAGAATTTAAATGTTTAGATCAACTAACAGGAACTGAAATGTAGATTAATTAAGGTTAAAAAAAAAAGGCAACGTAAGCATTTAAAGGATAGTTTCAGTTCAGCAAGGCTAAGCAAAGTTTGATGGACAGACACTGGAAAAAGCAGTAATGAACCAGGGTACTGGGGTCCTGCTGAGGCCTTCCATTCAGGCACGAGGACCAAAAGGAAGAGTATGGATCGATGCTGTGGAGTACAAAGCAGGCACTTGGCCAAACAGTGTTAAAACACAAAACATGTTTTAGGACAAGCCTGACTCCAATAAAAAGGCAGACAAAATGTAACAACTGGCTCCAGCTGAGGTCTATTTTACCTTACGTAAGTGATTATGCCTTTGACATTGAAGTTCTTATAATAATTTTAGGAATGGAAAATTGAGAAAGGTATTTGGGAATAGGAAGGAGAAATTATATATATATATATATATATATATATATTCATTCCATTATATATATATTATGTATGTATAGATATATATATACATGTAAGGAAAAAGTGAAATATATTCATGAATCATTTTCATGTCAAAAGATATTCGCTTCTCATGGAATTTGGAAGAATCTGGAGAAACAATACTTTAAACACTGATGACTCATTTAAAAATTTTAGGGAATAATTCATTCATTGCCTAAGTGAATTCTACCCAATAAAGCGTAATATTCCCAATAAGTTCATTTGGATTGAGTTGGATTATATTCTTTAAACACCGAAAATTTCAAGTTATCTCTATAGAGTTTATCTCTTCACTGATTTTCTGCATTATATACAGAGGGATGAGTAAAAGTAGCATTCACATGTTTAGATAGTTTAATATAGTCAGTGAGTGAATCTTTTTTGTATCTCAACCACAGAACCCATAGAATCACCTTTATAAAATAGCAAAATTTTAAATAAAACTTTGGCTTTGGATGACTAGAAACAAAGAAAACATGTATTCAAGACTGAATGGTCTACTTCTTCTATAAAGCTAAGATTACTTATATCATCAAAGGAAAAAGGGAAATATATTCATAAATCATTTTCAGGTCAAAAGATATTTGCTAAGGGACTGTGTTTATTAAGGCTGAAAATGACCTAAATTACTGACTGGGGGTACAATAAGAATCCAGAAATAAGTGTTTTTCTTTGTTTTTGTTTTGTTTTGCTTTGTTTTTGTCTTGATGTCCTACTTCTCAACCAATATCTAAGCATCACCCAGGGTTATTCTTGGGTTATTTTGATTCTAGAATTATGTTCTAGTCTCAAGAATATAGTTGAAATTCTTTTTCACCCTTTTAGATTTCAATCAGTGATTTGTAGGAATAGAAGGTGCTGAAAATTCTCAAAGCTTAAAGGGGTGTGTGTGTGAGCTCTTTCTGTAAATTCCTCATATTCCAAAACTACTACTAGACAAGGTCACCAGCTGAGCAGGGAATATTATTAGTTCTTTAGCTTGTCTTCATTCCTCTGTTCACATTCACTGTCTCTGATGATCATTTTAAACTCAATTTTCTCCAATAAAAGGTGGGCATAAGCATTAGACTAGATGTCCAGTCATTGAGTCCTCCCAAAGTAATTAAGCTTTTTTGGTGGAAGAGGCAAAACACTCAGATGACAGTATGAAGTACAGTATGGGCCACAAGGAAATTATCTTCTTGAGAAACCAACCAGAAATTCTGGATTTACCAGCAATGTGGCAATTTCTATTCAGGGATTTGAACATCATAATAATTATCACTTTACAATTTCTCTTTCTAAATAGGCAATTTCATGCATAGTATGATAGCATGTACTCTAATTTTTTATAGTTTTTGTTTGAACTAAAAGCTGTAACATTTTATTATCTTGATATATTAACTCTTTAAGTTGCTAAATTACAACAAATCAGAGTTATAGATAATATCCATGGATATTTCATGCTCATATTGTTGAAACCAGTAAATGAGGAGTTTGAAGAGAACTATTTGAGCTATTGTTCTAAAATGAAGAATATATGTTTGAAAGGCAGTAAAAATGGAAGCTAGATGTTAAAAAGAGAAAACATTTTGTCTCTGCAGCTAAGTAGAAATCCTACTTTATGTAATTACAACATGAAGATATTCATTTTAATGCAAGTGAAAAACTAAGTTTTAGTAGTGGCTATATCAGCATCTAGCTAATAATAGGTGTGATTATATATATATATATATATATAATTTTCACACCAAAATATGCACCTATGTATTATATTCCTTTTTGTTATAAATTGTAACTGTAATTTGACATTTTTTGAGAAAAGTTTAAAATAACAAGGGAGTCACAAAAATAGTACAGAGAATTATCATATATTCTTTATCAACTTTCCCTTTTAATATTTTAAAAATCCTAAAATTTACAATCTTAAGCATTTTTATTGCTTGAATAAACAGATTTAACATCTTTTATTTTGTTTTTACCTACCCATATTCTTGATGCCCCTTAACTCCTTCTTGCCCTCTCTTAATGTTAGAAACTTCCCTTTATCAGTACTCAATAGCTTTTTGAAGTGTTTTTGTTTTGTTGAATCATCTACTATTTAAACATTCAATATATGTCTTCCTCATTCTTGTTTTACTACACATTTTACTGTAAATGACAACATTTCATTTTTCTTTTAGCTGAATGCTATTCTATTGTGTGGTTATTGCACATTTTCTTTGGCTGTTCTGACAGTGTCAGTTTATACCCTTCTAACATCTGTAGAGCACAATAAAGGATGCTTTTGAAATTGATAAATTCATCTTGACTCAATATTATAAATTAAATCTAGAATTTACTCACTTAAAAATATTTATTTATTTATGCTTATAGGCCAGAAGTATGGTGGGTGAGAGACAGAGTGAGGAGCAGAACAGGCATATTTACAAAGTACACTGCTGAGGGTCATAGTGGGTGGGTCAAGAAAGGTCTTCCACACACTGCAGGTCTGCTACCTGGTTGGGGATAGAACTTGGGCTGCAGTGGCTTCAGAGAGGTTGGTAATGTGGTACTTTAACCTATTTCGTCACCAGGGAGAGCCCAGAATTTATTCACCTTTTATCAGTTTTTATTTTCCTAAACAAAAACTTGGTTCTTACATTCTGATTCAGGTTTAATTCAGAATCCCCTATTCCATTTAGTTCTTAATTTGATTAATTTTTTTCAAACTGTGACAATTATTGGTTTGTATTTATCTTTCATTATCTTCACACTTTTGAAGAGCTTTGGTCAACTATTTTGTGCAGTGTCTCTCATTTTCTTACTCCTGATTTTGCTCATACTTAGTTAAGTCTTACATTAAGTTTATTTATTTATTTATTCATTTATGCAAAACTGGGGTACAGGTCAGAGGCACATATGGTGAGAAGATTTACCAATGACAGAGTGGGGAGAGAACAGGCAGACTGATGAAATACACTGCTGTGGGGAGCAGCGGGTAAATCAGGAGAGGTCTGCCAGCCATGTGGATCAGTTCTCTGGCTCGGGATTGAACTTGCACTTGCAGTGGCAGCGATAGTGTCATAGTGTTGTGCTTTAACCCCTTGTGCCACCAGGGAGGGCTCCTACATTAATTTTATATAAAGTAGAATATCAGAGTGATGAACCACATTCAGGACATTACATTAAGCCATGCATAAAATTCAAATGCAATACTTCAGATGTTATTCTTGATCATTGCCTTAGGGGGATGTCAGCCAGAATCCTACTGTAAAGTTACCATTTTTTCCTTTGCAGTTACTAAAATCTTCAGGTGTTTCTTTGACACAATGCAAATACTCCATTTTTGATACTCTCAATGTTGTCCTTTCAAGATTTTAGTAATTACAGAGGAAATTTTAGTATCCATCAGTTAAACTTGGCTGTGACAAATATCACTACAGTTTTCTAATGGTGATTTTCTATTTTCCTCATGTCTTCTCTATGAGTTATTCAGTAAAGAACAGCTGTTACTTTTTTTCTACTTCTTTCCCTCTTCATTCCTTCTCCCCTTTCCTCCTTCCCTCCCTCCCTTACTTTCTTCTTTCTTTTCTTCCTTCCTCCCTCCCTTCCTCCTTTTCCCCAATTTATATGAAATACAATGACATCTTTCCTAATATTCATAATACATCTCTGGCTTAAAAACTGCAATTATCAGCAATAGTTATATTTCAATAGTGATCTATTTTTTTTTTTTTGGAGAATGACCTCTTTTATATTCTAATGTATTTTCATGCTTGCTGTTGTCTGCGTGCAACATCAGTCCCTATTCTCTCTTGTCATTCTTGCCTGTAGAATAGTTTTGCAGGAGTCTGGTCCTTGTGGTTTAGTCAGGCATGCAGAGAGTATTGGTCCTTCATGCTTCTCTTCTTCTACCAAATTAGATTCCTGACTTTATTTCTAAGATGCTTTAGTTACTTGTTAGAGTCAGTGCTTTTCATATTACCCAGTTTATTTATTGAATAACATAAGTTATTGAAGAATAATGACCTGAGATACAATTTTCAGAAGAGTAACTCTAACTCTCCATGAAGGTTAGGTCATGTTAAAGCACTCCCAACACATTTATGTAATTAAGCTTGCAATAAACAAACACACTTGCAAGCACAAAATTATCTCTGAAATATGGACACAGATCTATCATGTTGCTGAAAAAAAACTATAAAGCTAGAAAAAAACAACCAAAAAACACTTTCATGATGAAAGATTTAGAGTTCATGTACTACATTACTTAAATGATGAGCACTTATTAAGCTTCTACCATGCTAGGCAATAGGTTTTATAACAAAGATGCAAACTTAAATACAATAAAGTTTCTGCCCTCAAAGATTGTTTTCAAGTAAGCAGAACTATAGTAATAGCTCCCTTTTTTATTATCACAATAGTTTTTTTTTTATATATATCATTTTGTGCCTTTTTCCATCTCAGTTGTAATCCTTGTGGATTTCCCATTACCAATACACACTTGTGCCATCACCATAGTCTGTGCATTCCTCCATTCTGATCCATTAAAACTCCATTTTTATATAGGTCAAACATAATGCTTCAAGAAATTTGGAGAGCATGAAGATTTCCTTAACTGCATCAATACTCAGTATATTACCTCTATTTGGGCAGTCAGAATAAAATACTACAGGAATTGTTCTTTAAACAACATAAGTTTCTCTTTAAACAACATAAATTTCTCTTTAAACAACATAAAATTCTCAAATATGGGTGCTGCAATCTCAGGTTAAGTTCCACTTTCTTGTGAGAACTCTTTTTCTACCCTGAAGATATCAGCCTTCTTCTTCTTTTTAAGATTTATTTATTTATTTATGTATACAGAACTGGGGTGCAAGCAAGAGGTGCAGGAGTGGCGAGAGGATTCACCAGAGACAGAGTGACAGGCAAAACAACAGAGACAGAGCAGAACAGGAAAAACAACAAAGTACACTGCTAAGGGGAGAGCTGTGGGCCGGTCAGGAGAGGTCTGCCTAGCCGTGTGGATCACCTCTAGAGCTGGGGATCAAACTCGCACTGAAGCAATTGTGCTAGCTTGCTGTGCTGCATCCTAACCTGTTGAGCCACCAGTGAGGGAAGATATTAGCCTTCTAATTGTGTGCACATGACTTCTTTTGTATAAATGATAGAGAGTATTCTCTAATGTTGATTCCTGTCAGATTAGGATCCTACCCTTATATTCTCATTGAATCTTAGTTACTTGTTATTGAGTCGTAGGTCCAAATAATGTCACATCAGGAGGTAATGTTTCGAGATATGATTTTCGGGTCACACATCTGGTACATATCATTTAAAGCTCTTGAAAAATTCATTTCATTTCAGAAACACTCAGTTTTTGAAAAATTTCACTTCATTTAAGAAAATAAAGGTAATTAAGCATATCAATAAGCATAGAAATTATAGAGAATAAAATATTTTTCCCCCCCGGCAGTATGTTAATTACATAAACCAATAAGAGATCTGGTTAATTTACCAATTTTAATATGTAAAATACATTCAATTGTTTGTTTTATTTTGTTGTACCAATATGTTGGAGGTATCTGCAACAATACTATTATATTTAATTTTCATGTCAAAAAAACAAAGAGTTACTGTATTCTAGTGTCTCCCTAGATATTGTGTACCTTGATGGCATAAAGTCTGTCAGTATGAGGTAAATTATCATACAAGTATTCTGGCTCCATCCTGTGATGCCTCTGCATGATCAAAAAACAGAAAATATTAATAGAAAATACTTAAAACATCAGAGAACACAAAATGCATTTTTATTTTTTTTGATGATACAATGCTTTTTCCCAAACAATAAGTACTATGTGCAAATACAAATATTGGTAACATCACAAGGTAGATGATAATAGTGCATTCTAAGAAAACATGCCAAAGAAAAATAGTGGGACCAGATAGTACTCCAAAATTGTGTCCAGTAGACTTGATTTTGTTTCTAATGATCAAGCCTGCCCCATGCAAAAGGAGGTATTGTAGGATGAAAATGGTAGTGTCAAAGTCAAACTCAAATTATTGAAACCAGTCATATTGGAACAGGATACTGTCAAAGGATTGCACACAAATGAATCAGGCTCAAGGAAAAAAGATAACGAGTGATAGGATAAGAGACCTTAAGCCACAAAATTGCTGAAGCCTATATAGCTTACTAGAGGAAAACTAAAAGGCCATTTGTATTAAGAAGATAATGCAAGTTTTCAAATGTTGTTCAGGGGAAGGTGACCAGATGTGAGTACTTGAGTGTTACCTTTTCTTCTCACACTTTATTGTTTATGTGACCTTGTCTTCATACATGGATTAAAATACTATCTGTGAATCAATCATATCTCTATTTACAATTTTATTAGCCCAAATCCTAAACCCATCCCCTTGATATCTGCCCTTGAGAATATAACAGGCACTTTAAATCTAACTCCCTAAAGTGAACTCTTGACCTCACCTCACTTTTTTCAACCAAATCCTTCTCTCAGTAAGAGGCCACATTGGCCAAATAGTATCTTATAAGAATATAGCTACACACATTGAGCATTTAATATTTGTGAGGTATGAGTTTAAGTGCTTAATAATCAATATTTCAAACTGAAAAAAGTATAGTAATTTTTAAAAATTATTTAAACTTATTTTAAACTTTTTTTAAAACTTATTTTTAATTAAGATTGCTGGTCTACAACACTATATAGATACAGATGTTTAGATACAGATGTATATTAAAATGCCAAATCCACCATTAACCCATCCATAGTCCTCCACCAAAGTTTATTACCACCTCTCTATCAGTCCTTGCAGCTCTGTAGCCTCAATTTTACATTTTTCAAGGATTTGTTATGAAATGGTTTTGTATGAATATATTTTGTTTCTCTATATTTCACATATAAGTGAAATCATCTGATTTTTTTCTTTTTAATGCATTTATCATTACCCCCTTGATTCCATCCATTTTGTCCTAAAATGCAGGAATTCACATTTTATCATTGAGTTGCAATTACATTACATACAGGTACCACCTATTCTTAATTCAGTCACCTGTTCTTAGGCAATTGGGTTGCTTCCATATCTTGTAAAATGCACTGCAGTGAACATAGAAGTGTATATATCCTTCATGTTAGTACATTTGAATTCCCTGGATAGATTCCAAGGAGTGGAATTATTATAGCATATATTTATTTTAATATTCTGAGACACCAAAGATATTGTACATAACAGCAAAATTCTATAAACAGAACTATAAAACATGCATTTTAGAAATAAGTTTTAAATAGGTAATTTTGCAGTGTATTTGTGTAGCACTATTATCATTACTAGGAAAATTGATTGTTATCACTATCTACTAATGTTCACTAGTGCTTTATTGCTCTACCCTACAGTTATTTGTAACTGTATAAGATATTGAAAGAGAAGCATATGTGGATATTGTTGGACAGTACTCAGATATGAAATCAAAACAGATTAAAAATCCAAATTAACTAAATCAATATTGGCTTTAATAACAAAATAAAATCAGGACAAGCAGGCAAAATATATTCATAGTTAACAAATAAAATGAGTTTATATGAGGCAATATCCATGTTGAAGATAGCAAATGTTTTGTCTACTAAGTTTTCATCAAAAAGAAAACTTATTTTTGATAAATGCTTATCATTTTTTAACCTTTAAAGCTATCATTTGGCAATTTTAACAGTAAACATTCATTTGTCATTATGTGTTTATAAAAGCTCTTAACATTTTAATGCCTGTCTGATGGCAGAGGGAGTTCAGGCTTTCTCCTGCCACTGCAGCATGAGTTTGATCCCTGACTGGCCAGGTTGCTGAACACAGCAGACTTCATCTGTTTTGCCCACTGCTCCCCTCAACAGTGTATTTCAGTGGATTTGCCTGTGCTGCTCCCCATTTTTCCTCTGGTGAATCTTCTTACCCTACCCCACACCTCTGGCTATACCTCAGTTCTTGCATGTATAAGTAAATAAATCTTTAAAAAAATAATACAGAATTTTCACAGAAAAATAACACCCTTTTTGTTACTATGGCAAGTCATAATTATTTAAAATTAAGAGTCCACTTAAAAACAAATAACTTTTTCAAGAATTTCCAAGAACACCATGAATTTCAATTTTGTGGGTCTTTCACTTACACCCAGAAAATTGAAGTGAATCAT
This sequence comes from Condylura cristata, assembly GCF_000260355.1. NCBI lineage: Eukaryota > Metazoa > Chordata > Mammalia > Eulipotyphla > Talpidae > Condylura > Condylura cristata. Next base: position 67,851,278 of record NW_004567103.1, on the reverse strand, counting down.
AAGAATGGTCTTTACATAAAGGAGTTTTATTTGAGACGGCCATCAAGGGAGTGACAAAATAGTAAACAGTTTGCTGTTGTGAACAGTTTGCTTCCTTTATAGTATAAAATAAATAAAATAGTAAACAATTTGCTTCTTTTATAGTAAGAGATCCTGTGACTCCTTACACAGGGGATGAGCGTCATCACATGAGTATATGGCCCTCTCTGTCTCATCACTTCATTGACTTAGTCTTTTGGCTTACAGGTAGAGAGCTTTTACTCTCTTCGAGTCAAAAAAGTTCAATCCTACAGTCCCTGTCTAATTCCTCATTTTTAATTTCCAGAGGTACAGTGGATGAAACTTCTAATGTCAGTTTATCATCTGAAGACAATGCATCAGAATTTGAAATTCTCCAAATTTCCCACACAACCTGAAGTCTGAGGTTTTAGAAGTATGTCTTACAAATGAGAAACCCACATCTCTTTTCACTTTCTACCAAGCTTATTTAATTAACAAACATGATTTGTAGCCACATGATGAAAAAGAAGTGGCCTTCACTATTTTGTTTTTCCCAGTAGTTTTTCTCATAACATTATTCTCACTGGCCTGAGTTAGTTTGTAACTTGTAAAAGGTTATAGAAACATTACCTTTTTTGTTTCTATGAATATGTATCAAGTTTGTATATTTGTTTTTCTCTTTTTGATGTTAATTCATCTCCTTGTGTACAATTATCACAAAATAAACATTGTCATTTTGAATTCCTTTTTTTTTCCCACTTTCAGAACTGACCTTAATTTATAGAGCTTCTATAGAATTTGATACTGTAATATTCAGGGTCAATGTCTTCCATTTCTCCTGTAAGTTAGTTAGAATCTAGGAAATCTGTATTCCTCCAGTCAGAGTTGCCAGTATGTGCTCTTTTTCAGAGCCCTATATGAAATGAGGACACTAATTAAAATATTTGCTAAACTCTGGTGATTATTAGAACAATAAATAGATATTTAGGTAGAACTATTTACTAGAAGTAAGACTAATCTCAAGGGGAAAACAATAGAAAGAGAACAAAGATTCAAGTTCAAGTTAATCTGTATTTGCCTGAGTTGTTATGAAAGTTGCAGTAGGTTTTCTGAACATAACTTCTTTTCCTTTTGCCTACCCTCAAGTGCATTCACTTATCCTATCCAGTTTGCATGTAAATTTTTACCTGAAATTATTGCTGAAAAAAAGAGAGGCATAAGATGCATGCTGTGGAATAAAAAGGAAACAATTTTCTTTGGTGAGTGGCCTACAGAAGAAAGATAAAAGCAAATTTTGAGATTTAAACTTTAGTTATTGACATTTACAGAAAAGGTAATACATTTGTTTAAGAATGTGGTATTCAAGTTGTATACTCTAGTCGTTAGTTAATGTTGTCAGGAATATCTATAGGGGAAGATGATATAGTAAATATGAACAATCAAAATAGACTCTGTTCAGATTAGATCTGTTGCAAGGCTCTGAAGGAACATCTATTTGATCTACAGGAAATGTCCGCTGATATGATGAGAATATAATTGATTATGTAGATTTAATATTAGCGTAACAAACTTTGGATACTCAAGGTAACCCAAGAACTGATACTTTCTGTTTGAAAACTATCCTCTTAGAGTTATTCTGGGTACAGCTTTGATGCTGCTTCATTTAAATTTTCATGTTTGATTTATTCCTGGCCTCTTATTTATGACCATGATTTAACTTCTGCCACTACAGTGCTTTGATTTTGAGTAAACTATTGTTCAAATCGAACCTGATTCCCATTTCTCAGCAGTCAAAGCTATCCACTCACATGGAAATGAAAGTAAGTTTTATTAGTACACCTGGAGATATAGCTGTATAGACATAAATAGATATAGATGTTTAGATATACATATATTAATATATTTATATTTCAATAAATTAATATGTATCCACACTTTCTACAATATTACAACATATACTGTCTGATAAAATTTCTCCATGGGGAGTTTTATTCCTAGTAAATTGTCATTACAATACATTTTAGTAAGATTATCTTTAGCTTTTTCAAGTGATTTGTTAGTCAATGAATTTCTTTTCACACTTGTACAAAGTTCTTTCATTTAAGGTCAGTTTTTTATAAAATATTTTTCTCAGTGAAGATTTGTGTACTTTGTTAACCTGGTACTTTAACATAAAACTGGTTTATATACTACAAAAAGAGTGAAATGATATTTGATTTTAGATTGCTGTATTTCCTCTACTGTCTTAGAGAACTATTGCTTTGGCATGACTGAAAATCACTGAATGCTACTTGAACTTTATTTGAAGTGATTTCAGGACTTCAAGCTACAGGCCAAACATTTGTTTTTTTCTGTAGGCATAATGTTCTTGGATGTATATGCTAATGATTATTCTTAGTATCTGATTATATCATTTTACTGTCTAATAGATTGTTGTATTTGACTCCCAACAATCTTCAATATGTTCCTTACAATTAAATGACAATTTACAGTAGGATACCATTTGAAAGTCTAAAAATGTTGAAGTATTTGAATATTGGAGTACATTTGAATACTTCCCCTATTCTGAAAAGACTTACACTATAAAAAGTGATGGCATATTGTCTAGGGTTAATAACAAACAAAAAGAATATACAAAGAACTTGATAAAAAATTGCAAATTAAATGTCATATAATAGGGTTCTTATACAGTGTTGGGACAAAAGTTCATAGATAAAGTTCATAGATAAAGATTAAGCCAGAATGGTAAAGAACCGTGGTAATGAAAGTTTAGTACTCCAAATGCCTGACATTCATTGTATTCAAAGTTTCATTCTCTAGTCCCTTTCAGTCTTTAGTGTTACTAATTTAATCTTTTGTAATTGACATTACTAGTTATGACCTAAATGGTCATGCAGTGATCCACACTAGTTAGATAATGGAGAAAACTAACATGATTACATTAGCAATGTTAAGCATCTTGCTATGGATAGAAAAGTATAATCAAATAAGGTTTATTTGGAAACTATTTGGAAAGAACTTACAGAAAAATAAAATGAATAAATTGGGAACATAACAGTCATAATGTAAAAAAAAATCAACCAAATAAAGTGCATTTGTGCTGTGTATTATTTTTGGAGTATTTGTGAATATATTCAGGCTAGTTCTCAATTCATATCAGATTTCCAACTAAGGGAATGTTAAAAACATACTTGTATCCATGAGCACCTGATCACACAATTTATACCAAGAGTTATCACTGAAGACAGTACTAAGATTATCTTTCCTTTGACATTGTTATCTTAGTGGTAGACTTGGGATTGTTGATTTCTCTTCTGCCTGTCAGATGGACTGAATATCAGAGAAATTTCATAGATAAAGATTAAGCCAGAATGATAAAGAACCGTGGTAATAAAAGTTTAGAACTCCAAGTACCTTACATTCATTGTATTCTAAGTTTCATTCTTCTGATATCTGATCATATTCCTTCATTTTTGTCTCCTAAGGAAGAGTAACTAAGTTGGTTTCTTATATATA
>NW_004567103.1:67845118-67847662 GCF_000260355.1 Condylura cristata | reverse complement strand
AAAGACCTAACCTGAATGAGGCAAATGAATTTGAAAGTTAAAGGGCATGAGAGAGGAGTAGAAAAAGTAGCACAATAAATCCCCAATTGTAGGTCCCATATTTAGTTCTCATTTACTTTCTACGTAACTCTTTCTTAAAATGTTGCTGCAATTTGGTTCTGTCTTTATAACTTTATTGGATGTATGCAAATATTGGATTGAGGAAATCAGACTTCTCTATAAATAGAGATGGCAGAGAAACATTTTACTTAGCATTTCACACTCCGTAGTGTGATACAATTAGATTTTGCAAACAGCAGCAAACAAATGACTTAGCAAGGGATATAATTCTCATGTGACTGAGTATTAGCATCAGAATCCACTAAAACCTCCCATGTTCTTCATCCTTTTTATCTTTATTAGTATGCCCAATACATAGAGTTTCTGAGACAAACTTTTTATTGCTTCTCTTTGGATCAGGTTAACTTTTGTACTTTTAAAGCTCACTTGTTTGTACTGACAAACATAGTGTAAATGTCAAGTATATAATTTGTAGGCACTGAGTGATGAACAATTATTTACTCTACATAAGATCAGAGGTGAAAATTTCAGGCCTTTCCTGGTGGCACAACGGGTTAGGACACAGCACTGCAAGCTAGTTGCAGCACCCTCAGTGTGAGTTCAATCCCCTGCCCTGGAGGTGACCCACATGGCTCAGCAGACCTCTCCTGTCTTGGCCTCTGCTCCCCTCAGCAGTGAACTTTGTTGATCTGCCTGTTCTGGTCCCTGCTCTGTCTCTGGTGAATCCTCTCACCATCCCTTCACCTCTGGCCTGTATCTCAGTTTTGCATGTATAAATAAATAAATCTTAAAAAAAAATAAAAGAAAATTTCATGGACATATAGGAAAGTGCTTGACTATGGAATTTAGAATACTAAACTCAACATTTAGCACTGATGTCTCCTTTGGGAATTATTTAACCTTTCTGATTTTCAACTTTTTCATCTGTAAATAGAGATAATAATGTTCATATGATAGAACTGTTAGGATTATAATGTGAAACATATGTTAAGAGCAGGACAAGGACTCTGTCACACCAGAGACCCAGGCAGAGTGAATGTTATTATTACTTGTTAGAGGGAAATCCCTGAACACCCTAATTCTGAACTTAGTCACGTTATTGATGACCCAAATCCATTTGTACTCCTTATGTACGTAGAAGCTTTCAAACTTTATTTCCAGCTGCAGAGCTGTACTCAGGTAATAACTCAGCTAAAGAGATTTTTTTTTCCTCTTTGAATGAATTATGCTTCTGGTGTGCTAAATTTTCTCAAGGCAGTCAACCATAAAAATTATATTATGTATTTCTCTTGTGTAACTTGTGTGAAAGTAGAGTTTGTCAAATCTGGCTGCTCAGCATTTAATGAGACCCTCTACTGCATTTGATCCAGAGTCAAGCTGTATATAAAAAGGGTAAACAGGAAGGTTGGAGAGGAGAGCTAAAACTAACAAAATAAGGTAATAAATAAGGAGACTTTTCTAAAAAATCAAAAAAGAAGAAATTGGTTCAGAAAGTCAACTAATTGTCACCATTTTTTTTAATAAGTGAAAGGTGAATTTGCTTTGTGTGTGCCAAGATTTAAAATTAGGGAACTTCATTTTCACTGAAGTCCTTAATACATATTGGTGAAATATGAAGCAGATGTCTCCCTGACCTCTAACTAATTGAACAGGAATGTCAGGGGAGGAGAGTCATCAATCTTTGAATTGTCTTGGAGAAGGTCCTGAGGTTTTTAACAAACAGTTTTTTTTTTATATATAGACTGTGTAAGAATATTCTATAAAACTGGGGAAAATATAATGTGCCATCCTGTCTTCTGTAAGTCTAGATTTGTATCTGTGGGTCTATCTATTGAAGACATAGCACATAAGATTTCATTTCTTTGTCTTAATCTATGGCAGTGTTGAGTAGCATAATGTCTTTACATTTATTAAACTGTAATTTCAGATTCTGAATGCATTTTATTTCCCAGCCACCTTCATTTAAGTGTCAAATGGTCATCTACAGTTCCTCAAATTTGCACTCTGAGACAGAGCTGTAATGCACACAAGAATGTACTAAGTGGATTGTTGCCTTCTGCAATCTTTGAAACTTATAAATGCCATTAGCACAGAACATGTTGCACTGCATGCGGATGACCATCTGCTTGTCTGCCTCACCTATTAAACAATGAGAAATTATGCTTCTCATCACTTTTTGTATCCTGAGTTCTAATGGCCATCTTCAATTTAACTCTTCAGTACATTTACTAATTATCTGTTACCTGAACTATCAAAACAATCACTTACAGCTTGTCTTACACTTATCTTTACCCTCCTTTACCAAAAAGTGATCTTTATAACCAATCAGACACTTGGTATCAATTCTTACACATAATTTTTTTCTAATTCTTATGTAAGCTTTATTAATTAGAATTATCATATTATGTTAGCATTTTGGCTATTGTCTTAGTTTAGCTAATTTTTTTTTATTTTTTTTATTTTTTTTTATTTATTTTTATTTTT
>NW_004567103.1:67829084-67844976 GCF_000260355.1 Condylura cristata | reverse complement strand
GTCTCCTCCGGGGCAGGCGGGAATCGAACTCATGCGGAAGTGGCTTTAGATTCTCAGTACTGCACTTTAACCCGCTGCGCCACCAGGGAGGGCCAGTTTAGCTAAATTTTGTGATGATGTATATACCCATAGTACATCTTACATTTGGGGGCATGTACTAGTTGGACAGCTAAATAACAGATAACTAAATCAATAAAAATGTATACCTTGTGGAATAGCTAAGGGCTATAACCTTGGAGGTAGTATTCTTCAGCATGGCAGAGAATCCCCTATGTCCACATTACTTATTAAAATTTGAGTGTTCCTATCCAGAATCAGGTCCAGACCACAGCCTCTATGCCATGATATTGTCAAGTATACCATACTGCATGGTAATGTTATGTTTGTTCTTTTTTGAGTCATGGCCACAGGTTGAGTACTAAGTGTGCAGGGTCAAGTCCAGAAATGAAAGCTTATGGTGTTGAACATCAGTGGGACTTAGAGACCTTACATATACTATTCTGAGGGTTATCTAATAACAAACAAATATGATCTATGAAAACTGTGGAACAGTTATATGTGATCTCAGTCCCTGGTGGCATAATAACATGTTTTTATTGCATAGTCTGGTGAAAAATAAAATAGTTGAAAGCCCTGGCTCTGGTGAAATATAAAAGGCGAAATAATATGATTGTAATATTCTTTACACATTCTTAAGATGGGTAAATACAGAAAATTTCAAAAGGAACAGATCATAGTTGCATGAATTTTGCATGCAATCAAGACCCAGGAGAGGTATGCATCTTGTCATGCTGAAACACATGGAACAATATACAACATAGTTCATGTTCCACATAAACCAAACTCCACAGTGTGCATTATTTTCTTCAAAAGCTACAGGATTCAGCAATACATTGATGTAAATTAATGTTGTAGGGTAATCAACTTGTCCATTTGGGGGAAGTTTCTTTATCTCATGAATAGAACTTATGTATCTGTGAATCTCCTGATTTTTAGGCAAACTTGGATGGTTGGTCACCTTATGTGTTGTGCAATAAATTTTTAAAGCCACTTATCTTTAAACTGATATGTGTTGGCATTGCAACAAAAATCAGTTGTATGTGAAACTTTTTTTGTACTCCATAGGGAGAGGCCTATCCAACTCCATCATTACTAGTTCTCATTCAAGGACTCTAAACACTCTCTGATTGTCCTCGCCTTTCCATCTTGCCGCTCTTATTGTTAGACTTCATTAAGCAATATAATTTATTATGATTGTCTATATTCTATTTCCTTGCATGGAATAATGAAATTATAATTTTAGGTTGGTTATGATGTTTAATTTTTTATTAATTGAAGTCAATTTGATTTCTACACTTCTTCTATAATAGTATATATCATAGACATTAAAATTGCTTTAGTGCTTTTAACAGAAAGGAATTACAAAGGATAATCATACCTGCTGTTCCACCTGTCTTGGATGGATGGATTTATACAATAGTATTTAAGACTGAAATGTACATAACACATGTATTATAAACACAAATGTCACAACGAGTTTTAGCTGCTGCATATATTTTAATGCCTTGCCTGGGAAATAAGCAATCACCAATTCAACAATCAGGCCTTTTGGAACATGTTATACCCCTAGAGGAATTAAAAGTACAAGAGACATGTAGGTTTGATGAATCACAGGCTAATATAATGTCTTATATCTCTCATAAAGTGAATATCTGTGGTTTGGTTTAATATGCTTCTTGTTATTAAAAGTTGAGTCTCAGAGGGAATATTATCTCTTCAGTTCTACCAGTACTTCAAAAGTACAGATATTTTGAGTTGGTATCACAAAAATTTGACAGTAAAATAACATTGGAAGTATAGACTAGTAATTAGGTCTAAATGTAAAAAAATATTCCAAAGTGATTGCTGGTAATCCTTTTTTAAAATTATAACTAAAATTATCATAATGCCTGAGTATATACCCATGTTTGCATAGATCAATATAAATTTTATTAGCCCTTATAGTGTATATGTCTATATCAAGATTATGTTTTTCTACAAATTATTTTTTATGCACAGATTTATTTCAGATGAACATAAATTAAAATGATCATTCCTGAAATCCGCACTCCAGAAATACAGTTTATCTTGACTTTTCAAGGTGGAATGTGAGAATGGTGAAGAAGATATTCACCATAGTATTAGCACCATTTTAATCACCCTCCTCTCTGAAACATTTGGCTAAAGCCCAGACACTTTAGGCATACTTTTCAAATGGGAATTGATTCCTGGAAAGAAACCAACTCCATCCACAATAAAATCTAGTACTTTGTGGATGAATTCAATTAGCATCCCCCAGTGAATACAAAGAGAAACGATAAACCTATGGTTATGTATATTGCTCCACAATCTCATAGTATTTTGCCCACTGTAATCAAATGTTTAAATAGCCTGCACAATTAAATCAATTGTCAGCAACATGTTAAAGTTTGTTTAAACTTGTTTGTATGGATAGCATTTAGAGCCAAATTAATTTTACTTATGTTTCCTTCAGTTGTGTGGCACTCACTGCGATTCATGGATACCTATACATCATCTTTCAGTTCTGTTCTCAATACTATAGCTGAAAATGACTATCTGCAGCCCTCTAGCACTCCACCGGGATTCTAAACAAAACAAAACAAATAAAAAACAGTTAATCTGAGTTAATTTGTAGTCCGTGGTTTACTTTCCCCCCTACTTTATTTCTGCTAATGTTTGTTTGGACAATGAGCTCTATAGTAATGAGATTTTTCTAGACAACCTGACTTGGTAGCAAGGTCCAAGGGTAGAGGTAGGGGAATTATAACATTTGGGCTTTCAATGTAAGTCACCCTGATGGATTTCAAAAATTGATCTCAGAACAAAACATAATTCAGAATGAGCTGAACTTTACTTTGAATATTCCAATATCTTCTTTAAGGTATTGCATTTGGGCTTAGAAGTGAGAGCAGCATGTCATTTCTTTGAACAGGAATATGGATCTGTACAAAATGAGCAAATTATAATGGCATTTAAATGTCTACTAAAGGAAAATATAATAGTGTTATTGGAGAAAGCAAACTTGTAAGCAGAGTGATGAATGAAGTAGTTTCTACAGTGAATCACATTTGACTTCGACACAGATCAAAATGCTTTCTTCAGAAAGTTCAATTTTTATTCACCAGTTACCTTTTCCTTCTCTTTTCATACTCCTCTTTTCATAGACTCAAAAATAAACAGCTTTCTTAACTTTTTATCTGAAAAAAAATTTTGCAGCTTCTCTTTTAGTTATTTTTCATAATATCCAGGAGAGGATGTTTCTTAAAGGTAAACTACAATACAATAAGCAGTTTATTATGTGGTACCTTATTTTATTCACACTGTGCTTTTTCTTTGTTTATTTTACCCTGTATAGTACTGGCATCTCATTCAAAGGACCTTCAAAATTTCACCTTCAGAATCACCAGCCCAAGACAAATTGGCATAGCAGGAAGTGATAGTTGCTCTGTGTGAAACTAGAAGAATATATATTCTTTCTTTCTAATCTTCTGAAGCACATTTGATTTGATTCCCATGTCAATTTTCATTTTGACAAGATAGGTGGCAAAGAAAGCACAACTGTGTAAATTTGCACATTTAGTCCTATTTTCAAGGAATGAGTAAAGAAATATTTCCTGGTTAATGACTTGAAGTGTCCTGTCACTATGATTGTAAGTATGAAAGTATGCAGAAATCAGGGTACTGTAATATGCCATTGCAATATCCCATTAACTCACTGGACTGAGCAGTACTTTGAAGTGTCAAGGGCAAAGAATTCTAATTCAACTGTCACTGACTTGTTACATCTGCCAATGAGGCAAGGCACACTAATGTTGAGGGGTTAATTTTACAAGCTACCTTCAACTTGAGGAGGAGACATGATCTTCTAGTAGGAGGGATCGATTTGTCAGCGTTCCTTGCCATATTCTTTACCCAGTGCAAGTGAGACAAATATTGACAGGGATGCTGCTTTTGGAGCTGAGAGAGAAAGCCAGGACTCATGACAATTTTGCCTTTATGAATTCACAGATCTGATGTCAAGATATCATAAATGATGTGATTATTTGTATATTATGAAATTTTGACAACCAAAAGAAGGGAGTAGAGTTTTTGAATTATTGTTTTAAAGTCTTTCCCTCATTGAGACCAAGGGCAAAAAATTGTATTTGCTTTGACAAATCCAGTAGACTAGGAAGTTGTACATTTTGAAATTAAAAAAAAAAAATAATTACAATTATGATTTTGTATTTAGAAAGAAATAATACATTATTCCTTCCTGAATTAAAAATCCATATATCTTGATGATGGGTATTAAATAATAGTGAATTTTATTCTTCACAATGTTTAACTCTACCATCTGGGGGTGAGCTTTTAAGTAGTGTCATGTGGCATTGGAATCACTTAACTTTTTTTTTTTTAAAGATTTATTTATGCTTACAGAGCCAGGGTACAGGCCAGAGGTGTGGTGGATGAGAGGATTCACCAAGACAGAGTGGGGAGCAGAACAGGTAAATTGAGAAAGTACACTGCTGAGGGGAGCAGCAGGTGGGTCAGAAGAGGTCTACCACGCTATGTGTGTCAGTTCCCTGGCTGGGGATTGAACTCATGCTGCAGTGGCTTCGGAGAGCTTCATAATGTGGTGCTTTAACCCATTGTGTCATCAAGGAGAGCCCAGGTTTTTTTTTATTATTATTATTAAGATTTATTTATTTTGCATAAAAGAGCTGGGGTGTAGGCCAGAGTCACAGGGGGTGGCAGGGGTGAGAGGATTCACCAAAGCGAGTAGGGAGCTGAACAGGCAGAATGACTGAAATCCACTGCTGAGGAGAACAGGAGGTGAAACAGGAAAGGTCTGCTGTGCCATGTGGGTCAGATCCTTGTCCTGCTAGGGTTCGAACTCATGCTGTACTGGCTACTGATAGCTTTCAGTGTTGAGACTTAATTTCTTGTGCCAACAGGGAAGCCTAATTTAGCTCTTTTATCTAATATCTACAGCATACAAGTATAAACCTTACTGACCACGTTATTATATGCCATTGTTGAAAGGGAAACATGAAGGGAAAAAGGATGATGGACTACGTGAAAGTCTATTATGAGTCCAAAAATCTCTTCCAAATTATCAATTTCAGATTGAAATTAATCCAATATATGCTATTTACACTTTTATTATGTATAAGAAATTCTAACAAAATGTATGGAATACTCAAATAATTTGTAAGACACTGCATGCCATTATAAAGTACACAAACTTGTAAAGGATCAAAAATAAGGTGCATATGTACAAGCACATGCACATACGCAAATGCAAACAACAAAACAGATTCTGTTAGAATAAAATATGATAGCATAGGCAGTGAAAGAGGAGATTTCTTAGCTGAAGAAATATAACTAGAATATCGATTATGAGCTGATACAAACTATGTGTATATTTAAAAAAATTTTGGAAAAAAGTAGATTTACAGAAATGCTACCAAAATAATACAGATTTTCTATATATCCAGTTTCCCTCCTGTCAGTATCATTTATCATAATTGTATGTTTGTCAAGTCAAATAAATTAACCCTCGCACATTACTATTAACAAAATCACAGATTTTATTTGGGTTTACCTCATTCTTCCATTAATGTACCTTTTCTATTTAAGGATTTAATCTAGAATATAACGTTATATTTGAGATATAAATATTTTTTATAATTCTCATCCTCAATTGCAATTCTAGAGTTTGTCTGGCAAGATAAAATTGGGATCTAGAGTCTGAAGTGACTGGTCTCAAATTCTTGCTTGGCACATGACCTTACTACTGGTCATTTACCGACAATGCAAGTGAACACTTCTAGGCCTATGTGTGCTCATTTATGAAACAGGAGTAATAGTAATTACTTCCACATTCATATAAATTGGAATTATGTTCACATGAGAAAATGTGTTTTAAATGCTTATCGTTTGCCCCATCCTAATATTTAATGATTGTTAGGAAATATGTTTATATTGAGTCACTTGAAAATATTTTAATTGATTCATGTGGAAATAAAAAGGTATTAGAGATTAAGTAATCTCTATTACGATGTAAGAATGACTACACTTTAAAACTCAAATAAACAGTACAAGAAATTCAAAGTTTAAAATAAAGAAAAAACATTTTGAGGGGACTCTGAGGGTCATAAGGGGTAATGACTTTTATGTGTCCATATTAAAGAACAAAACATAAAAATGAAGAAGGGGCAAGATGTGACTTGGCAGTAATGATGAATTTTTGAATATAAACTGAAGGCTAACATGGGAAACTGGGAGGTTTTTTTTTTAAGATTTTTTTAATGCACACAGAACTGGGGTACAGGCCAGAGATGCAGAGACAGTGAGAGGATTCACCAGAGACAGAGTTGGGAGCAGAACTGGAAGACTGACAAAGTACACTGCTAAGGGAAGCAGCAGACTAGACAGGAGAGGTCTGCTGTACCCTATGGGTTACTTCCCTGGGTAGGGTTTGAACTCCCACTGAAATGATGCAGCTAGCTTTATAGTGCTGTGCTTTAACCTATTGCATCACCAGGGAGACCCTTGGATGTTTTCTTGTTGAACCTAAATTCCATGTGAGAGGATTCTGTAGACAATAAATGACCACTGAAGATTTGTTTTATAAGGCATAATATCACTAAGGAGACAAAATTAGTTTGTTACAGGACATGTCTATTTGAAAGCTCATTGTCTCTCATTAATGGTCCATTAAGGAATAGGTAAAATAACAAACAAAAATTTAGGCTGTTTATTAAGATTCCTAGACTCTTGAACGGGTACTGATTTGGACTCAGGTACTTTTGGATTAAGCTGTTCTTTAGAGCTTTTAAAAGAAAGTTTAGCTTTTTTGCAATAATCCCATAAAATGTTTCTGTATCAGTTTTCACTTGGAAAACACCTACTTGGTTAATTGCAGATCAGAGGGTAAACATCCTCAACAACTTATTGAAAAAAGTTAGATATTTTGGTCTCTGTGTGTAGGTTAATTAACTTGTAAAATATTAAGATTTTTATTGGTCTGTGCTGGTTATGATATTTGTATTTATTGTTTTACAGGAAATAGTGACATTAGACATAATCCAAGATCGATAAATGAATCTATACTTCTTCCTGTCGAGCTGAGTGCAATATCTTTCTCTTTACCCTCAAGTTCAAAACATCCTTTTTTCATAACTTATAAACATTCCCCATGATGGTTTCAAATGAGAGAGAAAATTATAAGTGAGGGAGTAAATCTAATAGCTCTTCATTATGAAAGGGTGAGAGAAAGTAAGGAGAATTTCTTTAGAATTGATGTCAGAGCTTCATGTCTTGGTTCTACGACTGTTGCATTATCATTCATGTGATTCAGAGCTGTCTCAGGTTCTTTGAGCATCATTTTCTTAAACTGTTAACTAGAAAGGATATTATATAACACTAGGTTATCAGACTAAATGTAACAGGCAAATTAAATGTTGAATGTATGAGTTCTATTAAAGCATGGTGTTTATATAAATGTTCTCTTTTTATTCTCCAACTTTTCAAAATGTTAGATTTCCCATGTTTGGGATCATGACAGGTGAATAAATCATATCTGTAAATTTCATTTCATCAAATTCCTTTTAACTTTATTTTCCACCAGTTTGTCATGGATAAAATAAAAAGGGTAATGAAATACTATGAATTTTATCCTGAACACTTTTTTTCTTTGTATTCCTTTCCAAATAAAAGTGCCATTCAGGTATAGCAACAAAGAATATAAAATTATGGGAAATATGTGAAAGAAAAGATAGAGTTATCCCAAAAATGAATCATTTATACTGTCGAGCTGAGTGCAATATCTTTCTCTTTACCCTCAAGTTCAAAACATCCTTTTTTCATAACTTATAAACATTCCCACATGATGGTTTCAAATGAGAGAGAAAATTATAAGTAAGGGAGTGAATCTGACCCATAAAGAGAATTGAAGAGTGCTTAAAACTTTTTTCTTCTAAAGAAATGTGTTCCAGAGTCAGGCAATTGTCCCCAATTCCCAGAAGTTCAAACCCAGTGATTAGCAAGGAAAGTCAGAGGTGATAAATAGATTTGTAGAACCTATTGGTTTTGGAGAAATTTTTTCAAATGAGTAAATGATTAAAATGGCTCAATGAAAATCACACACAAAAGGGTAAAATATAATGACTATCTGATCTGTTAAAAGGAAAAAGCTTTTAAACTAATCGATCTTTTCTACAACAATTTATGTCACAGCTTTTTAAGATGATCCCATCTTAAATGGGAAAGTGACAAAGAAATATATATCTAATATACTTGTTCAATGGATAGATTTTCAGTACCCTAAGAAAATGCATTTGAGAACTCAGCTTTCATTTTTTAAAGGCGACTACGGATTAGATTCTTGTGGATGATCTTATATTCAGTTTTACTATTGTTATCACTAAGGGTTAGAAAGTAGAAAATTGAGACCAGGGTTTTTTTCTTCAGGCTTGATGGGCAATTGTGTAGTAATCATTTAACCTCCATGTGCTTCATGCTGGCATCTCTCAAAGGAGTACACTAATGTATGTCACACTAATGCTATCCATCCATCTACTTCATGGACACATTACAAGGGTTAACTAATAAGGCTGATAAGCACTTCGCAAATTCAAAGTGCAAAGTAGAAGTGCTAAGTAAGCTAAATAGAAAGAAAAGACCCACCTGATGTTCACTGATTTGAATTTTCAATGATTATGGATTTCAAGAATACTTTCTTCTACCCTTTGCAATAAAGTAAGACCACTTAAGAATGAACATTGCTAACATTTTTAACGTGAACAAGTTTCATATTTAACTAAGAGGTGTTAGTTTTCAATATATTCCACAGTTGTATATCATATTTTACATAAGAATTCTAAGAATTTTTTAAATTCCTTTACTGCAGTATTATTTTTTGTAAAATAAATTATGTCAACAATAATTAATTGATCAGAAAATTAAAATATCAATAAACACATTTTCCTTGACTCCTGAAGAAATATATCTTAACCATGGGAAAGAAATATAAACTCTAAGGGAGAGAACATTTTTTTCCATAATGGTTTAATATTCATTCCTAGTCATCCCTACTTCAGCTGTCAGGAAGAAGACTAATTAGTGCCAGCGATGATGGGAGTTTCTCTGATGCCAACTTTTGTCTTTTAAGAACTGGATTAAACTCAAAATCATTTCCCACACTCTGCAAAATGAAATGCTTTGACTATGGTTCAGCAAAGACATAGATGAAGTCATTTCTACCAACTAGAGGTAGACAGGGAAGTATGGTAGGAATATGTCTCCTTGTGTGTTAGTCTGTTTAGGCTACCATATCAAATGCCACAGATGTGGTGGTTTAAGCAATAGACATGTGTTTCTTTACAGTTCTGGGAATTCATGATCAAGTTGTCAGCAAGTTTAATCTCCAGTGAAAGCCTCTTCTCTGACTTATGGGTAGTCCCCCACTCCCTGTGTCCTCACTTTTCCTCTTTTGTGCTCCTTAGAGAGACAGAACTCTGGTGTCTCTTTCTTTTCTTATAAACATGCCAGTCTAACTTATCAAGACTCCATTTTTGTCATCTCCTATAACCTTTATTATTACCAAAAAGGTCCTATTTTCAAATACAGTGATAGTGCATTTTTGGCATTTAAATATGAATTTTGGAGGGACACAATTCAGTCTACAACACACATGGCACATTAGATAATTAACACACAATTATTCTTTTTTTCACTCTTCTAGATGCTTGCAGAGCTATAATAGTCTGTATATTGTGTGTGTTTCACATAAACATAAAAGTAAATTCTGCATCTTATATCACTTTCCATAGAAAACAATGTTTGTCTCTTTGAACAACAGTGGTATATATTCACCAGTAATATAATAAGATTAATTTGCCTCCAATCTACATAGTTTGTTGATGGATAGTCAGAAAAACTGGGTGTTACCAGTTCATAAACATCCATTGTCACTCCAGTAATAACATATAGCATCAATTTGCTAGAATTTCAGTCACAAAGAACATTATTTCAGTTCATTATACTCAAACTAAAAAGGCATTTTAAAATGTAAGGAATAAAGCTACATTTATAATTGTAACTTTATAAATTTATAAATAAAAGTCAAAATTCCTTGAGTTAAATTGCATAGGGTATAATTATATATTTCATTTTCCTCTTTTTATAGTTTATCATCATTATTTAATAGACAAGAAGCATCACACACATCCCCTTCCCCAATCCTGAAGCTAGTAAGAGTTCATGGTTTAGACTTGGAGTTATTTATGATTTTCCTAATAGTTTACTTTCCTGTATACATTTATATGTCTTTAGTTGTCTAAAAAATTATATTAACATCAAATGGTACCATTTTAATCTTTATAAGGTGGGAAGAATAGTTTGTATGAATGGAAGACAAAATGTTGAATCTACTTAGCATATAAAAGAAAAGATTTGACCATCACTGTTGCATATACCCTGAAGAAACTATATTAATTAGTCAGTGGTCATATTTGTCTAATCAGTGGTGATTTAGCTTCATCACATTCAATTAATACCAAAATTGAATTATTTCTATTTAGCTATTTTGCTAGTATTTAATTTGTAAGTATAGTCTGGATATGTAGTTAAATAAGATACTTAAATACAAGAAGGCCATACATAGTTTTAAGTCTATACACTTAGCAAGTTTTAGTTTTTCAAACATTTAAAATGTAAATGAATGTGTTAAATATTCATCAGTATATTTGGATTTTTTTTTTTAATGTAAGAGTATTTATTCAGTACTTGACTGATTAGAAATGCCATTGTCTTCTTCTCAGGGGAAGAAAATTTTGATAATTTTAATCTATGAGGACCCAAGTTTCTGTTTCTCCAAAGTCTAATTTTCAAATGTTTATCATTTGAATGCATAAAAATGCTCTAATGAAACTCTCTACAATTATTATGAGAAGAGCACAAATAAAGTTATTGGCAAAGAAGTATAAAGTTAGGGCAGCAATTAGAGGAAGAGGGCAGTGAGGACCCTGAATATTAGTTTTATCCTGTCCCTTGGTGTATTAGATTGAATTATAAACCTGCCATATCTATGTCCAGGCCTAACTAAGAACCTGTGAAAATTACTTTTCTTTTGAAAAAGGGTTTTTGCAGTGCAGTTAGGTATATTGATATGGTGTCTTCCTTGATTAAAATAATCCTTAAATCTAATGGTTAGAACCTAACCATATAGAAAACATACAGAAAGGATTATTAAAAGATGGAGCTAGAGACTGGAGTGATAGAGTCACAAACCAAGGAAAACCTGGCACCATAAGTAACTAGAAGAGGTAGGGAAGAAATTCTCTTAAAGAAACTCAGAGGGCATGCCCCCCTGCTAAAGCTTTGATTTTGGATTCCTGGCCTCCAAACTATAAGAGATCATATTTCTGTTGCTTTTAGCCACCAAGTATCTGACAATTTATTACAGCAATCTAGGCAAGTAGTAAAACATCAGTATGTCAGAGAAACAATTTGATTGATCACGATCAGGTGAAAGTGAAAGTCAAGAGGAAACTGCCTTTCGTGCACCCAGAAACCAGTGTCCTCAGTGTTCAGTTAACTTTACAGATGACAGATAAGTGAAAGCACTGTCCTTCACCAAATGCCTCTACCAGGTATTCTCAGAGGGACGAGTGTGTGATCCATATTTTGAAGTATTTTGTTGTTCTCTGTAACCAAATCAAAAAGATATTTAATAAAAATTTAAGTCCAGAATACATGGTCTGCAATGACCACCTAATAAGCCAGCTTCACTGAGAAGCTTCAGTACGCACTAGAGGAAAGACTAAGAAATAATAGAGTAAATATTTATAGAAAGACAATATGTGCTATGAACAGCTACCTACAAACTCAGCTTTGCAGGGGAAGTATTGTGCAGACCTGCAATGTATTGATCCTTTGAGGTATCTCTATGAGGCAGATGGATTTGAAGTTGGCTGTGTATGCTCAAGAGTGGCAGGGAAGAAATATCTTTAGATTAATAGGAACATTATTTTGAGGTCAATGGCAGGAACATCCACCAGATTCTTAGCTTTCTTGTTCTGAATTCTGTCACTCTGTTTTGAGGCAATTAGTGTGTGTGTGTGTGTGTGTGTGTGTGTGTGTGTGTGTGTGTGTTGACAGGGTGTGTGGATCTCAAGGGTAATCTCTTAACGAGTCTGTTAGTTAGAAGACTTTTCATTAACATTTATGCCATATTTATATTTACTAACTCAAAAGGATTTTTTTAATGCCTACTTTTCTTTTGATCTAGGAACCTGGGGACACATTAAGGAATGACACATGCACAGTAGGTTCCCTCAAAAAGCTGTCTTTACATCTGTACTTCTAAGAAGTTATCTTTGGTCTAAAACACACAAACTAAATCTCTTTGTGATCTATGTGTTTTAGACTTCATTCGGTCCTAAATACCCGCTGTTTTGGAGTCCACCATTCACTTTATGTCTCTTGTATGCCTTCAAAAGACATAAAAAGCCACTGGGCTACATTTTCACCAGAAATTATCTTAAAGCCTTTAAAAGGTCTATGTTGCAGCTTAACTGTACTCCTAGTACTATCCTGAGAATGGAAGGAAAAGAGGTTGCTTTGTCTTCCAAATTGATTTGACCCAGCTAATAATACCTCTTACTCATCTATAACAATTTTATCTTTCTTAGGGAGATTTCACCCTCTTCTAATTTTGTCTTTACCAAGGAGTCAAGTTCCTAAGCCAAATTGTTCTCTACATTGCCAGCTGGCTACTTGAATTTTTGGCTTTGACTTCTCAGTATGCCACTACATATTGGTCAGGGAAGTTAGACAGGAAGTTCCTAAGGCCATATTTCTGTACCAAACAATGGCAACACACAAGCTCCTAGAATTTAGTCTTCTCACATATGAGCTGATTAATAACTTTTCTTCATCAAGGGAGTCCTGACTGGACATAATATATCAGAGGATCAGTCTGGAACACACAAGTAAGTCTTTAATATGATTTCTGGAAATGAATCTGCTATAATAAATGCAGCTTGTCAATTTCATGATTACGCTCAGCTTTTTGAGGAAAATGCTATCCTGGACCTTCACTTGACTTTGGTGTAAATGAAGGCATCATGTATCACATTCTCAGGAAACAGGTTGCCATAGCATCTTGCAATATGCTTGGATGTTCTGGATATCATAAGGCCACCAGAAGGTCAGAAACTGAAAATTGGTTTGTAAAATAGTTTGACTGAATGTCTTAAGGTTATAAAGGTAAAATGCCATCATGTTTTGTATATTTCAACCTTTAGATGTAGAACTGTAATGGAAACAAGAGTGGAGGCAGCAGTTGAAGTATGATTTTCTTTTGCATTGGTATATTTTAAGGATTCTTTGGAAAATCTTTATTAATGACAAATATTTGATAATGCTTCAAACACAATGAAAGATTTCCAGAATGCTCTTTTTTCTTACAATTAGGGACTTACTGCTTTTGTTGTGACTCATAGGTTCTAGAAGGTCATATCTTCATTCTGATTTATCTCCTGGCATTTTTAAATTTCTTCTTTGATTTTCTTATTAACTCCATAATCATCCAGAAATGTATTATTCAGTATCCAAGTATTAGAGGTTTTACTAGCTTTCTTTCTAATTTCTAGTTTAATGCAGCTGTGATCAAAGAAGATGCTAATATTTTAACCTTTAAGATTTAATGTGGGCCCTCCCTGGTGGTATAGTGGGTGAAAAAGCAACACTGTGAAGCTAGCCACAGCTGCTTTAGCACAAGTTAGATCCCTGGCCAGGGAGTGACTCATATGGTGCAGCAGACCTCTCCTGTCTCGCCTGCTGCTCCCCTCAGCAATATACTTCATGGATCTACTTATTCTGCTCTTCACTCTCTCTCTCTGGTTAATCCTCTCACTGTCACTGCAACTCTGGCCTGTACCCCAGTTCTATATGAATAAATAAATTAATTTAAAAAATATTGAATCTGGCCCTCCCTGGTGGCGCAGCGGGTTAAAGCACTGCACTGAGAATCTAAAGCCACTTTCGCATGAGTTCGATCCCAGCCTGCCCCGGAGGTGACCACATGGCGCGGCAGACCTCTCCTGACCCACCCGCTGCTCCCCTCAGCAGTGTATTTTGTCGATCTGCCTGTTCTGTTCCCCACTCTGTCTCTGGTGAAGCCTCTCGCCGCCTCTGAGCCTCTGGCCTGTACCCCAGTTCTGTATGCACAAATAAATAAATCTTAAAAAAAAAAAAAAAGAAATATTGAATCTTGTTTTATGATCCAATATGTGATCTCTCCTAGAAAATGTTTCATGTGTACTTGAGATGAATACGGAGGTTTGATGGTAATAATGCTCTACAAATGTCTTCATAGGCCTATCCAGTCTAACTCCTCATTTAAGGTTATTGTTTTACTTTTACCACCTACCTTGTTTTTTGCCCACTGATGAAATAGGAATGTTGAAGTCCCTTCATACTACTGTTTTTTTGGGGGGGCCAGTGTCTGTCTTTAAATTTGCTAATAGCTGTCTTACATATCATGATGCTTTTTGTCTTGTGTATATACATATACGCACACATTTTCTGGTATTATATATATGCGTGTGTGTTATTTGTCCTGATGTTATATTATACCCTTACTCATCATATAATGCCCAATCCATCATAATTTGTGGAAGTTTATTTTATCTAATGTAAGTATGGTCGTCCCTGTCTTCAGGTCCATTTACATGTAAGGTTATTATCAACCATTCCCTTTAAGCCTGTGTTTATCTTTAGGGTGCTGAAGTGTTTCCTGCAGGCGATATAAATTTAGGTTTTGTTTTCTGGTCTAACTAGCCACCCATTCTGTGTCTTTTGACTGATGAGTTAAATCCATTTACATTTACAGTTATTGCTATTTGAGGATATGCTATTACCATTTTATCCTTAAAATGTCTATTCTATCTTTTGTTTTTCTTTATTTTCTTGTGCCTTTTCTTTGCTTTGATTTAGGTAAGAATACTCATTTAAACATCTCTTACAGGGTAGGTATAGGGTCTGAAAACCCTTTCAACTTCTATTTGTGTGAGAAGAATTTTATCCCTTTCTCTCATATTTAGAAGGGATTCTTGCAGGATATAGCATTCCTAGGTGATAGTTTTTATCTTTAAGAATATTTAAAATATTATTCCATTCTCTCCCTGACTTCCCTCCCTAAGGAGATGAAAGTCCTAGTCTAGATTAACTATAGGACATTTGCAGGAATTAGAAGACAGAACAAAAAAATAGAAAGATAATTCTGTGCCCATGCATTGGAATAAGAAATAAAGTTAAAATATCCATCTTATTCAAAATAATATATAAATCAGATGCAAAAACTTTCAATGTTTAAATGACATTCTTCAAAGGAATAGAAGAAACAGTCACTGAAATTTATATGGGATCACAAAAGACCCAGTATAGCTTAAAAATCTTGACAAAACAGGAAGAATCATGTTCCCAGACTTCAAACTATAGTGTAAGACTATAGTAATCAAAACAGCATAGAATTGAAAGAAAAGCAGACCAGTGGAATTTAATTGAGAGCCCAGGATTAGCCCAAATCATCTGAATTGTTAATCTACGACAAAGGAGTCAATAATTCACAGCATAAAAAGGAAAGGCTGTTTAAAAAATGGTGTTAGTAAAATTAGAAAGTGACATATAGAAATATGACACTTAGCCATATGCAGATATTAAGTCAGAATGGATTGAAGACATAAATACAAGCCCAAATCCATAAAGTACATAGAAGAAACTTTAAGCAAAACATTCCACAATATTTTAATCCAGTGGTGTCTTTAAGGATTCAAGACCT
>NW_004567103.1:67779084-67824084 GCF_000260355.1 Condylura cristata | reverse complement strand
TATTTTTCTGTCAGTTGATGTGCTGGATTACATTATTTGATTTTCTGATGTTAAACCATCCTTGTGCTCCTGGTATAAAGCCCACTTGGTCATGGTGTATTATTCTTTTAATGCATTGTTGGATTCTGTTAGCTAAGATTTTGTTGAGGATTTTTGCATCGGTGTTCATTAGGGAGATTGGTCTGAAGTTTTCTTCTTTCGTGTTTTCATTGTTAGGTTTTGGTATTAATGTGATGTTGGCTTCATAGAAAGTATATGGTAGTTTTCTTCTTTTTCAGTTTTTTGGATGAGTCTGTGTAGAATAGACACTAGTTCTTTTCTGAATGTTTGATAAAATTCATTTGTAAATCCATCTGGTCCTGGGCTTTTATTTTGGGGGGAGGGTTTTGATTTCTTCTTCAATTTTCTTGCTTGTAATTGGCCTGTTTAGTTGTTCTATTTCTTCTTTATCTAGCTTTGGGTGGTTATAGAGTCGTAGGAATTTGTCCATTTCTGCTAAATCGCCAAACTTGTTTGCATATAGTTACTCATAATATTCTCTGATTATCCTTTTGATTTCTGCTGGATCTGTTGTGATTTCTCCTCTTTCATTTATGATTCTGTTTATTTGTGCTTTCTCTTGTTTTTTCTTTGTGAGCCTGGCTAGTAGCCTATCTATCTTTTTTTTATTTTTTGAAAGAACCAACTTTTGGTTTCATTGATTTTTGGACTGCTTTTCTAATAAATTCACTTATTTCTAATTTGACTTCTATTATTTCCTGTTGTCTACTGGCTTTGGGGTTATTTTGTTGCTCTTTTTACAGTTCTTTAAGGTGGGATATTAGGTTGTTTCTTTGATTTATTTCTTGTTTCTTTATGTGGGTCTGCAATGCTATATATTTTCCTCTTATAACTGCTTTTAATGTGTCCCATAAGTTTTGGAGATTTGTGTAGTCATTGTTGTTCTTTTTCAGGTATTTTTTAATTTCTTCTTTGATCTCCTCATTGATCCAAGGTCCTCCAGAAGTGTGGGTTTCAGTCTTCATGTGATAGGTAGGTTTCTTGTCTTCCTCATATGGTTTATTTCTAGTTTGATTCCTTCATGGTCAGAGAAAATAGTTGGTATGATTTTGATCTTGGTGTATCTATTAGTATTTATCTTTTGACCCAGTGTGAATGAACCATGTGGGTTTGAGAAAAATGTGTACTCAGATTTTTGGGGATGCAGTATTCTATTGATGTCTGTTAGATTCATGTTGTCCAGGTTCTTGTTCAGAGTTTTAGTGTCTTTGCTTACTTTTTGTCTTGTTGATCTGTCCATTGTGGTGAGTGGTGTGTAAAGTCTCCTACTATGTATGTATTTTCTCTGAATACGTTTTCATAGATGACAGTAGTTCCCTGATATATTTGGTGCTTCTTCATTTGGTGCATATATGTTGATGATTATTATGTCTTCTTGTTGTATTGTCCCCTTAATCATAACGTAGTGGCCTTCTGTGTCTCTTTTAACCTTTTTTAATTTCAAGTCTACTTTATCTGATATAAGTATAGCTGTTCCTGCTTTCTCTTTTGGTCCATTTGCTTGAAGAACTGTTTTCCATCATTTTATTTTCAATCTGTTTTTATCTTTTGCAGTTAGATGTGTTTCCTGCGGACAGCAGAATGATGGGTTCTGTTTTTTAATCCATCCTGTAACTCTGTGTCTTTTTATTGATGAGTGTAAGCCATTTGAATTATGGATAATATTGATATATTGGCACCTATGTTTGCCATTTGGTCCTTTTGTATTTTTATTCCTATTTTTGAACTGTTCTTGTTCTGTTGGATTTGTGTTGAGGGCTTCCAGTAGTATTTTTTGGAGTGGGGGTTTAGTCATGACAAAGTTATGGAGTTTCTGTTTGTCTGAGAATGTCCTTATTCTTTCTTTGTAGAATAAGGAGAGCTTCACAGGATAGAGTATTCTTTGTGGCATTTAATGCTTTGGAATTTGTTGAGTATGTCCCTCCACTCTCTTCTTGCCCGTAGTGTTTCTTTGGAGAAGTCTGATGTTATCCGGATCGGTTTCCCTTTATAAGTTATTTGTTTCTTCCCTCTTGTCATTCTCATTATCTTTTCCTTGTCTTGTACTCTTGGAAGTTTTATAATAATATATCTTGCTGTTCTCTCCTCTCATCATGGTAGTTTGGTGTTCTTCTTGATTCTTTGATGTCTACTTTCATGTCCTTCATATTAGGGAAGTTCTCTTCTATTATCTCTGTGAATATATTCTTGATTCCTTAGCATTTCTCTTCACCTTCTGGGATATCTATAACTCTGATATTTCCTTTCCTAATGGTGTCAGATAGCTCTTGAAGTGTTCCTTCATTCCTTTTCCTTTTTATTTCTCTTTCTTTTCCCTTTTTAATTCTCTTTATTTCTGCGTCTTCAAGTGAGCTGATCCATTCTTCCATTTCATCTATTCTGTTTTCATTATTTTTCCCAGCATTCTTTATCTCCTCTAATGGCCTTACCATCTCCTGCATTTCTTCTGTTTTCTTTTTTAATGTCTCATTTTCTTTCTTCAGTCCGTTGATTACTTGTCTCATATCTTTTATTTCTTTTTCATTTCTTTCATTCATTTCCTTGTTTGCATTCTTCAACTCCTTGATGGTTTGCCTCATTTCATTTTTTTCCTTCTCATCTTTTTGTTTGTTTATCATGATGATTCTGAATTCTCTATCTGGCAGGCTAAGCAGTTCTTCAATTTCTGTGGTGGTTTCTGCTGGTTGATCTTTTTGTGGACTTGCTTGAATATTTCTTTGTCTTCTTTTCCCTGTCATGTATTTTCTAATACTTTCTTTCATTGAGACACAGTGTTGCTATTATTGACTGGCATTCTTTTTGGATGTTCTTTCTGGGATGGCAGAGGGACTTCCAGACACTTCAGTTGTGGAGAGTATTCTGAGCCTTGTTTTCTTTCAGTATCTCCTATTTCTTCAGCCCCTACTGTGTGGAATTATGTCTGCCATCTCTGCCAGTGACAATCAAGTGTCTCTTATGGTGTTCAGCTTCTTCTGGTAACTCGTTGAGTCCTTGTCTCTGGAAGGTGCCTGTTGATCTTTGTAGCCTTCTGATGTTCCCGGGTTCCCTCTATGCTTGGATTCAGCCATGGGGGGTGTGGTGCATTAGGAGTGTTGCAGCTAAGCCTGTGGTTGAGCCAGTCACTGGTTTTGTTTATTTTCTGTGCACTGTGAGCCTTGCAAGGCAGTATGTTACTGTCTCACAAGTCTTCTGGCCACTGCTGTTTAGTAACACCTTAAGTCTAATTCTGCATAACCCCAGTTATGCAGGCTGCCAGTCCTCCCTTAAGGCCTCCAAGGCTCTTTGTGGCCACTCAGCACTCACTGTCTCTCCCTGAGCAGTCCCTCCCTACTTCAGGGAGTGTTAATGGGCTTGTTTTTGATTCAGTCTAACCTTCCCCCCCCTTTTACCTCAGGGGTTTTGTTAACTTGCCGCCCCTTATTGACTAACTCTGGGAACATGCCTCCAGGCATATGCTGTGTGTGTGGGGGGCGGTTGAAGGAGTTGCAAGCCTTGCAGCTGCCCCAGGCATGGGATCACCAGATTTTCTTCCCTACCTTCCATGCTCTATGTGCCCACTTGTGCAGTCTTTTCCCACAGCTTGCGTTCCACTCACTGAGATGAATTAGCAGGAAGCCTCTGTCTGCAGCACTGGAGCCTGGGCACTCCCCCGATTTGAGTTGCAGGGTTTTGCTTATCCTGTCTGTGGCACATGTGGATAGGAGTTCCCTGATCAGAATTCCCCAATTGCCAATTCTCCCTCAGTTATTTTCCTTCTAGTTATATTCCTTCCAGGGTGTTCTCATTTGGGTTGAAACTCATAGCATGTTAAATCTATAGTCTGTTTTTATATATTCCCATGTGAGCTTGGACAAGCTGTTGGAATCTTTACTCTGCCGCCATCTTGCCTGTTCCTGAGCTGAAATGTCAGTGGCTTTGCCTAGCACCCAGCTGCTCTGAATCAGATCTGCAGTTTTTTCTCAGCCTGGGCTCCATGCCCATTATACTTTTCTCTTAAAGAAGTATTTATTCCTGCATAAAGGAACTGGGGTGTAGGCCAGAAGAGCAGGGGTGAGACGATTCACCAGAAACAGTGTGAGAAGCAGAACAAGCAGATCTACTAAACTATACTGTTGAGGGAGCAGTGAGCAAATCAGAAGAGGGTCACCTCTCTGGCCAGGGGTCAAATTTGTGCTGCAGTGGCAATGATAGCTGTGATTTAATCCCTTGCACCAACAGGGAGGTCTCTGAGTTCACTATATTGTCAACTTCATTTTAACATAATATATAACATAAAACTGCTGTTTTATATTGTGTTGGCTATGACAGAATAATGGTAAAATTCACACTTCCCTGGTAGGCAAGGCTCCATGATTATGAAAGTAGTTTTCCCAGGGCCTTCTTTGCCTATTACACTTGGGGGTTGCTGACACATGTGATTTCCTCAAATGTGGTTAAAAAAAAGTGTATCATTTGTGATAGTGAAGGATAGTGCCCTCGTCTGGTAGAAAAACTGAAAAAACAGAAGTAGAAGTGACTCATTTGTTCTTTGTGCCATACTTTGTGACTAGATTAGGTAATTAATTTTAAATAATAATTTAAAAACTGTTGATATATGATGAGGTATTTGTATAATATTAATAATTTTCCAAACTAATTTTTAAAGTACATGAATGGAATAACAACAAAGATAATGTAACTTTTTAAAATAGTGTATTGATTAATGATAGGGATCTCAAACTACAAAAAGTTCCAATTTCTTATGCCAAATAGACACTTATAGCCAATCATATCTTTTATATGAAAGAGTAGAAGATAATTCTCCTTTTGATAGGGAAGTGGAGTCTAGACTCTATTTTAGAGTTGTTTGTAGTAAAGCATATTTATGAGCATAATTTACTTGATATATATATATATAGTTCATTTTAAAACAATGTTTACTTGCTCTACCCCCCTACCAATCATGACCGTAGTCTCCCATATTCCTCCCTCCTTTTGATCCATCTCTGATCCCTATATTTATGATGATGAAAAGTACTCCAAAATGTGTGTTCACTAAAAATATTTTATCACATATACAGACCCCCTAATGCCCTCATTTATGTCCAAAATAAAATAATATTCATATATATGTGGCAGTTTTCATACACAGTATACATGAGATGTTATAAAAATATCACTGATCATTATTTTTCTTTGTTGATCTATTTTTGGTTTTAAGTGTCCCAGATTTATTAAGCATCAACTGCACACTGCCAAAATTTTAGTGTGTGTGTGCTGAGGGGAGTGTGTTAAATTTTGTTCTCATTTAAGTCTGGTTCATATAGAAGGTGTGTAGCAGCAATAGAAAGTCATCCTATGTTATTGATTTTCACTTATTCTTTAATATTTACAAAAAGAAATGTAGAAATTCATGATATTGTAATAAATGTTGAAACCATAAGAATGTTAGCAACTGATAAAACTTAGGGGAGAACAGAGAATTATCCAAAATATTCAAAGCCTCTGAAAACAGAGCATTGTCAATCCCTCTATTGCTCTTTCTTTTAAAATCACTTAGAGAAACAGAAAGACTTGGAAAGTTTATAAAACCCTTCTCAAATATGTAAAACATGAGAAAATTTATTCACTGAGGCCTGGTTTTTCTTCCCCTCAGTATAATTGGGTCTTTGAAAGTCTCAGAACAAATTGTACACAAAGGAGGTTGGAACTTAAACTCTACTATGTCTGTCATTAATGTCATTATATTTTCAAATATTCCTCACTTTAGTCCTTTCCCCTTTTGTAATTTCACAGAAAGCAGTTTTACAAAGAGAGTGATATAAATTTTCTTCTGAATTTAGTATATTCATTAAAAATAAATAATTATTCAATATTTAACTCATTTAGAAATATTTAAAATGCACCCACTGTTACTCAGTAATATGCCAACAACTATAATTTATTTAAAGAAAATAAAATCATTATCTCAAAGACTCAGAATTCTATCAACCTAATGTTATTATGTGATGTGTCAACGATCAACTTAGATAATCACTGAAACATTTCTTTGAGGCATATTCACATGAGCTAAGACAAAAGTTTGAAATGTTGGAAAGCTTGAAACTTTTATCAGAACATTTGATAAAACACAGGATAGATACTGGAAGTTGAAACATTTGGAAATATTTGAAAATGTATGGAGAATGGGTAATTAAATTATTGGACATTACAAGTATCTTAAACATTCATATTTGAAAGGAGAAATAGGTTTTTTGCTTTACAAAGATCATTTTCTTTTGAATTTACATAAAATTTAGGGCTAGAAATACATTTAATTTTACCTTTGATCTCTTTTTCTTATGTTATTTAGTTTTTAAAGATGTAAAGTAAGGTCATATGCATGTCAGATTTAATCACATTTGCATTCTAATAATATCCAGACTGAGAAAGCGCTAGCTTTCTATGCTATTATACAGCAATATAACAAATGTGTATATCTCCTTCATAACTATATTTCCTTAATTGTATTCTGAAAAAGTAATATACGTGATCGTAAAGGGCTAACAAGTTTTATATACCAAAATGCAGTAAAAGATTTCCGAGTCAACAATATAAGCAAAAACAAATTAAGCAAAGTTAACATGTATTTATAACAAACATTATTTTAGAGTACTTAACATACTAATATGGATGTAGATTTCCATGAGAATATGCTCTGTGCAGCTTTACAAAATATCATTTGAGCATGGGGAATGATTTTGTAAGAACGCTTGATATCAGAGGAAATTTAAATGTACTTTGGTTGCATTCTGAGAAAGATTTTAATTGAAATATTCTGAACTTATGGATACTAATTCAAATGGTAGTCTTGCATTTTACATAATTTGTACAGTAGTTTATTAAAAGACATAAAATGTCACTATCATGATATAGTTTCTGATGAGAGTACAAGTGTAATCATTTGGATATCTTTGGGCAAAGATGGTTAACTTTAACATGATGCCCTAGAAAATATGAACTATAGTTTGAAATACCATAACATTTTTCACAATCATTAATACCTGCAATAGAATTCAACATAATAGAATGTAATTATATAACCTTAACTATTGCTATGTGTCATTCAACTGTAGGCTGTTGACTACATTGAACTGGAGTGAGACAATTGCTTCAGGATGTGGATGTCAAAAAGTAAGTGATCCAGAGAAATCATTTTTTAAAATCAATATAAATGCAATATATAAAAAAGTTATTTAAAAATCTGTGATGAACAATTTAATTCTTAAATATAGAGTCAAGTTTATTGAATTTTCCTTTTCTGTTAAGTACAATATGGCTTATCATGCATTTTTTTTATAGGGAAATAAAATTATTTTATTTCATAGGGAAAGTGCTATATATATTATCCTACTACATGGGGAATATACAAAGTAATAATGCAATTCTAAAATTGTGGAGGAAAAATGTCAATTCAATTATTTTCACTGAGTTAAAATGTCCTTTTGTTGCAAAATCTCCCAAGATATTGGTATGTCTTCATATGTGTAACATGGAAACATTTATGGTTTGTAAATGGAATTCTACTTGCTAACCAGGACCAATCTTTTGTAGAAAAAATAAATATTAGTAAATACTTTTTTTATAGAACATTTGCTTAGGTTAGTAGGTAGCTAAGGTATGTGAAAAGTTCTTCCAGCAATCACTTTTTAATTTGCCCACTAGGAAAATCTATTTTTGGACAGATTGTATATTTATTGAGCAGTATAACAGATGTAGAGTATATATTTTATCTTGCACTATTTTTCTGTATGTTTAATTGTAACTTACAGCTAGAAAGAAGATGTAAAATAAAATCAAGTAAGGAAGGGAAAACACATTCAGAAAAGCAATTTTTATCATAAGCATGTGGTATCTATAGGAACTGTTATGTTGGAAAATTGGGTTTGCCATTTCAATGATCAAGTAAATGAAGGTATCATTAGATCTCTATTTTACCATAGCATTTTACTATATATTATACTTTATGTAACTGAGCTGTTACATTGCTAATTTAGCTTTTCAGGTTTTTGGAGTCAGAAATTCTTTTTTTTTTTCATAGGGAATAAAAGGAATCCTTGACATAAACAGCTGTTCTACTTAGAAACAAACTTCTGAGATGTTTTGATTAGGAAATTCCCTATTAGGAACTGCTTTGTGCTACCTATTTCAGCAAAGGGAAGCACAACACATGTGACAATCAGAACTGGTTATAATCTGAAAAAAATGTATAAGTATTATATTGACTAAAGGAAATTTTCTGCAATTTCTGGAAGCTGAGGAGCAAATAGAAGCAAATAGAATGATCCAGTATTTCTTAATACTAAAAGCTGGAAGGAGGATGGGGGGAGAGGAAAAGTGGTGAAAAATTCTATGTGGTTTATTTCCAAGCAATTGTTTAGTTATTGCATTTAGTACGTTCCCTATGTGTAGGAGCAAGTCTTTGACACTATGAGTAAACAAATTCTCTTTTCAATTCTATGCAAAAATTTCCACAATCTGTTATTAATGATCTATATTGTCACTCAGAGAAGGACTCCCTTTGCTACTGGTTCTCTTTTGAAGGTGCTTATTCTAGAGGGCCTGCGCTCTGCTTTACCTCCCATTCTTCCATTTTTCCTATGCTTTATATATTAAGATGATTAAAAAAAACCCAAAAAACAGAAACACTATTATTATACTTTATTGCATAGTTTTGTTTGTATCCTCTGAGAGAACAAACATGAAGAATGAATTTTCTATAATGCTAAATGTTTTCCTGTCTTTCAATTTAGCTTCATTATACCAGTCATAATTTTCTAGAGAATAATTCTAGGTGAATTGTAGTTGGATGTACTTTTTAAACCAACAGGTGCTATCTATCTAATAAGTTATCTTTGGTTATAACTGACAAAAGAAAAGATGTCTTCGTACAAATACTGAGTCATGTTTCCCATCTTTTTTCATTCAAAAGACCACTGTAATTCTTTAGAGAACTATTTTTGTTACATATACTTTTTCTTCATTTGGTGCCTCTCTGAAAGAAGACACATTCAGCTAGCATCATCAAGCTAAAGCATTTATATGCATAAACTGCATGATCCGTGTTCTGTAATCCAGGCAACATGTGAATGTGAAATGATGAGTGAACAAAGTAATATTTCAAATTTAAAAGATTCATGGAACAGTATGCCCCATCTCAGAATTTTCCCTTCCTATTACATTCCTGCCGTGTTTATTTAGTTGCGCTTTTTCTCTTTAATAGCCCATTTCTCCCTCTTGGTTTCTTCTATTATTCCTTAATATGATGGCAAAATCAGTAGTTGTATGGGATAAAACAGCATTTCATACCTTTGCAAAGTCTATCAACTTTTTACTTAACCCCAGTTGGTCTTCAGGAAACTCTATGTGAGCTATCTACTACAGACAAAGAACATTCTGATTTTCTGGTGGTTAAATTATTATTTTCATTATATACTATATCCTTACTTTACAAAGAAAAAAAAAAGTTCTGTGTTCATTTAAAATTCAAAAGCAATTTCATAATACTCTAAATGAGAGACATTGTCTTGTCTCTACTTATTATGGGACAGATATATAACAAAAATAAAATAATGAGGACTGCAAATGTATGCATGAAAAAGTATAACTGTTGATGCAGCATTTTACTCAGGCACTATACTGGGTTATAAAATATAAATTTCATTAAATCACCATCCAAAAACTCATTTTTTCAGTGAAAGACACACAGAAGTGTTGGTTGAGGCTTGGCTGGAAATAAATGTCATAATCAAAAGAGTAAATGATGAGCTGAGTGAAGGAACTATTTTTTAAAAGAATACACATAAACAACAAAAAATGAACACAGTATATTTAAATATAATTATAATTATTTTACAAAAATATAATAAGTTCCCTTATTATTATACAACTACTACCATATATGGATAAACACAGTAGAGATTGAATTTGGTGGGGGCAAGAAGGAGAAATATGCAGAACACCAGAGTACTATATACTAAGTAAACTAAGAATAACATGGAAATTTTGGAATCCCCATGTTATGAGTAGGTGACAACTAGGGAGGGAAGTGGAAAGTGGTATATGAATAGTCTCATTGATTCCTGCTGTGATTGTACCCTCTCCTTTGGTTAGTGTGTTCTAATGACTCCACTTCTATGTCAGAAGTGAGGTGATGTCACTGCTCATGACTGTCCTTTGTTTTAGTAAAGATACTAGTATTATCAGGCATTTGTATTTTTTGAGAATATATAGGAATTTTTCTCTTAGTAATAACCATTCCCAAAGAGTGCTATTCCTGGTAGCTTCCATCACACAGAGCTCTTTATGATCACTTCTCTGTGCAAATTTTGTGTTGGCCACCCCTAAGGAAATGCTTCTTTGGACAATATTATGTGAGAGCAAGTAGAGTGATTTTACTTAAATTTTTAATAGTTTACCTCATTGGTTCTCTGTTTCTAAAGGGGTTAGTTGAATAACTTGTCATCCACTGAATATTCCTATTTCCAATTCTCTTCACCCCCACAAAATTCTTACAGAAAACCTAATTCCCGGTGTGACTAGAAATAAAGACTTTACAGAAGTAATGAAGGTTAAATGAGGTTGTAAGGGCCAAGCCCTCTATTCACATTTTATAATAGTAGTATGCTTTACAAAGAAACTCTAAAAAAATATGGTCTGCCTCCTTCCTTCACCCCTCTCACTTTTCAGAAGGGTAGGAAGAGAGCTCTCACCAGGAAGCAAATTGACCAGCACCTTGATCTTGGATTTTCTACCCTCCAGAACTAGGAGAAAATGAGCTATTGTATTTTAAATCACACAGTTGGCAGTATTTTGTTAAGACAGCCTGAACTGTCTAATATAGAACCAGAAAACTCTATAACAGTTTGATGTTGTTAACTGGCTAAGTGAAATGGAAAAGTTAAGGGAATAAAATCTAAACCTTTAACTAGAAACTGGATTAAAATCAACCACCCTTAGATGGGGGAACTTTCTTAAAGCAGGTGATGCCCTAACTGAGCTTCAGAGGATGAAAAAGAGTTTAGTTAAATGAAGATGAAAAGGAAAGTCATTTCATGAACCGGGGTCAAAAAAGAAGACACGGAGGTGAAAAACAGCATAATGACACAGAAATGCAAGGAACTGCTGAAGGAAAAGTTTTGAAACAAAGAGGGATGAGAGATGAATCCAGGGTCAAGTTCAGATGCCTGAAAGATATTTGAAAAATTGTGATATACATATCTAATAAAAATCCTACTTTGAAATATTTAGATATGTGGGTATTTGCTCCTGAAGTGTGCTGTCACCAGGGTTGCATATTTGATACTAAAAGGACTCATTAAGAAACACTACCATGTTGTTTCTATTATTAAAGGGATACCCAAGTTGATCTTTGTCCCAACTTTTCACTCCATGGTATGATACAGGCAAGCACACAAGAATGTAAGGTTCAGACTTTTTTCTATGTAGCTCGTAGCTTTAATCTTTCTACGGATTAAAGAATGATCTATAGAAACATAAGGAATGGTCATACCACAGCATAAAAGACGCTCAAAGTAATTTGCTTTATTTTGGAAAGTTCATCAAAACCATGATCTTTGATTTTAATTTTTTTAAAAAAACTGTAGCTATAATTTCCAGTGACTGAATTATTTTAGTATGAAAATAAATAGGTCTCTAAGCAGCGAATAGACAAAAGTGTCACATAGAAAGATACTTATCTAGAAGAGTGACTGCTCCCTCAAGCACTGGTATGCTTAATTTTCTGGTGGGAAAGAAACTAAATAAAAGATTGAATACTATTTTATTTTCCCATGAAACCCATTATTTTCACATTTTGAGATCTTTGAATTCATGTGGAATCATAAATAGAACATCACTGACCAGGCAACAACCCCAAAGTAGCTCTCATTGCTTCCACAAGCCGAGAATTAAGCATATTTGTTCAAATTTTCCTCACATCAACTGAATTATGTATATCATTTGTACTACATGTGGTGTTTAATTGCTGCTCAAAATGTTTTTGAAAAGATGACACTATGAATCAGCCTGGAAACAAAAGTGTGCAGAAGCCTAAGGAAACATGGTAAGATTGCAGATTAACACATGATTAAGAAAGAAAAACATGGAAGAAGGAAGGAAAGTTCATTTGTAAGAGGGGGTACAGAATAATTTTCAAGTGATTTTTTAGAAGGCATTGTGTTAAATGGGAATTAACAACATTTCTCCCATGTTGTAAAATAGTAATGTGTATTACACACCATCTTAAAACTGATGGTATCTTAGATACATTGAAATATACTAAAAGTTTTTTTTTCCTTATCTGTGTTAACAAATATATTGCCAACATTACACAAGTGTCTATAGTAACATATTGACAGATCAAATACAGTAATGTATAGGCATATGAAAAAGGATATTAATGATGATCTAGTAGAATTTATCCCACAAATGCAAATATTAAACCGATTTGAAAATCAGTCAATCTAATTTATCATAATAGAATAAAAGATAAAAGCCTTATAATCAACTTAATAGATGCAGTAAAACCTTTTGAAAAGATTCATTAAAATACCTCTCAGAAAAGTAGTAATTAATAAAAACTTCATCATTCTGTTAAAGGAGTCTAAAAAATTAAACAGACACAAAAATGCCATCATAGAGTTGCTATAGTAACAACACTTCAAATTCAGAAACTAATGAAAGTATAGAACATTTGAAAAACACTCTCCAGGCCTCATAGTTTGTTTTATGTACGATATTATGCAAACTAACAAATACTATATCTCTGTTCTTGATTTCAAATAACTACACTTTTTTGTTCTCATCTGTAAAATGGTAATAATATAAAAATAATGATAATAGCAGCAATTCTAATCAAGTTTTTGAAGGATGAATTAATTTGTTTAAGATACTTAGAATGATACCTCACACATAGTAAGTGCTTTGTATATTTACTATTAAACATAGAAATTATATCTAATTACTAATTGATATCACAGAACTAAGAATCTCAAATATTATATTTCTGTCAGATGACTGACATTAAGTATCTCCATGTTGTTAGTTTATGGGTATTTTTCTCCACTCATATTGATTTTGTTTAAAGTACTATTTTTATTTATTAGAATATGATTTTATTTTGAATAAAAGTTTAGTGCCACCACTTTTTATAATCAAAATATTTACACTTAGTTGTTTCTGATCCATTTGAGCTGGAAAATAGCTTGTGGAAACCAAAATCATAGCAGTCCTACGTTCAATAGTAATTGAGAAGATTCATAACTTCAACAAACTGATGTTGAATACAGAAATACAGAATTTTCATTTAATTCATCAAACTATGGACTTTTTGATAATAGAGAGTATTGAACAATAATACTTCATACAATAAATATATAATAGCTGTAATGTTATCTGCATTTGGAATGAAAGCATAGAAAGCAGGAGTGCTTGAGTGATGTATCTAGGGTGCCACTAATAGCAAGGGAATGGATTCAAACTCAGATCAAGAGCCTCTCTGGTGGCACAAAACGTTAGGTCAGAGCACTAGGAAGCTATCCACAGCTAGTCCAGCACAAGTTCAGTCCCCCCAGCAGGGAGTTGACCCTCATGGTAGAGTAGACCTCTCCTCCCTTGTCTGCTACTCCTCTCAGCAGTGTATTTCAGTAGATCTGCCTGTTCTGTTCCTCATACTGTCTATGGTGAAACCCTCCCACTCCCCCGTACCTCTGGCCTATACCCCACTTCTTGTATGCATAAATAAATAGTCTTTAAAAAACAAAATCAAACAAAAAACTCAGGTCTCCCTGATTCCAAATGTACAAATGTGTTGTGTCTCACAGTAATGTATGAGGCATGTCACTGAATAGGATTTCCCAAGAAGGCCTCCATCCCCAAGGTGAGAGACCATATCAGTCTCAGAACTAGTTCTTGATGCCACCTAGCACTGCATGCTTTGCTGGATATAAGTTATCCTCATGGTTCTCTAATAACACTTCACAGGATTCCTGAAAATGAATCCTGTGAATGAATGCTGAAAATGACCTCTTCAACTTTAGAGAAAATTATATGCCCCATTTGAGCTACTACACTTACTTATTTTTCTAGATTTTTTTACAGTAGATTTCACAACATGTAATTGATTAGCACTTTATTTGGAGATTAAATGCATCCTAACATTTGGTTCATTTCTTACCTTTGGTAATTTTTCTTCTTCTATGTAAGCATGATTTATTACAGTCATTTACAGTCATGCTTGTTTTTTTTTAATATTTATTTACTTATGCATACAGAACTGGGGTACAGGCCAGAGGTGCATGGATGGTGAGAGGATTCACCAGAGACAAAAGCAGGGAGCGGAACAGGTAGATCAATGAAGTACACTGCTAAGGGGAGCAGCAGGCAAGACATGAGAGGTCTGCTGCACCATGTGGATTACTCCCCTGAAAGGGATGGAACTTTTATTGAAGCAGCTGTGGTTAGATTGCAGTGCTGTACCCTAAACCTTTGTGCTAGCAGGGAGGTTCCATGCTTGCCTTTTAACATAATTTTATTATTAATTTTTAAAATTTCAGTTCATGAGATAAATCCCAACAATGGAAGACATGGATTTGCTCTTTTACTTTTGACAAACTTCAGTATACATTTAAAGGATATTTTTTGCTTTACAAATAGGAAATGCATTTTTTAAAAGTAATTCAGCAACTAGTAGTAATAAAACTAACTTAAGCTAGAAATCATAAGCCCTTTTGTCTCTCACCCTCAACTACACAGAGTTAGAACTGGATAAGTAGGAGCAAATTTCCAACTAAAGAGTTTATGCCTGTTAATGCCCAGTACAAGTGTCATTAATGCACACCCCGAGTGAAAATATTAAATCCTACCTATATCGATTATGTCAGCCAGGGCTCAAACAGGAAAACTGAATCTCTAAATTTAAAATAAGAAATTTGTGGCATAGATAGTGAAGAGTTGAGAAATCAAACAAATGATGGTGAGGCCAGTCTGGCATCAGTAACAGCAGGAAGCTGCTGCTATCCTCCTCTCACTGGGCAGCAGCATAATGAAGTGAGTGAAGAGAGTTAACTGGAAGCAATGGCTTTGAGAGGAATGTCTTTAATATCTCAGCCATTGTTTAGAACTGCTTGCACAAAGTTATATAAAACACAGACTGCAGGGCCCTCCCTGGTGGTGCAGTGGGGTAAAGCACAGCACTTAGAAGCTAAAGACACTTCAGCCTGAGTTCTATCCATGCCCCAGAGGTGACCCACATGGCGCCACAGACCTCTCCTGCTCCCCTCAACAGTGTACTTCGTCAGCTTGCCTGTTCTGCTCCCTGCTCTCTCTCTGGTGAATCTTACTGCCCCTGTTCCTTTGGCCTGTACCTGGTTCTGTATGCATAAATAAATCTTTAAAACAAACAAACAAACAAACAAACAAAAAACATGGGCTGCCTTTTATCTGATTTCAGAATGGTTTTACACTCTTCACACAATTTAGTCTTCTAGTGTGTACATCCCAATGGGACTTTCCTGTGGCTTTGTCTGCAGGATCTGGAGGGGAAAATGCAATGGAAAGATATCACCAGGAGCCTTGAACTGGAAACAGCCACAGGTGGTGTTACTCAG
Source organism: Condylura cristata (assembly GCF_000260355.1). Lineage (NCBI taxonomy): Eukaryota > Metazoa > Chordata > Mammalia > Eulipotyphla > Talpidae > Condylura > Condylura cristata. The sequence goes on along the minus strand of NW_004567103.1, from coordinate 67,808,398 downwards.
TGAAGGCCCTGCTCTAAAGAATGAGAAGGAGGGAAAGAAAAAACCTGAAGGTTCTCTTGTCCAAACTTAAATCTTTTACAACTCAGATCTTGGGAGATTCAGCCAGAGGAAGGTGACTTGGGTAACTGGGAAATTGATGTCTGTGTTTCTAGAACAAAGCAGAAAAAGACCAAGGAATGGACGTAAAGTTAAAATAGTTAAGGTATGAGGAATCATAGAAACTTCTTAATATTTGCATCTCCAGTAGAGACACGTACCTTGTTTTTCTTTGACTGGTAGTTTGTTGGTCATTTGTCTTTTTGCCTTTTCCCTGCATTGTCTGCTTATATCATTATTTGGGAGTTTGGTGAGGTGAGGAGCTTGTGTATGGAATCTGAAAATGTTAGGGTAGTTTATTCATCTTTTAATAACACTTTGTCATGTAGGTGACAATTTTCCCCAACTTGCCTTTCAAATTTGTGTCATTTCCATTCAGAGGTTTCAAATTTTATTGTGTTGTATATATCAATCTTTATTATGTCATGCTTTGAAATATCTTTTGCACCCCAGTATTATAAAACTGTCTTCTTCTATTCACTTTGTACTTGATAGTTTCATTGTTCCTGTTTAATATCTTATTCTTTTTGGAATAGACTTAGGGACCGTGTTGGTTATAGATTAAAGTTTATTTTTCTCTATCATTATCTAGTCTTCTCAACATTTTTTTGAAAGATTTATTTATTTATTCATACAGAACTGGGGTACAGGCCAGAGATGCGGAGGGTGAGAGGATTCACCAGGGACAGAGTAGGGAGCAGAACAGGCAGATCGTCCAAGTACACTGCTGAGGGGAACAGCAGAGAGGTCTGCCTCGCTATATGGATCTTCTCCGGGTCAGGCGGGGATGGAACTCATGCTGAAGTGGCTTAAGCTTCTTAGTGCAGTGCTTTAACCCGCTGCACCACCAGGGAGGGCCCTTCTCAACATTTTTAAATAATGCTATTTTTATACCATTTGATATGTTATTGATAAAATTGATATATATCTTAAAGAGTAACTTTATACTGCTAACTACCTTTAGTTTAGAAAAGCAGTTGTTAATTTTTTTGAGGATTAAAAATATTTTAAATAAATCAACATGTTTTAAATATAGTAACGTTAACTTTGGTTTCCATTTTCATTCCTGAACAACTGGTTAATATTCTTTTATTTAGTCTGGGTTGCTTTGTTTGCTTTTTTTTTTTTTTAACTTTTGTTTTTCCTAACTGAACAAAAGTTATAGTTAGTGATACCGTGTGTTTCAAGTAAGAATAAACCACAATTTTAAGTGTGAAATTTATGTTAGTTAAAACATTAAATATTTATCATAATGGTGCTCATTATAGCTGACATTATGTTCAATGACGAAAGACTGAAATTTTTCTTTTTAGGTCAAGAGTAACAAAGAATACTTTCACTATTCCTATTAAGCACAGAAGTTTTAGCCAGAACTATTAGTCTAGAAAAATTAATAAAAGCCATAAATTGGAAAGGAAGAATTAAAACCATCCCTTTTGGCATGATATTATGTGTTAAAAATACAAAAGAGTCCACACATACAAAACCCTATTAGAACTAGGAAATAAATTATGCAAACTTAGAGGACAAAAAAAATCAACAGATATCTGTTCTTTCTATGTGCTAATAATAAACAGTTTAAACAGAAATTTAAGGAAACAACCACACACATTTGTATCACAAATATAGAAAAAAAAATCCTAATTGAGTCAAAGATTTAATGCAATCCTTAACAAAATCACAATGGCACGTTTTTTTTACAGAAATAACAATAGGTGGTAGCAACTCAAATAATCGTGTTTTACACTATTATTTCTAGTGGGGTATAATGTAGCATTACATGCAAAGCAATTGCCAAGAATAAGACTATAGAATTAAGTAAACTAGTATTTGAATTTTACCTTATGATTTTTAGCTTTATGTGACTTTTTACCACTTTATTTGTAAGTTAAGCTTAAAAGTACTTATAAATATCTCCAACAGTGTATGGAACATTATAAGCCCTTAGCATTTTTTTTTAATAATACAATAGTTTATTTTTACATCATTTTGTGCATTTAGCCATCTCAGTTGCAATCCCCTTGGGCTTCCCATCACCAAATCACCCATGTGCCCTCCCCGCCACCCCCCATTTTTGATCCTATTCCCCACCCCGCTCCACCCCCATAAAATGTCTCTGGTATATAACTGTTCATTGTTATTTTTATTTTCTCACCTCGTCCATTATACTCCTGCCATGAGTGAAACCATTTGGTATTTTTCCTTTTCATTCTGGCTTATTTCACTAAGTGTGATCTTTTCCAGCTCCATTCATGTTGCTACAAAAGTCATGTGTTTCTTTTTTTTTTTTGGTTGCTGAGTAATATTCCATTGTGTATATATACCACATCTTTTTAATCCAGTCACCCACTTTTGGGCATTTGGGTTGTTCCCATGTCTTCCCAATTGTAAATCAAAGCAGCAATAAACATGGGGGTGCAGGTATCTTTTTGAATCAGTATTTTTGTGTCTTTCGGGTAGACACCTAGGAGTGGGATTGCTGAATCATATGGAAGCTCCATGTGAGAAATTTGTTTATACAATAAAAAACATAATTTATAACAAAAAAATATGTTTTATGTTTAATGTTTAAATTTATGTTTAGCATAACAAAAATTTAACATAGCTGACATCATGTTCAATGATGAAAGATTGAAATTTTTAATTTTCTGTGCAATGTATGCTTGTCTGATTTCTTTTTTAAGATATATTTGGGTAAAATTCACACTGCCTCTTCAACAGTGAAGCATCATCATAGTCATTTGTGTTTTTCTCTCTCCTTTTTTGATTTTTCTACCTCCTCCACTCTTGCAGAATGTCTGATTTATATTTGTATGCTAATTTTTTAAAGATAAATGTTATTATTGGTAGTGAATTAGGTCCTATTCCAGTTGAAGACAAGGTTTTCAAATAGTAAATGTTTTTTACATTTGTAAGATACAGAACAAATTATTTTATAGAGTTTCAGATTATTTTTCTATAGAATGTATAAAACTTCTTGGATGTCTGAAATTTCCAAGAAAACAAGACATTAATTGTGGCCAAAGTTTCATCCCTCTTACTATTAAAGTTTATAATAATGTAATTAGAGCTTCATTTATTAAAAATATTCACTGACCATCATTTAAATTAAAAACAGAAGGAAATAAAATAAAAAAATTCTCACTAGAGCAGTTACACCATTATACATGCAGAACATGATCATTCTCACAAATTTTGAAGGCTTTTAAATTACAGAGCCACTGAAGTTATTGCAACGTCCATAGAAACTATCTCTGTAAACAAAATCTCTAGAATGAGAGCCTTACTGTTCCAAGTACAATGCAGTGTGATGCAAATGGATCTAAATTTCTTTCTGCTTCTTCCCTTGAAATATGTGATAGTTACTATCACTTTCTATACAGTGGAAAAAGATCTCTATAAGGAGCTCAACTATAAAAAATGTAATCACCAGCAAATTTTTCTTTAGCATAGAAAGCACTATTTTATAGCTTCTTGCTGATGATAAAAGACTAGCATTGAGACTCTATTGTTTCTGTGTGGTTATGTAAAATGTAATGCCTAAAAATTCTATTAAAAATGCTTAGGGATTGTATATATTAAACAAGTCTGCATTGTTCCTTATACATCTCAGACGACTGTGTCAAATTTTTAACATACAAACTATTCTTCATTATGTGTTCTCAAATAAGGAAACTCAACTGCACTGCACGATGATTCTATTTTTGCTTCAGTGTTAAAGTTGAGAGTCTCTGGCATAGTAATAGAACAAGGAAGTTCCATTTATATTTCAGAGGTAATGTTTGCAAACACAAAGACATTGTAAAGGAGAAAAATGTCTGAGAAGCTATATCCATACAAATAGTGTTTATGTAAGCCTTGTGGAACACATTTACCTTTAAGATCCACATAAATGCTTTTCAAACAATTGTAAAGTCCAGTGGAAAGTCTCAAAGTCCTTGTTATTTTTGTGACAGTGATAAGTGAATGATAAACTTCTTTGCAATCGAAGGAACTTTGAGGCAAGAATGAAGTCTCAACCTTTCCAAAACCATCCTTTGTCGATATCCTTTACTGTCACTAACATGAAGGCTATTACACTGGCCAAATTTCTTCTGAAGATCTGTCAGTTACATGTTTTCAGCACTCAGCTTATTCATCACTATCTAATTACAGCTAATTTCATGTTTCAAGTCCTTCTTACTGTATGTGGGTTTCCATAGCACAGCCCCACAGTCAGCTGCCCTGTAACTATGATCTGATTACGGAGAGGGTTCCCACAGTTGGTATGAAAATGCTGAGCTTAATTAGTCTATAATCCACCCCACACCCTTCCCCACAGCAAAGGTTGAAGCCCCCGTTCCTCTCATTTTATATGGAAATCCTGGCTAGGCTTGTGGGTTTTAGGGCACAAAGTCTCTTTACCGTTTCCTTTCTAGTTATACTCTTAGGAAGAGAAGAGTAGAGAAATGGAAGGGAAAGATGTGATATAAAAGCAGACCTGGTAAAAGAGAACGTAAAATACATCACAGTTGTGATCTTGAACATTGCCTTTGAACATTTAGATTACTATGACAAATATTCAAGTAAGTTTTCAGAAGAGTGATTTTTTTTTTAATAAATCAGTCTGCTGAGATAATAATGTAATCTTTTTGGATTTTCGTTTTAAAAATTGATTATGAGGCCCTCCCTGGTGGCGCAGTGGGTTAAAGCACAGCACAAAGAAGCTTAAACCACTTCCTCATGAGTTCGATCCCCGCTTGCCCCAGAGGTGACCACATGACGCGGCAGACCTCTCCTGACCCGCCGGCTGTTCCCCTCAGCAGTGTGCTTCATCGATCTGCCTGTTCTGCTCCCCACTCTGTCCCTGGAGAATCCTCTCACCCTCCACATCTCTGGCCTGTACCCCCATTCTGTACGAATAAATAAATAAATCTTTAAAAAAAATTGATTATGAAACTATCCTGTAAGTCCTTCTAAATTCAAAGAGCGCAAACAAAAATGTAGTCAATAATACAATTAATGTTTTTGGTGATCAGTAGGTTAGATTTATAAGGTTTAAATTTGTGGCAGAGTTATATTTTATGTATATTATTATTTTCAAGAATGAGAATTCCTCATGTTCTTAGTATTTTGTATTTTTTTCAATCAGAGTTAGAAAACAATCTGTAACTCACAGCCCAGGACTGAGGAGAGATTTGTCATTTACTGCAGGAGTTCTTAGAGTAACTTTCATTACATATGTTGTCTTCTAGAATATGTAAGTGTGATCAAAGGATATAAGGTGAGACATTCATCTTCATTTTTCAAGTCAGTTAACTTCAATTCTATATGAATCTCATGAGGTTGGGGGAAAGACAGATATTCCCCCTCCTTGTATTTGTACATGAGGACAAGAGTAGGGTATGCCCTACTCTTTCTCTCTAACTGGTATTGGACTACCAAAGTGCCTAAAACATGATAACCTCAAACTCCCTACCTCAACTCCCTAAATAGGAGTAGCAAGTTGTTTTCAGTTCTCTTTCTAAAATCAGCTTATATGTTTTATGTTTCCATGCAACAAAATCAGTGTCTTAAGTCCAAGGATTCAGGGAAACATACATAGTTCCCACTATTTAGAATTTCATGATCTAATGACATTCTGGTAATTTTTTTTTAATTTCTGGTATCCAGTTAAGTTCATGTCTTAAAAAAATAAACTTTCTGTTGTTTAAGTCAAATAAATTGATATATGAATACTAATTTTGAAAAGCTGAATAAAGGTGTAAATTTATTCAAGGATGCATCATTCTTTCTAAGATGTATTCTTCATATAGTGTAGATGTTACGCTTTCTTGCTTTCTTTTACTGCTATTTATTATTTGTGTTTAGTAACACAACAAATTTTTGTATATTTTGTAACCTGCTACTTTACTGTATTTGTTCACGCTAATAGCTTTTACAAGTCTTTGGATTTTTTTAAGGTATATTATGATGGCATTGCAAATAACGATTATTTACTTCTTCATTTTCCATATAGACAGTTTTATATCAATTACTTGTCCTATTACACTTGCCAGGACTTCCAACACTATATTGAACAGCAGTAAACAGAGAGTGGACGACATTGTCTTGATTCTGATCTAGGAGGAAATACTTTCAGTTTTTCACTATAAGTATGACTGTGAATTTGTCATTTGTGGCATTGATTATGTCAACCTGTATTCATTCTATATCCATTTTATTGAGGGCTATTATGTTAGATGTATATGTCAGTGCTTTTTGTAGATCTATTGAAATGATCAAATTATTTCTTTCCTTAACTTTTGTTGATGTGTTGCATCATATTTATTGATTTGAATATGTTGAACCATCCATACATTCCTGGTATAAGTTTCAATTCATGATAGTATGTCATTATTTTTATGCATTGCTAGATTGTATTTTGTTAAGGATTTTTGTATTTCTGTTCATCAGCAATATTAGTCTATAATTTTCTATGTTTCTGTAGTATGATGTCTTTGTCTGGTTTTGCAATCAGGGTAATGGTAAAATTTGGAAGTTTTTCTGCCTTTTCAATTGACAATTGACAGAAGAGTGCGAAAGATGGGTATGAATTTTTTGAAAGTTTTGTAGAATTCACTAGTTTAGGCATCTGGTTCCATGTTTTTATGGGGAGGTTTTGATTATTGTTTCACTTTCATTACTGGTGGTGGACTTGGTCAGGTTTTCTGTTTGATCATACTCTAAATAGTTTTGAAAAGTATGGACTGGTTCACATGAATCTTCAGATAGAAAACTACAGGGTGAGGTCTTCTATGACAATCAGCTAAAGGACTTTCTGATCATAGATCGAGAGAGAGAACCAGTTATTGTTCTTTCTTAGTCATTCATAGTGAAAAATGATAGGTGAGTGTTCTCTTGTAGTTGCCAGTAAGTTGCTGAGTCTGGCTGCCTGTTTTATACAAGAAGTCTCAAAATGCCAATTAGAGACAAGATAGGGAATTTTGATGCAAAGTTAGTTTCTAAAAAAACCCTATTCCAATGAACAACTATAAAATAGAGACATTTAATGGGGATGGACAGGGAAAAGGGATCAGAACTGGGGTGGGAAGAGTACACTGGACTATGGTGATGGAATATGGGTGAATTGGTTTTGGGAAGCCTATGGGAATTACAGCTGAAATGAAAAAAATGCACATAATGATAATGTAGGTACCCTCCCCCACCCCTGTGGCACAACTGGTTAGGATGCAGCACTGCAAGCTGGCCACAACCACTTCAGTACAAATTTGATCCACAGCCCCACAGGTGACCTACATGGAGGCAGACTTCTCCTAACCCATTTGCTGCTCCCCTCAGCAGTGTACTTCATTGATCTGCCTGTTCTGCACCCCACTCTGTCCCTGGTGAATCTTCTCACTGCCACTGCACTGCTGGTCGGTACCCCAGTTCTTTATGCATAAATGCATCTTTTTAAAAAGTTCTTATCTAAAAAAGGTTAATGTAAAACAAAACAAAACAAAAAACCCTCATCATTCCTCCTCTCCTTTTCTAATAAAATTGGGAGAAAAAAGTGGTAAATTTCCTATTTTGAGGCATTTCATTTACACTTGGCAATTGAGGAGTCCTACAAAAGAGGACTACAAAAGAGGAGTCATAATCTAGTTGTAGTTCATCTAAAGCATCTAAATTTGAAGTTGTAACACCTAATAGAAGAGCTACTACACATTTTTTTTTCCCCAGATAAACGAAATCACTTGTAAATAACTTCAACTTCCAGAAATAAGGGAGGTTGGCCTACAGCAATATTAATACAATCAGTCTGGGAGTATAGAGATTTAGAATCTAACCTTATAATTATTATAACTAGATAGTTAATATTGGACAAGTGATTAAACTGGGTTAAATCCCCTCATGGTAAAATTGAGATTGGACTTGGATCTTGAGGATTTCTGTAGCTTTGAGAGCATATGACTTATAGTCAAATAATTATATATTGCAAAGGTTGTCATGATTTAATTTTATGACATTGTTATTTTATAGCTACTATAAGAACAAATTTTTGATGAAGAGCATACCATCTACACATAGCATTGTTTCTGAGGAAATACAATTGATTTTATGACCATCTGCTTTATGATATAGCTTTTGGAAATGCAATTTTGTAAAATGTATAGCTTGTATACAATAGCAAACTGCCACTGTGTTTGAAAAATAATTCCTTTCTGCAGGTTTTTTCCTTATACATGGTATGTAGTTGTACTATATTTTCAACCAAGTTGATACACATGTTAATCATACCTGCTTATACATTCTAGTCAGAAGTGTCTGCTACTGTCAATGACTCCTTCTGAAGGTAATAAAAATATAAAGTTCATCAATCAAATAATCGCCTAAATAAGCTATTAAAACTAAATGAGGTCATTTCTCCTTACATTTAGGGAGACACAATGCTGCACATTCCTGCTATCTACTGAGGCAACTTGGCAAAATAACATTTCATTGCAGTCATTACTATACCATCAGAGGAACTTTTGAATGGGTACTATTTTTTTAAAAACTACTTTAAGAAAGGATGACCTAGATACTTTGTCTCCTGGTTTATATAGGAAGTGTATGAGATTACATTTAGCTAACAAAACATGAAATGAAGTTGACAAACTCAATGTGATAAAGTCAAACAAAATCTCAGCAGTCTTTTAAGAGATCTATTCTGCCACCATAATAGAAATGGGCCTTTCTAACAGGATGCAAGTAATATCTTGTCCTATAATTGTAGTTATGAATCTTTGTATCTCAGGAAGATGATATGGTAATTGATCTACTTTTTATCTAAATAGATCATAGTTTCTAAAAAGGTTAATTGATATTAAAAAGGAGGGTGGAATTGACTCTTAGGAAATTACTATTATTTCAATTGCATAAAAAGCTGTTCTACTAGAGGCATTCAGACTAAAGCTTTCACAATAAAAAATTAATCCCTTAATTAAGTTTATGCATATTTTACAATGAGTTTTACTTATTGTATTTATTTGACCCCATCATAACATAATAGATGAAGTATTGATAAATCAATTAAAAAATGAAGAAATTAAATCTAAGATAGTATATGGGACTTGCCAAAACAACTTGTTAGAGATAATGCTGAGTTGCTTTTATATTGAGATAATAGGAATGTGAGCATATATTATAAATTGTTATAAAAAAAATCTTCTAACAGTTCTATAGATGTCATTATACTGATATCTGAATGCAGTTATTCTCCATCACCCCACAGCCTATGAGCTATGTTGTCTTCTTTTACTTAACATTCGTTGCAAAGAACCTAAAATAGAATTTTAAATTTGTTATTTGTACATATGTAATTTGATGCTATTCTTCCAATAATATATCATGCTTATTAGAAAAAGCAGAGCTAAGGTTCAGGTACAATAAACAAACTTAACTGTTAAATATAAAGTCAGTAATCACAATTTGAAGTCTATTTTTTATAATTCAGTTTACTTTCTATGATATAATTCAGATTCCTAGGCTATTGGTGGTACAGTTATTTATAGATTATGTGTTTTTATCTATAAACTTCCTTGAAACTAAATACAATGAGTAAAAAGATAACCTGTACTTTAATTAAAATAAATTCAATTGTGCTAAATTGTATATAACTAGCACAAAGCAACAAATATTAGGTTTTTTTAATGATATGATTTAAATTCACCAGTAGAATTAAAATTTCTTAGAACACTTTGGTATGCAAAAAATTATCATAGAACATTACTTATTAGACATTATTTTTAAATGAGAGTAGGTGACCTTATCCTTAACTGTGGATATAACTTTCTCTGATTGTACCTTTCTCTGATGATTGAATTTAAATGGATATTAGAGCAAATAATATATTGTTTGACCTCGTTTCTTTCTTGACCTCCTCTTTTCTTTTAAGTGTCCCATGTAAAATGTACACTACAAAGAAGAAATTCTAGCATTTACTCCTAAACAATAGCTCTTATTGTAATAGCAGTTAAATAAATCCAATATTGTTGACATTGGCTTTTTAATGGCATTTAACTTTCCATTTGGAAAATACAGTCTCCATAATAAAGCACAGTGGTTATATATGACAGCAAATTAAGCGACATCACTTGGAAATAATACACTTGCTGTGAGAAATCAGCAGACATTCAGAGAAAAAGTTTAAACACTTCAGAAACAAGCAACAATAATAGTAATGCTTTGTGAGGCACTGTGGGGAATATGAAGAACTGCAACACAAAACCCTTCCTTCAGGAAACTTAGAATCATTTTCCAGGGAAAATGAAAATATTTTATAATAGTTTCCAAAACGGGTTGCCACTTCATTCCTGTAAGCTCTTGCTATTCTTTATATCAAAAGGTTAACTTAATTGCTCTTCCATTTGAACCTTTTCTGGCTTTCAAAATAGAAAGCAGTGATATGATATTCTGGAACTCTGCTGCCAGAATCATAAGAGGATTTGTCAATTTCTCCTGCTGAGGCTCCCTGTTGAAGGGAGGTTTAATGTAGGTTATTGAATGGTTAGAGGTTATGAAAGGTCCCTGGGCACCAGCCAGACCATCCTCCCATTTGAAACAGACCATCCTCCCATTTGTCATCTTCTCTATTCTCTTCTTCAGCTGAACTTAAATCCCATCCAAGAGATAAAATGTTTCCTGGAGCATTTGTACTATAATAATTTATATGGAAATAAAGCCCTGTAAATTGACTTTAAAACCACTCTCCTATTCACAAATATTATCTGATAATAACATGTGGCTTGAGATTTTACAATTACACACCAAAATTTCACTTTCAAATGGATTTCTTTGTTCCCTTTATAAAATTTATTCACTTCTTTAAATCAGAAAGTCCCAAGTATCAGAGAAATGCATATAGAGGCCCAAGTATTTGAAGTTAATTGTCCACTCTAATAAAAACTTAGTTTTTAACACATATCCTATTTTCAACCAACCAACCACAAATTTGTCTTAAGAACAACCAGTCTATATCTCTGAGCTGTCATTAAGAGTACAATAGTGAAGCTATTACACATGCAAGGTCTCAGGGAGTCTTATGCTTATCAGCTGTGCTCCACTTTTCCGCTAAGGGAAGGCATCATCCAATGAAGGGTGGCAGGAAAATTCATTTTGATGACTAATGGGAATGAACATAGTGATATAAAAGTTGTAGTAAAAGTAAGAATAAGAATAAACTTTGCATGCTTTGGACAAGAGAAAATAGTACAGCAAATGTGTTCAAAAAGTGGGGACAATTAGTAGAATATATAAGCAATTTTTTTCAAAGTATACACCTTAAGATGTCATTTAGCGATATGTAAGTAAATGATAGATGTATATCAATGTTATTATAATAGCTAATTTTATAATGTTAATTTCCTACCTATAGAACTATAAAAATATCACAATAATCTTAAAATTCTTTGAAGAAAGCACACAGAAAAAATGTTAAAATACTAGGGCGCTCCCTGGTGGTGCAGCAGTTAAAGCACAGCACTAAGAAGCTAAAACCACTTCAGCATGAGTTCAACCCCAGCTCTAGAGGTGGTCCACATGGCATGGCAGACCTCTCCTGACCCACTCACTGCTCCCCTCAACAGTGTACTTTGTCAGTCTGCCTGCTCCCCACTCTGCTCCCCACTCTGTCTCTGGTGAATCCTCACACCACCCCTGCACCCCAGTTCTGTATGCATAAACAAATAAATATTTTAAAAAATAAGTAGATACTAAAAATATTTAAAAATGAAAGAATTATGGATAAGTAGAAATTAAATGAAAAATATAAATATGCTAAATTTAAATTCATTAAAATTGTATGAATGCTAATTAGTGGATGAAAATTTGATTAAATGTAATTTATATACAGTCATAGCATGTTTCTTGAAGTTTTTTTTTAAACTGATTAGCAAGAGAAAATACTATCTGTAGAGTAGAAAAATATAGAACCTATTACATTAAACAAATGAATAAAGTTAGCATTACCAATAGTCAAACCAATGTTATTCTCACAAACATAACTGAAAGGGAAAATGCTGCTTCTATGGCATCTCTGCTGAAATTAAAAATATAATCATGAATATGGTGGGTAAACCTACTTAAGGAACAGCATACAAAACATTAGCTGATTCTCTTTAAAAATACTCATGTCAAGGCAAATAAAGAACACTCAGGAAATTTCCCAGATCAAAGATAAAGAACATGAACAAACTATAAAATATATGATTTGTATAAAAAAATCAATTTTTAATTTCTTCTTCTTTTACTCCCTTTACCTGTTTTTCTTCCTTTATATGTTAGCTGTCCTCCTCCTTGATATGCTCATTCTCCTTTCCTCCTCCTTGGCTTTTACTTCTTACTCTGCTATTGCATATAACAGAATACTACTCAACAGTAAAAAAAGGACCAAATTTCTCCCATCCAAGTACTAACCAGGCCTTGCTTACCTTCTGCAATCAGATTAGATTGGGTGCATTCAGGGTGGTATGCTGTAGACAAATTTCTGAATCATGCAACACCTTAGAGGATTTACAAAATATCATACTAGAGAGAGAGAAACAAATTATGACAAAAATTATGGATTTATTTATGGGAAATTTTCTAGAAAAAGCAAGGTTAATATTTTTTAAAAAGGCATGAAGTGTTATGTCTTGCCAAAATTGGTAAAGAACAAGAAGCAATGTTTGGGGTTTCTAAAGTATTCTAAAACTCACTTGTGGTAATGACTGAAAAAAACTGTATAAATTTTCTGAAACTTGCCAAACTATAAATTGCTGATTTTTATAAACCCATAAATCAGCAGAACTGGCATGTGAAATGAGACTTCAAAGCATGTAGTTTCCCTTTCTTTGACAAATTTTCCCTTAGATATGAGAGGCAAGGTCCCCTTTTTCACTTGGGAACTTGGAACCAAACACTCATACAGTTTTATATTGACATGACTTAATTGCTTGCTTCAGGAAGGTACTATAGATGAATTTACTTGCACAAATAGTTACCTTCTGGGTTAAACACCCAGGCAGTACCTTTCAGAGTGCTGGTTTCCTGGACTCTAGTAGGTAGTCCTTATTAAACAAACTTTAGGTTAGGTCTTCTATTTAAAATGTACAAGAATTTTCCTCTGTTTTTTTTTTTTTTTTTTTTACTGACCTATGAGAATACAATTCGGGCATAGAACCTATCACCAAAATTTTCAACCATTGGATTTGTTATGTCTGAAATTGTACACGGCCAGCAATTTGCATGGAAACCTGAATTGAATTAACAGCGTGAGTGAATTAACAGCTTCTATTTAAGTCCGTGTGTGTGTGTGTGTGTTGCACAATTTAACTCTAATTTTTTAAGTGACAAAATTTTGCCTTAAAGATATTTGGTATTGGAGGGCCTATTTTCCCCATTTTTAAGTGACAAAATTTTACTAAAGATAATTTAAAGTTGCAGTAGTCACTCTGGGTAATTTTATTATATATATACATATGTTTTTATATTTTTTACATCATTCTTCATTTTGTACATTTTTTCATCTTGTTAGTACTCCTCATGGACTTCCCATCACCACATCAACCATGTGCCATTATTATAGTCCTGTGTGCTCTTCCTACCCCAGTTTCAATCCCATTACCCTCTCCACCCCCATAGAATGTCTCTGGTTTATAGATGCTTGTTGATTTTTGGTTTTATATTATTAAAATTACTTTGTGTGTGTGTGTGATTCCTTACACTCCTGCTATAAGTGATGTCATCTGGTATTTTTTTCTTTTTATTTCTGGCATATTTCACTAAGCATGATCCTTTCCAACTAAATCCATGTTGCTACAAATGACATGAGTTTATCTTTTTTTGATTGCTGAGTAATATTCCATAGTATATATATACCATATCTTCTTGATCCAGTTATCTATTTTTTGGCATCTGGGCTGATTCCCCATCTTCACTCTGGACAATTTTAAATACAAATAAAGCTATTTATTTGAGCAATATGGCAAAACAAAATAGTGGTAATATTTCAAACAGCTAGAGTTCTCGCTTTCTCTTTTTTGGGGGGAAATGTTTGTATGAGAAAACTTTTATGAAAATGCTCATACAACATTGCATAATTAAAATTTTCCTTGAACAAAGCAAGTTTATATCTGTGACAACTTAAAAATCACTCTTAGAGTTTTACATTGTTACTTAAACCTAAAGTTTAACCACTTTTGCTTTTCCTCTATTTTCTACAACTCCCTACATTCGGTAATGCTTCTCTTTCTGACCCATTTCTCTGTATTTTTGCCTGGCTAGAAACCCACAAAGATAAATTATCTCCTACCATTAATGCTAACTCAGAGCAGTGCAAGTCTTTTATGATGGATTTTAAGTTCTGCCTCAGTCTGAGCTGAGAACCATTGTGAAGACTTCTAAAGTCTAGATGAAAGAGAAAGAAATATACATATCAGTGTAAAATAGACCTAGAAATTTAAAGAGACTCAGGTTTTCTGATTCTTTATTTTGCATATGAGCACTCCATTGTTCCAGTACCATTTGTTGAAAGGACTCTTCATTCTCCATTAAATTACCTTTGACCTCAGTAAAAACAAACCTATATATATATATATATATGTATATATATATATATATATACACACACATATATGTATATATGTATATACATATATATACATATATACATATATGTGAGTTTGTTTTGTTTTGTTTTCTTCATTGTATTGATTTATGTGTCTATACCTTCACAATGCAACTGTCTTGATTATTGTATATTTCTAGAACAAATTACACATGTATGCTTAGCTATCACTCAGATTAAAATCCTAAAGGTTTAAATCATTGAAGTTTTTCCACAAAATATTCACTTATTTAGTTTTTCCCTGACTGACTTCCTCATGTGAATATTAGTTTATTAGGGTTTCCAAGATTAAGTAAAGCTGAACCAAGATTAACCATTCTTCACTTCAGATGATGAGTAAGAACATATTGAAAACATTTGCAATCAATGATAAGACCATATGGTAGGGCTAAGGGAAAAGGAAGAAAGTAGCCATTGTGGGAAGTGTCAGAAAATGAGATAGGTGTAATTTAGTATGTGCAATAAGGACAAGAAGAGAAATAGGACTCTGGTTAAAATATTATGCTCTTCTGACATTTTCTGTCTTCCAAGGTTAATCTAATGAGGTCTTAAAAAGCAAGTCCATATTGTGAAAGTACAAAAGTGATGCAATCACTTTTTAGAATAATATATTAACTAGAGTTATTTTCTATGCACAAAAGACTCATGAAATAGAGAAGCTGTCTAAATTTCTAAATGGTGCTTTTTGTACAAACATAGCAACCAGATTGCAGAGCTAAAGTCCTTCTGTTCCACTGATAAATGTCCCTTTGCTGAGATTTGGCTCCCAGATGGTCATTCTATCTCCATCACCTACTCTCTGAAAAGAAATAATACTAGCTGCTGATTTTTTTCTCTTTGGCCCAAATATATTTAGCTGTCTTTTGCAGTACTTCATACTGAGTACATAACTCTGAGCTACACTAGAATGGTCTCATCTCACTCATTTTTGCATGAGTCGTTTCTATATTTTTAAATTAATATTAAGAAATTTGAAATGATTTTGTAATCATTTCACTTTTATGGTAAATGATTTTGTAATTCTTTAAAGGAAACACTTATAATGATTTGTCCCTTTTTTATTCTTGTAACATTATTCTCCTAAATTAGCATATCTTGAGTTTGAGCACAGACTGCATTTCTGCTGATTTAATATCTTCAGTTTGGACCAGTTCAGTTCCTGAATTGTCTTTTTCTCACTTTTGTGATTATATAAAAAGACACTTGCTTTTAGAATTCTGCAGCTTTCAAATTTTGCTAATTTAAAGTCAATGTATGTCTGATAGCCTGTGGTTATGGACTCTTAATTGCTGAAGCATAAGTGTGTTGTATGTGTATGTAATTGCTATGTTGCTTGTATCTTGGCAAGCAAAATACATTCTTCATTTCACTGCTTTGAAAACTCTCTCTAGATATCATAAAATAGACAATGAAAATATGTTGCACTAGTCTACAATTTTAACTCTTACAGAGTGTCTCATTACCTTTAGTGTTTAAGAAGCTGTGAGAGCTTTAGTCCATCTGAAATAGAACATTGAATCAAGAAATTTATTTACTTAGTTGTTTTCTCTCTTCAGGAGCTTTTTCTGTTGCTTTCTTTTTCCACTTCTTCCCCAGAATTCCTTCTTCTTTCTTTTTATCCCACATCTCCTTTCCATTTATCATTCCCTACAAAAAAAGAAGCTACAAAAACACATTTGCGTTTCCAATGGCATGTTACTTGATCTTTCCTTAGAAGAACATTGAGATATCACTGTTTCTTTTCTTCTGATGGGTTGTGTAAATATTCACAACTGTATAATTAAGCCAGAGACAAGTCTATTCAATATATAGCATTAAATATGAAAACACACTCACATGTTAAAAATATGTTAATGTAAAATTAGACATTCCAAAACTATTTCTTAGGTAACTATAACCATAATGAAGATATCAACAGTCTCTGGTATCCTACTTACACAAAATTTAACTTATTAAAATATTCCTGAACTATCCATTATCTGTCATATTTTGGTTTCACCTATGTTGATCTATTTCATTGCCTACAGGAAAAGGATTTTCCCATAGTGTTCAATTTAGAAGCAACACAAAACTCTTTTCTAGCTTGTCACCCAAGCATCACATATTTTTCTACAATAAAGGGACATGTTTATTTCATAATACTTACACATTTTCTTGGACTGTTGAGACTTTGTTTATCAGTAGGACATATTATGTCTTTGAGTAGTCGCTAAACATCAAACCTACTATAAAGTCATGTATAAAACAATTGAGAATTCCTGCTCAGACCAAGGATCAGAATTCCATAAATACTCCTGTTAACCTATGTCATTACAATTTGTTGATTCTTAGTTAACTTGGGTATTTTTTTTCCTAAGAAAAGAATAAGAATACAAACACACATTAAATTATATTATGCAATAGTACCATGTATTGCTGAATTATTAAATTTGCTTTTTTGGCCTTAGGTCCCAATGAAACTAGTATTGTCTATGCTCTGAATTTTCTAGTTATGAGTTTTCAAAGAAACTTAAGTGATTCACATAGAGGCTAAAGGATTTATTCAGTGGTTTCAGAGAATCTCTGAAGATGAAGTAGCTTCCTAATAGAAGCAGTTATAGTTTTAATGTAACAGAGAACAGTGGAATAGCTGCTCTCTTGATTTTGATTTAGGCAACAATTTCTTAATTTATGCAAAACTCTTGATTGGGGGTCATGCCTTTTGAGGGAGATTATAATAACCAAGAACAGTATTTTTCCAGAATTATTTTTGCAATCTAATGGCTTAAGTAGTCAAGTTCCTGAAGTGCAGGAAGAGACAGCATAACAGAAAAGAAAGGAGGGAAGGAAAGGCAAATGCTAAAAGCCAAGAAGGAATATGGTGATGTTTTATTAATTTTATTTAGTCTTTTCCACATTATGCTACTAGTGTCGATACTCAAAAATATCATTATATAAGGCTCATTTTGATGGAATTGTGTATTTAGTATATGAATAGATTATTGATATGGAAATTTAAATAAAGAAGGGGGTGTAACCAGTAAAGACAATACTTGAAAATTTTGAATTATTTCCCAAGTTGCCAGTTGAATATTCTGGTCAGATAGGATCATTATATAGAGAATTTCTTTTACACATCAATCTCACTTGTGTTAGGGGGGTTAAAAAAAAAACAAAAACAAAAAACTCAGACTTAAAAGTTATAAGTAAATATTTGCAGTTTGTTAAAATTGTATTTTAAGAAGCAAATAAACCACAGAGGGAAGATTGAAACATTTTTTCCCCCAAGAGGAAGACAATAAAAAGCTTCTAATAATAAATTTATGATTTGACAGGGTGGAGGGTCCTTATGATCTTGAGTTAGTAGAGACTTTATGAGCCCCAGGTAGAGCAGACAGTGTTTCATAAACTCAGTAGGAAAAGCTATTTTGAATCAGAACTTAGAAGTTAACTTCAAAAGTTTCTTTTAAAGTGGCTTGTGGATATGTAATGAAATGTTGAGGATGTGTAATGAAATTAAGGGTTTACAATGACTTTTTTACTTTTTTGTATTTTGTCTTTGTCTAAATTATAGGAGTTAACACTGCTGTCTTTCCAAAGGGTTGATTTTGATATATAATTCATAGACCTTGCAACCATTTGATATGTGTGATTCATGTTCTCTTTCATCAAAACTGTAAAGCTCAGGAATTACAGTTTTTATCTATTTTATTACTGCTGTATTCTTAGGATACATTCATTAAATACTCAATAAGTAACTATTCAATAATTTATTTTGTTAATTTAATGAACTATTATCATATCTTCATCAGTCTATATGTATAATATTCAAGTTATTTCAGTGAAACAAAACCATATTAGGAATTTTCTGATCTATGAAGAATATGTAACTACTGCAGATAAGATTCCAAATTATATTTTCAAGAAGGATCATTTCAGGAAAAAAACACACTGATTGTGTTGGGAATTCAAAGTGTCTCAGAATGTTCCATGTATTCTCAAAGTGCATCAGAAATCTGCTGTACAATCAGAGCCCTGCATTAGGTACTGGGAATACAAGAATTCTAATTCCATATCAATCCCAAACAATAGTCCTCCAATTGTCTCAAAAGGCTAAGGCAATCTGCGAAAAAAGAACTATAGGCGAGTTGTTATCATATTTCACACTTCCAAGCCACATATTGAAAAAAATTGGTACAGATAGTACAAATGACGTAAAGCATATCTTTGTAAGAAATGGCTACAAAAAGATATTCAGGATCAACAGGATATTATACTATGCTGCTGAAACAGAGATCATAAATCTAAATGACTTAACATAGCAAAGGTATTTTTCTCTCCAAAAATCGTATGGCTTAGGCAACAACCTTGATTATACAATTAACTGTATCTTAAGAATTAATGTGCCCTTTATAAATTGAAACCACCATTATAGGTCATTAAAGAGTTCTTGGTACAAGGGATAAAAGAACTGTAAAACTCATTATTCTCAAGTACCTGAGGCCAAAGTGATACATTTCACTACTTTTCACTGGCTATTGTCTAGAACTAAGTCATAATCCTAATTTAAAACTAATGGAGGGTAGAATACATATGGGAACACATTGGATAGCCATTGCATACAGAAATGCTATGATTTATTTAATTAAAGGCCATCTCTAATAAATAGTTAACATATTAAGATTTCAAGATTTTTCTGAATCATTTGAATCAAGATTTATCAAAGAACTAAAAGTTACAAAACACATTTGGAAAGTTGTTGTTTCCACTTAACTGGTGGTCATCCATGCAATAAAAGTTATTATTTTCTTGACCAAATATAGACTGCTGGGCCCCTCCCTAGGTTTTCTGATCCAGTAGATCTGGGATGGGCCCTGAGAAGCTACTTTGCTAACAAGTTAATACTGGTAAGTCTGTTTTAAAGACAACATTTGAAGAATAACTACTCTAAATTATATAGTATCAGCTCATTATTTAAAGTTTACTCTGAATCAGCTGGTTCTTTTAATAAAGATGCAATGTGTTATTTTTTTTATTTCAACAATTAGCATATGTACTGGAACATGATAGATATTGACTATAGTATTAATGGATGAATAAAATATCCTGTATCTTTATGTTAGGATATTATATATACACACCACACACACACTCTCACACACACATACACGTTTTAAAACTGTTTTCAGTTCTTTAAAATAGATGAGAAACATCCTTTCACTATCCCATAATTTAGTCATCATGCTACATTCAGTTCATCCTTAATTTTATGTCTTCTTGAACTGATGATGAATCATCTGTAATTCAGATAAATGTCTATATGAGGGAAAAGAAGGAAGAAATACTGACATGATGAAGGAGTTCATGGCAACTTATTCTTGGTAAGGGTCTTAGCAAAACACACAGAAGTCTGGTTGCTCCACTGACATTTTTCCATAATGAAGAGCTGGAGTCAGTTTCATATCAAATACTCATTAGATTGCTGGGGAATGTGTGTATGTATGACATTAATAATATATATATACATACATATAAACACATACAGTATCTCATTAATAATATGCATACATATAGACATACATATAGACATATATAATAGCTCATGCCAATTGTATTTAATTATACAATTTAAATATGTAATTTGGAATTGATTTTCAATCATATGAAATGTATAAATGAAAAAGATGAATACCTATTCCTTTCATTTTAAGTAACTTCAAAGAAGAAGATATGCTGTCTGTCTTATGATTGTCTTTTCAAAAAAATGTTCTTGTTGGTTGGTCCAAAATAATGAAAATTAAAAACTTAATATATTCCTTTCCAATCTTACAACATACAGTAAGAAGCTAATAATGACCTTTAAAGTCATTAAAGTTGACAGGCACATAGGTAAAACGTGAAACATTATTATTGCTATTATTTAAAATAATAGTCTCTGCCTAATTAATGATTGTTTTATTTCCTACCTGGAGTTACTATTGGCTGGGAGTGAATAGGCACTGAGAGAATAAGCTATTTTGAGTGCTGGCTTTTAATGGAAAATATAATACCTTCATACCAAAACTGAGTGAAACTTCTCCAACTTACTAACATTAGACTGAAGAATTTAAATAGTGTATCATAAGAGAATCTGATTTGTAGAACTAAGAAGGCATAGTATTAATATATACAATAGTCACTAAAAGACAGGAGGATGCTGGATAACACATCTGGCAACCTAATTACATGCATTATTAGTGTGCTTCTTAGAAATTTGGGAAGTATCAAAACAAATATCTTTGCTTGTTCATTGAACTCTATGGGGCAAAACAAGGGTAGACACTACAGGAAAGTAGATAGTGATATACAGCAGGAGGTTCCTTTGCTTAGGAATTGGTGTAGGTGAGATGGGGCATCACACAGATAAGGATCATAAATAGTTGAGGACCACTAATCAGAAAATACATTAGTCTATTTGTGCACTGGCTGGGTATACTGGTGAATTTGATCTGTGGTGAAATTCTGAATTTTCTTCAGTTGGTCCATTAATATTTAATTGTCATTCACTCTCTGAGTTTCAGTTTTCATATCTATAAAATAGAGACATTTTCCTTAATTAAGCAGAAAATAAGTAAGGAAGCTTCTTTCTTGTAAGTGGATATAAAGTTAGTCTAGTGGTAGCAGGATTTTCTATAAAAAAGCAACAAAACTCAAATAGCTCCATATGGAGGTAGTTGTAAATATATTCCCAGATGTTAATAACATTTAACTGTTTGCTATTCAGGTTGTTTGCTATTCACTGATTGGTATGTGGTTAATGGATATGTATAACCAATTGAAAATTAATGATTTTATCTTTTAATAAATAGGAAAGAAAAATGTCTACATATAAAAGTTAGCATGTTTTTTAGTTCTCATATGTGTCTATTTTTGCTGTGATTGTCCTAATCTAAAAAAAAGTTAAATAAATCAAACTCACAAATATTTTCTGATTTAAATTCTCATCTTCCACTTGGATTACTATATTCTTTTAGCTAACAGCTGCCTTCCTCTCCAGTTCCAGGCCTGTGTTCAATCTTGAGTATATAGATTATATTTTTTGATAATCCTTGCTCATAAATTTTAATAGATCCCCATAGTCTATATATTAAAAAGCTTTGCTTCAAAGTCTCCTGACTTGTCAGGACACCAATCCCTACTTCGATATTATGGCCGTACCAAACTTCTCATTGTTTTGCTCTCTTATAGCTCTCAGTTTTTAACTAAATATTCCTTTTTGCCAACAAATGTCTCCACTAACTCAAATGTTATTTTCTTTGTGTGTTATGCTCATAACTTCTTAGGCTTATGTAGCCAGGTTCTTCACTGTGTTGACATGAAATGCTGAATATATCTTTCTTATAATATATATAAGTTTATTTTGCTCAGTCTGTCATGCCATACTTAAAATCAGGACTTTATCTAATCCTCATTTGGATCTACTAGACCTATAGTTACTGCTACCATGTAAGCACACTATATGTGTCTACGGAAATAAAATCATGTAGCATGTTGAAGGTCTTTAAATATATTTTGATTAATTTGACCTATAAATGCAGTTATAGTTCTAAGAATTAAAATTGTATATGTATTCTCATTATTTTTGATTAAAATGCAATTGCATGCATGCTTTTCTGAATGTGAACTTGTTTTTAAGTAGTAGAAGTAATAGAAAAGAACAGAGGAAGATAATATTAAAAAGAAGGAAAGGGAAGTCTTAGAGTTCAAAAAGAGTCCTATAAACATAATTCAAGTACCTATTAGGTTCAAGGCATTATTATCATTGGTAGTAGAACTGAGTTCCTGCTTTCAATATGCTTATAAGAAACTCATTGGCAGTGAAATCAGTTCTGTCAAGTATAAAAAAAAAAAAGTATTTTAAAAGGCCTAACCTTGAAAAATAATGCAGAAATGATACCAGAAAAGTGGATAAAATAAGCAATCATTTAAATATAATGTTTGATTTGTTTTATGAAATATGTTCACAGTTAAGTATTTTTAAATGTTAAGTGAATGGGTAGTTGTGACAATTTTAATTTTAAATATAATGATCAAATAAGACTTTGTATATGCATAGATCAAGAAGACATCATAGGTTAAAGTTATAAAAAGATTATTTTGTTTCAAACTCAGTCATCTTGAATAAAAAAATAAAATACACTTAATTATATATCTAAAATATGACAGATTTATTGTTATTAGCATTCATTATTTTATTTTTTCAGCAAAACAAAGAAGTAGCAGACAGGCAATCTAGACATAAGAACATTCTTTTTTAAAAAAAAATATTCTTTTTCGAGCTAGAGTTTAATTATGAGGAGATAACGAGAAGTGTTACGACCTGAATTCAAATTAATATTTGATTAAATTTCACAACACAGCATGGAGCTATAACTGCAATGAACATTTTGATGAAATTAAAATTACTTAGTAAGAGATATTAAGCTAAGTAACTATTAAATTGCTTATTTCTTAGAGTGTAATTGTAGGTGCCAGAAGAATAGTATATCTTTTTTAAAAATAGCCCAGGTAGACTTCAGAGGTTTAGGCCATATGACTGAACAATTCTTGATCTTAATTTATCTTGATTATAACCTTTTCATATGTGATGATGATTTATAAGCTCTGCAAATCACTGGAAGAACTGAAAACACAAATATTTAATGTCCTGATTTCCATCTCTTAAGGTCAAAGGGAGGAAAGGTTTATGAAATCAGTTAGGTGGTGGAGAAAAAGTAATTCAAAACTATAACTCTTAGCATTTGCAAATGTGAAAGAAATATATGAGTACAATTTGGAAGAGAAACTTCCTGGAGCATGAAGGGGAATACCTAAGGAACAGATCACAACAGAAATCAGTAAAGGAACATAAATGTAAGTGGGGGGAAAGGAGATTCAATAACAATTCAGATTTTTTAAATTCAAGAAGCTGTGTCAATTGCTAGAAAAACATGGCCTTTTGCTTCATTGTGCTTGCACCAATGTAAATGCTGGTGAAGTTAAGAAACAAAAGGAACCCTCCTCCACTTTGGCAAGAACATAGACTAGCCTAGCCTCAAAGGAAAACATGGAGGGCCCCCAAAATGCTAAAACTAACCAACCATATGATTCAGCATTTCCAGTCCTAGGGGTCTACCTGAAGAACACAAAATCACTACTTCAAAAGGATATATGCTCTCCTATGTTCATTGCAGCACTATTTAAAACAATTTGTTTCTTGGGTAATGCATCTTTACGTCATTGTTTGTATTTTGGAAGCATAGGTCCCCTTACCCCCCTCTGCCCAAAGTGTAATTAGGAAGAGAAACTTCCTGGAGCATGAAGGGAAATACCTAAGGAACAGATTACAACAGAAATCAGTAAAGGAAGGTAAATGTAAGTGGGAAAAAAGGAGATTCCCCTAAGTGTACCACCATCAAAGCAATATGGTCCACTACGTAAGTCCTTTGTGTTCCTTCCCTACCTTGCTATCTCCCTTATCTCCCTTTCCCTACTAGATTCCTCATTTTTACAATCAATTTTCCAGGTTTGATTTTTAAGTTTGGTTCAATCTGTTCCTTTATTTTGTTTCTTGATATTACACTTATAAGTGATGCCACCCAATATTTGTGTATTTCCTTCTGACTTATTTTACTTAAACAAGCAAAAAACAAAGAGAATTTAAAATTATATATAAAAAAATTAACTGACCAAATACTCAGGTAAAAAAGAGAGAGAGAGATAGAGAGGGAGAAAGGTTTGTGTCTGCAAAAGATTATTTCTTTAAAATATGTTAAAATATGCAAATATGTAAATTATTTTCCTAAATATGTTGATAAGTGAATTCAGGTCACTATATTAATTACAAAATAAAATTTTACAAAAATAATAGAGTAGCAAATTATGGAAACAACAAATGCCCATCAGGGGAGCACAGGGCTACAAAGATATAACATATGTACACACAATGAAATACTACTCAGTTTTTTAAAAATTGAGCTCTTGCCATTCACAACAGTGTGGATGGAACTGGAGGTGATTATGCTAAATGAAATAAGTCAGAAGGAGAAAGACAAGAACCAGATGATTTTACTTATCTGGAACAAAATAAAACAAAACAAATGAATTGGCAAAACTAAACCAAATCAATACACAGAAAAATGAATGTAGGACTGAGGATAACAGAAAGGGAGGGAGGTGCAGGTGGGAACTAAGTGTGGAGGAACCCACTGGTCTATGATAAAGGACTGTGCTATGATGAATGGTGTGACGTAAGGATATACACCTGAGAAGGTATGAAACTTTATCCCTAACTCATATACAGTGTAGTAAACTAATGTCAAAAAGAAAGAAACTATACATGTGGCATAATGAGTTGTTGAAATTTAACAGAGAACATGGTGAATGACAAAACAAAATTACAATTCACAACACACTTAAATGCTGTAGAGCTATCTTACCATCTGGGCAATGAGAAGAAAAGAGCAAAACCTTTGGGTTGGAGTTATCTACTCAGTAGCTACAGTCCAGGTATTGATAGTGAGGAATGGACTAGAGGCCAGAAACTAGTATTTTGGCTGGAATCAGTACTTTGGTTGATGAAAATGAAATGACTTCAGGATTTTTTCCCCTGGAAATCTAGGTTTTGATTTTAGCTTGGCTAACAATGTATTAAATAATTACTGAGTCACTTAGTCCGCTGAGACCTAGTATCTTCAGTTACACATAAAGGAAATGGAACTGGATTATCATTTAACCCATGCCTGTTCTGAGATTCTCTGACCTAAAATTATATTTAATCTTGCACTGAAAGGGTCTAGAATGCTAAACTGAGTAATTTCTGTAAGTTCCTAGTAAACTTAAACTTAAAAAAAAAAATTGAGCCAGACAGTAGTGTGATTACTTATACATTGGGAAAATTAATTTAATAGAGATACAAAGGATTAATCCTTGAGGAAAGAACTCTTAGAGATTCATGGAAAGAAGTAATGAGGGACTGACAGAGGGAATATATTACAGAAGGAGAGTTCAATACATTTTCACACTATTAATCAGTGCCAATGAAAAAAGAAACATAATTTTAAAAAGTATTATACAAATTTTAGTGTTGGAATTAAAACTTTTACCAGCCCATAGTAGGAAAGTTTTATGCTAAAGATCAATGCAAGACATTTGGAATGAAGCTATTCAATTGCCAGTTGAAAATGTAGGCTTAGATCTTTGACTTTTAAGATATGGAATTAAAGAAGGTTTGCAAACTCACATGCTATCTGGGATTACTAATGTAGCAGTCTATGTTCAAAAGGATAAAGTCGAGCAAATAGAGCACACTGGGAAAAAATACTGTTTTAAAGCTGCCACTTAGTTTCAACAGATTGGTGACCTTGCAAGTACAGATCTGCTTTTCTAAGACAAGCCAACAGTTCAGATGTTCTCCCTTATTTTGTTTGTTTCAATTTTGCTTTCCCTATTTAGTTTTGATAAGGAAATTAATTCAATAAAAGGAAGTAACTGTGGAGAGTAAATAAATCATGCCTTTAAGCCCAGTGGTATACAGACTGCTGGGTATGTTGAGAAAACTATATTAACCTTTACAGTATTTAGTAGAGCTATAACAAAGATTAAATGGTGCAAAATATTGGAGATTTTCAAAAGGACAGCTTTAAACAGAAATCTTAGGAGACATCCTCAACTAATTCTTATACCAAAAAGTCAAATTTGGAAAAAAAAAAAACAAAAACTGTCTTATAGCACAATGGTAAAGGAAAATATAAGAACCTAACTAGAGAATCGAGTGGTAAAGGTACAAATATAGCAATGGTGTCCACCAGTGAAAATAGACATTAAACAATAGGCCCAATAGGTTAAAGTACTGCACTTTGAAGCCATCCACAGCAACTGCAACATGAGTTTGGTCCCTGGACAAGGAGGTGACCCACATGGCACAGCAAACCTCTGCTATCTTGCCCATGGCTCCCCTCAGCAGTGTATTTTGGTCAATCTGCCTGTTCTGTTCCCCACTCTGTCTCTCAAGCTCCCCCGACTCTCCAATGACCAACACTTCTGACCTGTATCCCAGTTCTTGTATGCATTAATAAATAAATATTTAAAAGATTAATTAGATAATAGAAGACATGGTGAATAATGAAAAGATAACATGAAAGATAAATGTTATAAATAAATTATAATACTTTTTTCTTTACATTATGCATAAATTTTAAAAATCTGCATTTGTTGCTAAATATAATTGGATTGAATATTGTGCTGAGTACTTCCACTTTTATTCACTACCCTGAAGAGATATTTATTGTAATCGTGATGTTCTCATCTATTATGAGAAGAAAACACAAAGACTAAGGTTTGATTGTTCATTAGTATTATTAAATAACAGATCCCAGTCATGGTTTTATTAAACCAGGTGTTAAAGTACAAAGTGAATTTGATTTAAAAATTACAAAATACTTTAAGGTATTTCCTCACTCATCTTTACTTAATGACTTGTGAAGACATTAGAAAAGCACATGACTGTATCCTGCTGGGCCCTCACCCTTCTTTTTTTCTTTAAGATTTATTTATTTATGCATACAGAGTTAGAGTACAGGACAGATGTGCAGAGGGTGAGAGGATTCACCACAGTCAGAATGGGGAGCAGAATAGGGTGATGGACTGAAGTACAGGAGAGGTATGCTGCACCGTGTGGATCACCTCTGGGGCCGGAGATCGAACTGGCACTGAAGCAGCTGCTGCCAGCTTACAGTGCTGAGCTTTAACCCACTGCACCACCAGGGAGGGCCCTACTCACCCTTCTTCAGTAAGAAATCTAGAGTCTCAATTGTTACTTAAACAGATGTCTGACTGCAAGATTTTGGTGCATTCTTCAAATACTCTTTTCAACCACCAGACATTGGATTTAATTCCATGGGTAAGAAACAATGATAGACCAGTGACTTATGTGTCATTAGCTGTAATTAAAAAAAAAATCAAAAGCACAGTATCTTGAATAACAAGGACAAGATATTAGAAAAGCTTTCTTTTGAAAAGATTTTCAAAAATGTGCAAAGGCTTTTCAAGAAAGTGTTAGAACATGGCAATACAGAATATTAAGGTGGGCAACAAAAATCAAAAGAGGCACATATTTGTGTCATTGAATATCTGTGGGTGTAATCTGTATGTGGAACATACTAGACACTGAACACATGCTTGCTATAGCATAGTTCTTTTAGGTTTGCTGGTCACGGATTTGTTCCCAAGTTTTTCCTTACAGACAGTTTTACAGAGCCCCCAGAGATTTGACTACCAAATATTTTTGTTCCCAAAATATCCCCATTCTGGTAGATTCTAAAATTGTGTTTTTTTTTTCTTTTTTCCAGATCTGTAATTATATTTTTTACGACCATGTATTATGTTTTTTTTTTCTATTTCTCAGGTTAAAAATCAATTCAAATATTCTTCATGACTTAACAAGCTTTTTCTTCCAGTTACTTACTGCAGTTTATTAAACAGTATCATCCCAAAATTTAGTTATTGGCAAACAACCACTTTGTTTTTCCTCTTGTACCACAGGTGTCAGAGGGATTCAGACAGAGTACAATAGCCATAATTAGTCTCTGCTCAAGAATGTATGGGTCTTCAGCAAGGAAGTCTGGGTATAATGGTAACTGAACACACTGGTGGATAGAATCATTTGGGAGGCTTTTTTGTACCAGTCCTGGATAACTCACCGGAGCCCATATATTTGTCAATTGTATATGGACTTGGGCTGCTCGTTGCATAACTGTTGGGACCTGAGAGCAAGTTCCAGAGAGAGCCAGTTCAAGAGACCCAGGCAGAGGCTGCATGATTTTTTTTTTTATTTATTTCTGTTCTGTTTTGTATTTATTTTTTTTCCAATTATGTTCACTGGGGCAAAGCTGGCTTATATTACTATTTGTTTTAGGAGTGATAGATACAAATGTGCACCACTAAATCCCCAATAATTCTCCAGCAGGCTTTTTATGTCTCAGGAATCATAGGTTATCACTTTTATCACCCTTTACTGGTTGTAGCTTTAACAACCTGATTTAAATGTGGTGACTTAGATCACATCACATAATAGAAGACTTTGTCAAAAATTTGTGTTCATTGTTTTGCTGAATTTAAAATATATATATATATAAAACCATTTTTAAAGACTATACTTGACTTTCTGATCTTATGTCAGTATTGTATATTCCTGGAAAATTGGTTTAGAGTTGCTATCCTCTTCACAGACTATTCCATAGCCTCTAGCAACCTGCCTATTTTCAAAATCATCCCACTGAGTTTTTCCCATAACTCACCAACATATTGCCAAATCACAATCTCTTCCATTCTTACCACGACAATGACCACACTCATTAAGCATTTACTGTGTGCTAAATACTATTTCTGTCTTCCTTTCAATAACACCCTAGGGAAGGTAACACTCCCCTTTTCATATATCATACACACAAGACTTGCAAAATTTTGGTGATTTTTTCTAAGATTATTGAAATGAAAAAAAAAAACACGAGGTAGAAATTGAACCTTTCTAGTTATTAAAAAAATATTATCCATATGTTGTCAGTAAGCTAAGTAAAAGTTGACATAATATGAATACATAACATGAGATTC
>NW_004567103.1:67778300-67778984 GCF_000260355.1 Condylura cristata | reverse complement strand
ATTCATTTCCACATCTTCCCTATTGAAAATAGGGCGGCTCAGGGGCCGTGAGAGGCTTCACCAGAGACAGAGGCTTCACCAGAGACAGAACAGTCAGATCGATGAAGTACACTGCTGAGGGGAGCAGCGGGAGTGTCAAGAGAGGTCTGCCGCCCATGTGGATCTCCTCCGGGGCAGGCAGGAATCGAGCTCATGTGGAAGCAGCATTAGATTCTCAGTGCTGTGCTTTAACCCGCTGAGCCACCAGGGAGGGCCCACCAAAGATTTTTAAATTATTCTCTAGACACAAATAGGAGAATTCAAAGCAAACAAACAAAGAGGCTTGTATTCTATTACTGAAAAAGTAAGTCTTACCTGACTCCTCTAGTCCTGGGTAAATCATGAATATCTCCGGTGTGCTTCGTGTTATAGGTCTTGTAAAACTAAGTGGCTGAAATTTAAAATATGCAAAACTTCAAACCCTATCCCTACATAAATACAAACATCCCTAGTTGTCTATTTAATGTGTATGACTTAATGGTGAAATTTCCATCAAACACCTGGGGGTGTGAGAAATGAGTTTGATATTTGATTAATCTTTATATGCAGGAAATTACCTGGATACTGTGGTATCAAAAAGAAGGACAAATGGTCAGACTCAGTGAAATATGTTTTTTTTTCTATTTCTCAGGTTAAAAATCAATT
>NW_004567103.1:67769468-67777784 GCF_000260355.1 Condylura cristata | reverse complement strand
ATATGCAGGCCAATTGATAACAATAATGAAAAGTTGAAGAGAAAGTGAGTAGTGAAGTTAAGAGTGTGTTCAAGATTGTATTGTGATATATATTTCCATCTTATAAACTCTTTGAATTTATACCTTATTCAATTAGGTAACATCTTCATTCTATTCAACATTGTTTTGAATTATTTAAATAGACACTTTCTGCACCTATTTAAAACATGCAGGGTCTACATGTCTTATTACTCTTGGAAAGAAAATTTTATTATATTTATGTCAACTTTCTGAAATATAGCATATTACTTTTTCCATGGGTGGTGTGCAATAATACTTTGCTGAATTTAATTGTTTTCTATTTTGAGAATAGAATAGAATGTTTAAAAATGAAATGAAGAGTCCTCCCTGGCAATATAGAGATTAAACTCTCAGTGCTATCAAGCTATCACCAGCCACTGCGGTGTGAGTTTGATCCCCAGTCAGAGAGCTAACCCACATGGTGCAGTAGACCTCTCTTGTCTCACCCACTACTCCCATCAGCAGTGTTTTACATTAGATCTGAATGTTCTGCAAACTACTCTGTCTCTAGTGAATCTACTCACCCCTATACACCTGGCCTACACCTACACCTTCAATTCTTATCTGTTTAAATAAATAATTGTATGAATAAATAAAGTGAAAATGCAATGCACAATATAATGGTCAAATAATTAAAATAAACATGGCAGAATTTGCAACATTTCTTATAATATTTGACATTTGGTTGTTTCAGATGAGTCTAGGTTCTCATAGATCTGTCTGTATATTGTGTAAGACAAAGGAGAATGTATATAATAGGTATATAATTTTCATAACATTATATTATACTTCTCTCAAATTCTGGAACTAAAGTATATAATTTAAATTTTATATTAAAAGTATATATCCAAAATGTTAAATTACCTCATTATAAGATAAGTAAAATGCAAAGACAAGTGACATGTGAATGTGAGGGTGGGATATGTAGTTGGAAGTATAATAAATAGGAGAAATGATTGAGTAAACTGTAGGAAGTAGAGTGGAGCCCCACACAGGGAAGTGCATGGTTATGATAAGCAGTGAATTTTTATATAAAATTTATAAATGATGCTTTTGCCATAAAAAGAACTTTGTGATTCAGAGGAAAATCCCCATGTCTTAGTCTTTCAAGTTAAAGTAAGTTGAAACATGTAAAATAGTTCAATCTTTTCATGTGTCGAATGATCTAAAATACATTGGAGATAAAAACTATAGAGGATGTAATTGAGAATTATAATCAACCTCATTTCTGTCCTTAAACAATTTTGAGTTTGGACATACACTCCTGACTGTATGTGTAAAACAATGTGCCTAAGCAAAAATATCTAGAACTCCCACCATAAAATATTTATTTCTGAAAAATAAAATTAAATAACACAAACAAATTGTTCATAAAGTCAAGTTACTTTCTCATCAAAAGTTTTCAAGACATCATTTCTTTTTTTTTTAACTCAAAATTTCCCATGCTTTTTTATTAGATAGATAGATAGACAGACAGACAGCCATTACATCATACTTCATTGTGTACATATTTTATTTTATCCTGGTTGTAACCCCAATGGGCTTCCCACCACCAATTCATCCATGTTACTTCACCATAGTTCTGTGCATACTTCCTGGCCCAGTTTTGATCCTATTCTCCTCTCCACCCCTGTAGAATGTCTCTGGCTCATAGCTGTTTGTGATTTTCATTTTTACTTTATTACAATTACTTTTTTTTCTTATCTGTTACTGTCCTGCTATGAGTGAGACCATCCAGCGTTTTTCTTTTTCTTTCTGCTTATTTTACTAAGCACAATCCCTTCCATCTCTTTCCATGTTGCTGCAAATGGCATGAGTTTATCTTTTTGATTGCTCAGTAATATTCCATTGTGTATATCAACCACATATTCTTGATTCAATAATCTATTGTTGGATATTTGGATTCATTTCCACATCTTCCATATTGAAAATAGGGCAGCAGTAAACATACTGGAGCAGGTGTCTTTGGGTAGATACATAGGAGTGGAATTGCTGAATTATATAGAAACTCCATGTTCAGCAGTTTGAGAAACCTCCAAACACCTTTCCATAGTGGTTGTACCAGTTTGCATTCCCACCAGCAGTATATAAGAGTTCCTTTTTCCTCCACATCCTCATCAATATTTGTTGTTGCTAGATTTTTAATATATGTCATTCTTACTGGTGTAAGATGGTATCTCATTGTGGTTTTGATTTGCATTTTCCTTATTAGAATTAATATTGAACACTTTTTCACACACCTGTTTGCTATTTGCATGTCCTTTTTGGAGAAGTGTCTTTTTAGCTCTTCTGCCCATTTTTTAAATAGGGTTGTTCACTTTGTTTTTCTCGCATTTCGTCAGCAATTTTTATATCTTTGTACTCAGTCCTTTATCGTTAGTATTGTTATAAAAATTGTATCCCAATCAGTCAGGTGTCTTTGGTTTGTGTAATGTCTCTTTTGCCATACAGAAGCTCTTTAATTTGATCTTTTCACAGCTGTTAATCCTTTCCTTCACTATCCTTTGGGTGATGTATCTTTAAAGATGTTACTGAGGTATATGTTGTATAGTGTTTTGCCAGTATTTTCTTCTTCTGAAACCGTATGTGTTATGGTTTAAGGTCAAGACCTCATTTCTATGTGTCTATCAGTTTGAAGATATCATGCATAAATTCTACCCAACACCAGTTAGTTCCATATTTTGCAAGTTACCCCAAAATTCAATCTCAAACACTGTATTTGTCATCCTTTGTTCTCTTCTGAAATTTTAAGACTCAGTCAAGGGAATGTTTTTTCTTACTGCATTAAGTGTGATAAGCATAACTCTACTCACGTGTGTGTGTTTGTGAGCTAGTGAGAAGTATTTAAGGGGAGTTAGCTGCTAACAAACAGTTTCTACTTTTAAGAAACTCAAAGTAAAAAACATAATAACACTTAACTAGAAGCAGTTTAATCAGGGGTAAAGTGATGAAAATTGTATCCAATGTTGTCCATCTATTATGATTCTCAGGTTTTCCATACCCACTCATTCATTCATTCATCCATTTTAAAGGGATGGTTATGTAAATTTAAAGCATGATATATGCATGGGATTATATCTAAGTCACATACATATGAAAAATTACATTCTCTATCCTCAAAGATATTACAACCTGATAGAGAGCAAATATATACTCAATTGTAAGAAGAAATAGCAATAATATTTACAATTCAGTGTGCAGAAATAAAAATATAGATTGAATAGCAATTCTATGGAGAAAGCCTATGCTTGCCTAGGAAAATCTTGAAAAATGTCATGGAAAGTATATAAGTCACTAAGTAAAAATGTATTTGAAGAGGGAGAAATGACTTGTGCAAAAGATCTAAGTGAGCATATCATGTTTAAAATCTGCAACTGTCTAGTAATCTTGGACTACATATATATATATATATATATATATATATATATATAATGTGTGCATGCAATAGATAAGATATTGAAAGTTTTTTTTATTCAATGTTAGAAAATTGCTATGATATACTTTAAATAATATCAACTACTGGAAAGGGGGGAAATTACTTCTTTCTACATGTTAGTCTTATTTCTCTGGTAGTACTCTGAAGTATGGTTAATTAAGGGATATAAATATAGGTAGAATGACTAGCTCAAAAGCTATTGCAATGATTCAGAGAAAACATGAAGATGGCCTGACTTACTTATAAGAGGGGAGGAATTGAACAAAAGACACTGAGGGATTTGAATTAAACAGTTTAAAACTTGATTAATCATGAAGACAAAGATGGTCAGAGTGAAGAATTTATTTTCAGATCATTATCAATAAATGGTTGGTTAATGACTATTGTGCTATTTAGCCAAGCTACTGATGATGAAAGATTAGTTTTATAATATATTAGTGTTAAACCATTTCTGAACTCATTATGGACATATCAGTCTCATTTGATAAGTCAATAATATAGATCCACTCACCCACATACAGATACAGTTTTCTTTATTTAACTATGTGGAAACTGATGGCCAACCAGAGGGTAGTTGGTAATGATGAAGAGAAATGGTAGCTATAAAAATACTTAATATAATCCATAGGTGCTTTTTATATCCATCAATGCCAGCAACTGCCAAGTGTCAATCAGGTCTTGAACTTAAACCTGTTGAAAAGATAAGAAATAAGAATTTAATCTATGATATCTACTATATTAAATTTTATTAGCTATTGTGAAAGAGCATTGAGAGTAAAATAAAGGAAATCATTTTCACTTCTGCCTTCTAACAGGAAGATGTACCTGATTATGGGTGTAGATTAGAAATAGAAAAATTGTGATTTTGTTTTATAATTAAGTGGATAATTTAAGAATAGTAAATTGCAATTATTTTGGTTTACTGTGAATGTCAAAGAATTGAGACAGATAGGAAATCTATGAGGTATTTCCATATATATATATAGTATTTTTACAGTAAGTATATTTAATTAAACCATACTTCAACATAAGCAAGTATTCAGGGCTCCTGCAGCCCTCAACCATTTTTCCTTATGCAAACCCAGTCATTCCTAAGCTAAGACACTGTAAAATCTTTGTTGTGGAATGTTGAGGAAGTATTTTCATCAAGCTTCTTCTAGGTAGGGTTATCATAAATTGTTGACTCATGATACACTCTTTTGATAGCAGGAATTCTAGCTGTTTGATGAAATGACTAGAAAGTATGAAACTATTAGAAATATTAAATAAACTATTTTTTTTTTTACTTTACCACTAGGTATGGTTTAATATTTCTGTTCTCTTAGAAATATAGATATAGTCTACTCTGTGTTCAAAATGTAGATTTTATTAACCAGGAATAATATGGCCAACAGATTAGGAGATATTGTCTCTGAAAAGATTGTTTATAATTCAGAGTTACCCAGAGGCAACGCATGCACACTGGTGACTCAGGGCCCCCAGACGAGCAGGAGGATAAGAGGCAGGGGACATAGGAAGAAAGAATGGGCTAAAGTATTTATAATAGTTTCTGTTTCTATGGAAATGAGAGGACAGGGAGGGTAAGCAAAGTTAGGAATAGTTGATTTGAACAATATCAGTGGGTACTGGGCAGAGAAGATTTCTCAAGTTAATTAGAACCTAGGTATGGGTGATTATGAGCATCAACATAGTGGTATGGAGTGTGAGAATGTTGTGAGAATATGATAAATTCCATGGTTGATGTATGGGCTGAGGATTAATTGCTTTGCATATGCAAGACATATTTAATATTAAATTCTTGGCTATCTCTTGGAGTTGGGTAGGCCTGGAAGGGACACTATTTAAAGTCAGCAAATCTCCAGATCTCAAAGTTTCAGAAATATAGAAAATAAGAATGAGTGATTAATAGTAGCAAAACGTTTATGTTTATTCACCGCAAAATAGGAAAAAAGAATTACATTTATTTTCACTTATAATAGGCCCCTATTGGTAAATTTCATTAATAGCAAGAAACTTCTGGACTGACACTGCTCTTGCTGCTAAAGCTGAGAGAGCATAAACACAAAAATGCATGAATTATCTTTTGATTGTGTTTTCTGAAATTTAATACAATACATCATGAATTAAAAATATATTTAAGGTAGGCCCTCCCTGGTGGTGCAGTTGGTTAAAACACAGCACTGAGAAGCTAAAGCTACTTCTGTATGAGTTCGATTCCCGCCTGCCCCGGAGGTGACCACATGGTGTGGAAGACCTCTCCTGACCCGCCCGCTGCTCCCCTCAGCAGTGTACTTTGTAGATCTACCTGTTCTGCTACCTACTCTGTCTCTGGTGAAGCCTCTCACCACCCCTGAGCCTCTGGCCTGTACCCCAGTTCTGTATGAACAAATGAATAAATCTTTTTATATATATATATATATATATATATATATATATTTAAGGTTAAGGAATATTATTTTGCTCTTTGTCTAGTGGGATAAGTACATAGATTGGTGTTTAAAATCATCTGGGAGAAAGGAAATTTAGCATGGAATTCAGTTTGCTCCTTTTGCCTTTGAGCAAAGTAACATGCAACTTATTTACAGTGAATAGAAATCCATTTCACTCTGAAGAAGATAATAGCTATATATAATGCATTTCTTATAGAAGACTATGTGAGGTTGTCGTTCTCTTTCATGGTGTACATCTATTGATTTAAACCTGCAGGATAAATAGTCTTGCATAGGATGGAATGTTTGTGCCTGCCCCCCTCTCTTTTCACCCCCCCACCACATGTCATTGATATGTTGAAATTTAACCACCAATGTGAAGGCTCTTACAGGTAGTGCCTTGGGGATGACTAGGCCATGGGATTAGGGTTCTTATAAAATAACCCTAACAGAATCCTTTATCCCTTCTTCCATTTGGGGTCACAGAAACAGCAAGGAAGAGATTTCTGAGAACTCTTATCAGAGTAGTGTATATCCTGAGATTTGGCTTTTCTCTTTGTAATGCAAATATTCGCCTTAAACTTTGATGCACAAACTTCAAAGAGCTCCAGCTGGAATAAACACTTGCCAATCACAAAACTAGATAAAGGGCCAGAGGGCCTCTCCTTTCTGAGTTGCCTTGTTTTATAGGCCCTTGTAGATCTAGATCACAAGTAATTGGGGGCCACTGTGTTTTCTTTCTTATATTTTTCGTTTTTCTTTCTCCATCTCCCACATTTTAAATTCCTAATTTTGTGTTTTAAAATCAACAATTAAGAGCAAACCCTACCAAATCTAACCCCATTCTTGATCCAATAAAATCAGTATTTTAAAGTCTTTTTTCATCTCTTCCTGTCCCTAGGAAGCAGTAAGGTATGAAATTTCCAAGATTTATAAATAATTCAATTGTTTTTTTCAAAGTTTGTTGATGATTATTTCTGAATGACATCTTGTAATTATAGCAAGAAATATAAGGACCAGTTTAACTACAACACTGATTGTTGTAATTGAAATTGGCACAAACCAAAGATCTGACTTGGAGACTAGAGAAATTTAAAAAGTAAATGTTTATTGTTTATAGGCCACACGTGGTATAGCATTTTGTAATAGTAGCTCAGAGTAGAACAAGATCTTTTACTCAATGTTCATTTAATAGTTTCTAGGATTGTTTCTATATATTGAAAATATATTTTTATTTTTGTAATTTATTTTGTTTTTATCTATCTTGTATTTTTTGCTATCCCCAACAAATATATAGGAATATAACCATTTAGTTTAAAACTACACACACACACTAACATACATTGTGTGTGTATATATATGTACATATGATTGACACAAAAAAATCTGTACATATTTACTATATATAATTTGAAGTGTTTGTATATACAAATATATTCATAGTACAATAATTACAATCCAGGTAATAATTATAGGTAACACTTCTAGAATTTCCTTGTGCATATTTGCTTTTCTGAATATAACACAACATGAAATCATCTCTCATAACAATTTTTGAAGTGCACAAGTTTGTATTTTTAACTACAGGCACTATGTTGTATCAACAGACCATCTTCTATGGCCCCTTTATAAACTATATTTCAAAATAAGAATGTGGCTTTTGCTTTTAAAGGACTCACTCTCTCTATATATATATATTTATATGTATATGTATATTAAGCATTTAGCCACTCTATAAGTGCCTGATTAATTTTGAATATATAATTTTTATGCTTAATTACTGTACATATAAAATGATTAATTTTAATGTATTTATTTATTACAAGATATATATTATTATTACAAGGTCTACAATTATCCTTATAAAGTTAGGAGTTCACTTTTATAATACAGTTTTCAATTTGGCTGTTACTGATGTAAGAATAATAAGATAGAATTTTAGGACTTTCAGATCACGATTATACATTTTAAAGTACACATTATAACTTAATCCTGAAGTCAATTAATAAATTGGTTGAAATAGCAATTTGATTAAAACCTCAAATGTGCTAATTTGCTTTCCTAGTGGCCTTTAATTAAGACATTAATAGTCTTCAACTACTGCAATTTTTTCTTTGTCTTAAATATTTGTACTTCCATTCTTAACTTTCAAAGCTCCTTCAAGTCACCAAAGCACAAAAATGATCAATCTTAGAAATTAAGTAAATCATAGAGAAAGTAACCATCTTTTCTTTCATTGGGTGAACAAGCTCTGTATGCTTTTAAGATATTTGAGATTCATGTTATAAATGCTTATTTTTCCCTACCTTATGGTGTACTTTTTCACTGTTTCTAGAAATATTATTTTGGTAAAGTATGCCGCATTATATGGACTTAAATTTTCCATTTAAA
>NW_004567103.1:67767186-67768713 GCF_000260355.1 Condylura cristata | reverse complement strand
TTTTTTTCAATAATTAGATAACCACACATTTTAAATATTTGTAACAAAAACTCCAGCCTGGATTTGACTGTCATCCAAAACATCTCCTTTCCCATGTACCCTCAAAAGTGTTCTTTCAGAGAATAATCGAGCTTGTTGCTAGGAAACATGTCTAAGATTGATTCGGGAAACTGCAAGAATGCTGTGAAAATATGTGTGATGCCACATATTGGAAAGCACCAAAGAAGTGCACACACACACACACAAAAGTTCCAGCTTAAGCAGTGTGCAAGTTAATAATGATTCAAAGTTTGGAGTGTTGTAACTAAATAACATCCTAGCATATTCAATGATTCAGAATAGAAAAAATTTATCTCATAAAATGTAAAGTAGATATGGAATTATAATAGATAATCATTAGTCATTATTGGTTTATGATTAAAAATGAAAAAATGTGGTTGCATATTTCAAAATTACTTAAATAATATAGGAAATTAGGTATAAGAAAATGCACTGAGTTATTCTTGCATGTACATATTTTACATACAAATTAGTTCATTGCTTTGCTAGTGCTATACACAAATAAAAAGGAATTGAAGAGCAACTTTCAACTACTTTGTTAAGGAAGATATGCTTAAACTCATTTTTGCCATTTTTTAGCAGATAGTCATAGCTTTTAAAGTTGTGAAGTAATGTATCACATAGAAATTGTTATATAATTCAAATGCCACCATCATTTGGATGTGGGGAGCTAGTGGAAGGAACTTTATAAAATGATACTCATGCCTCAACTTGTATATAAATGTTAGAAATGACAATATATGGAAAACACACTAATAGCCTGTGTTTTTAGATAGTCAACTCATGTAATAATTTAAATAAAAATGGCACATACCTGAGAATATTAGAACAAAAATATATCACATACATAAAAGGTGTAGTGTATTTGAAGTTTAGATTTTTTTATTAAAGGAAGAATTCACACCTAAAAAATAACTCATATACCTTTTAACTTATTATTTAATCTACATTTCCAGATATTTGACTATTATAGCTGCTAAAGACAAAGTATAAATGAAATAATAATGTTAATTTTTTTTTCTTTTTTTGCATATCAAAAGTTTCAGGTGATTCTATTTAAAAAAAAAATAGCATAGATGTAACTGAAATTTATACGGGACCACAAATGTAATAGCCAAAGTAATCTTGACAAAGGAATAACAAAAATGGAAGTATCATATTTGTAGTCTTTACATTAACTGAAATGATAGTAATCGAAATATAGTAAGGTACTGGAATAAATGGAGACAGATTAATAGAATACCATTGAATGCACATAAATAAACCCACTTTGTTTTTCAAATTGACAGTAGTAAAACACAAGAACCAAATTCTCTTCAAAAAGGTACTGGAAAATAATTAGAGAGCCAGATACATAAAAAATTAAATTAGGCCACTCTTACACCATAAACAATAAACTCAAAATCAACTAAAAAGTTGGCAAAATGTAATGCAAGAAACCATAAAAAACAGATAAAAACACTCCAA
>NW_004567103.1:67743475-67766421 GCF_000260355.1 Condylura cristata | reverse complement strand
AAGGAAAAGCCACTCTACTGAATGGGACAAAATACATCTGACAAGGGACTAATATCTAAGCTCTACAAAGAACACGTACAACTTAAAAAGAAAACAAAGCCCCCAGTCAAAAAATTGGGCAGAACTAAATGGATATGTTTCCAAAGAAGACATACCAATGTTTAAAAGGCACATGTTAAAATCACTATCATTTATCACCTGGGAAATGCAAGTCAAAATGACAATGGGATACACCTCACTCTTGTGAATGACCTCTCCCCCCCCATATATATATTTAAAGATTTATTTATTTATGCATATAGAACTGAGGTACAGGCCAGAGGTACAGGAGCAGTAAGAGGATTCACCAGAGACAGAGTGGGGAGCAGAACAGGCAGATGGAGGAAGTACACTGCTGAGGGGAGCATTGGGCAGGTCAGGAGAGCAGGAGAGGTCTGAGATGGAATGGTCTATAGTTAAACAACCAGAAACAATGTTGGGAAGGACATAGAGAAAGAAAACTTTGTGTGTTATTTGTTGGGTTATGGATAATTCCACTTGCTACTTTGACTCTTTTACACGGAGTACACAGATTGCAGAATTTCAGACTTGGATCCCCCAAAGAGTAAGAAATTTGTCAGTGATACACACATGAGCCAGCTTTGCGTACACCACCAACACATCCTTAAAACTGGCTGGTTCTGCATTTCCCTTCCCCATGCTGCTGAGTCAGCATTTGTAAAACAGGTATCAGAATCTATAAAAGCCATTAAAAATAAAATAAAATAAATCATACAACCTGCAGGGAAAGTAAAAGATTACTTTTTCTAGATGCTGTTACAAATTTAAAAAAGAGAGAAAATTAAAATAGCAAAATAGGTTGACAAGATGCATGGAATCTTAAAATCTAAAGGGAAGAAGACATCATAAGAAGAGAGCAACTCTTCAGATTTAACCAGAATGATACACAAGGTTAAAAATTCTTATCAGGTGGAGTTCAAAATTTCTAAGTCAAAGAATATCAAAGAGATAGAACAAATAACTAAAGAGATACAACAGAATTAAGAAAAAAATGAATGAACTAAAAATGAATGATATAGCATTAATGAAAAAAGACAAAGAAATTAATGTTTTAAATAAGAACATAAGAGAAATAGAATGTAAAGACTTAGCAAATGATATACAGTTTTCAAGAACTTTTTTCTCTATGAAGGGGAATACACTAAATGTAGGACTAACTCAGCTAATTCAAAAACAGTAAACTACAAAGTCACAAGAAGAAGAAGAAAAATAAAGTGGATTTAAAAATGCACTTTACAAACTTCTGCATCCTTTAGGAGATGCATCATATAAATAATGGGTACACCCAATGAAAAAATATAAAAAATATGTGCAGGGAATCATAACAAACCCCCAAATAGATATTTATGGCAACACATTAGTAATAGGGGATGTCAGCATCCAACTTATATTAATAGACAGCTTAACAGACAGAAAATTATCAATGAAACAACCAACTCAAATAACAAATATATATTTATATATCACTAGGACCCCCCCCCCAATTAAACATACATACATTATTTTAAAGTATATGTGGGGAATTCTTCAAAATAGAACACATTTAGAAGGGGAGCAAAGGAGAACATGAAGATCAAAATTATATCAGGTATCTTCTATGATCACCATAGCATCAAACAAAAAATGAACCACAAAAAGAAAGAAGTAAAAATCCCAAATATGCAGAGACTACATGCTACAGGATGACTACTGACTCAGTGAGAAAAGGAAAGGTGCCAGGATGTGGAAGAAGCCTAATGGATGAGTAAAGAATGTGCTAGATCCTTGTAATCAGATGTTAACCAGTCTTACAAAAATCCTGCAAAGTATGACACATTGTCAATCAGATCATTATTTAAGTGAAATACATATGTCACAGAAAGACGAATACACCTTTTTCTGCTTTTATGGGGTATTTAAACAGTTAAACTCATAAAAAGAGTAAATATGTTATTTTCAGGAGCTGGAGCAGGAGGAAATGTTAAGATACCCTGCAATGGGTATAACATTTCAGCTGGCAAATGACTAAGTTCTAGAAATCTGCTGACTGACATTCTGTCTACAGTTAATAGTTCTGTTATTGCACATATAAACATGAACAGAGCTCCTATAAGTTTGTTTTATAAAAAAGAACAATTGGAGAAGTATTTAGTGTAAAATACAACATCTGCCCATATAAACTACTAAATGAAGTTTTAGTTAAAGATAAATATAGGTTCTATACAATTTGAACACAGTGTCTTTTCAAAGTCATCTTGAAGGCAAAATTAATAAGACTCAAACTGAAGTTACTCAGAATCATAGAACATATTTGTCCATCCCTCCCAAATTACCTCCTTCCCCCTGGAGTTAACAAAGTGTAGGTTACTTTCAATGCACCCTCGATTCTGGGACATAAAAATGGATCAATGTCTGGAAGTCAGATTGCAAAGGAAGGAGGGGAAAATTAGAAGTTACTTTGAGACCCTGAAGAGGTTTTCTTTTTTTTTTTAATGGGAAAAAATTGATTATATTTTAAAATTATTATTTCACCTAAAATATACAAATATACAAATATACAATTATTATTTCACCTGAAATACAAAAGGGACAACACTGAAACTATAAAATCAGGTAGTAAGGCGTTCTTACAGATCTTGCCTCATAAACAGTGATGATGGTTGTCTAAATGGAATCAGTGGGCTGTAATTCAAAGAAATGAGAAGAGACAGGTTTAGAAATTTTGAAACTTTAGGAAGTGAACGACACTTAGTGACATGTTTATTATTCTCAGGTTTGATATCAGAATATTTGCCTAACTCATGTTTGTTCTCTCAGTACTGATGAACATTCAAAATCATCCTTGCTCTTTATTATTATTCAATTTTCCAAAAATGTTCTGAACTAATGTTTATGGTGTTAAATGATGACTGAAACAAAAGAACATTACACTAAGGTACTATTCCAGGAAGTGGATTCTGGATAAAGATTTGATGAATAACATGAATGTGTAAAATGAAGAAATGCATCAACCTGAAGAAAATCTGTGATAAGGTCTGGAAAATTTAATCAAAACAAAACCAAAAAGACTTTAATATTTAAACCATAGTAATACTGAGTAGTACTTTAAAACCAGACATACTGGTGTGTGATTGGGAATCACTGAAGGTTCTTAAAATATTATGAAAAGTGACATTTTTAGAAAAGCATTCAGTGTTTGCAAGAAAAATGTGCTTAGTGAATTGACAGTTGACTCTGTATTATAAAAACTTTCCAGTTTTACCATGATGATTAGGAAATATAAGCTGCATGAGAAATTGGAATTGAATTTATTTTCTAAATGGAATTGTTTTAAATACTAACTACTGAATTAATCTCTGCC
Organism: Condylura cristata; assembly: GCF_000260355.1. Lineage (NCBI taxonomy): Eukaryota > Metazoa > Chordata > Mammalia > Eulipotyphla > Talpidae > Condylura > Condylura cristata. The sequence goes on along the minus strand of NW_004567103.1, from coordinate 67,763,021 downwards.
AATCATCATATAATATGTACTATTTCCAGACTAGGCAATGTAAATGGTTGTGTTTCCTGCCTTGGAGAATCTTGGGGCTGAAAATGGATGACAAGAACAATAACCATAAACAAAGAAAAGCAGACAAATGAATCTCCACTATATAGAAATTCTGAAGGCAATCCCTTGAAAGAATATAAATTGAAAGAAAATAAATTCAATAAGGAAGGGCATATATTTTATAAGTGAAGCTATGCAGGAAATTAAATACATATAAGCAAATATAAGGCTTGAATTAGAAATGTTATTTGGTATTCCTTTCAACATTCCTGGTGTCTATAATGATATACATTGTAGAACACTTTTATATCTATTAACCCTCTTTTTAAATACTGCAAGTATATTAAAATCATATTTACAATCCGAATCCCATGAGCCAGTCCAACAGTTTCTACAGAAATTGAATATCAATTACTGTAACACAAATAGCTGATGCCATAAGTTTGTTTGCCTTTACCATTTTTATTTTCATGTTCTGTTTTATTAGCTTATTAATTAATTCATTTCTGGAACACTTGTCTCCAAGCATTTTATTGTGTATGTAAATATTTGTTATTCAATTGTAATTAGCATAGACTTATTTTCCTCTTAATTTTTTTTCTATGTAACTATAATTTCTTTCCTTTTTTTATTAAAAAACATAGGCTCAAAGCAATATGCTGCCATATTCAAAGATTGAATTGCTTTGTCCCTTCTCCTGCCTATTCCCAGAAATTTTCTTTCAATCACATACATTTTCTTTATACCCAAATATAAGGAGGATTTTATGGAGCCACATACTATTTCTTAGTCTTACTTTTATTTCCTTTTTCTTCTTAGATAGGATTTGAGTTTTACTTGTTCAAAGCATTCTTTCCTAACATTATCCAAGTGCAGTTTGTGCCTTTCCTTTTCTTATCTTTAACTTTCTCATTTTTACAAAACCCTTTCACAGCCTGTGCTCCTTGGCATTCCAAACTCTCTTTGTAGATTTCTCAAGAGGTTTAACATGTCCAAGATGAATTAGAAACTTACCCTTTAACACTGCCATATTCCTTTGAATGCTGAAAAATAAAATCCACTAATAAAAATCTAATCACCTGCAATAGAAAATATGCATTGATTCTGCCTAACTTTGCACATTTAAGGTCAGTATATGATCCTGTGGCTTCAGGGTTCACATACACCTCTACTTATAATATACCACTTGCTTGAATTTGTCCTGCTATTTCAATAGGAAGCCTGTTGGGTCCACATGGAGCTCACAGCTCCATCCATAATATTAACATAGCTCATACTTGCGTAAGCGTGAACCAGAGGTAGTACATTATTTAAAAGTTCAGCATGCTTTTTTCCTCCAAATTAATTTAGTATCCTTTCTATCAACACATATGACAAATATTTGTATTGCTATCTTCAACTTGAATAAATTATTTAACTTTTGAGGATTGAATTTCTGACTTTGTATTGTGTTCTGTTGACTTTTTAAAATTCTCTGACAAAATTTTTTAAAATAGTTTTAAATATCCCCTTTTTTTCACAGTAAATCAGAAACATCAGCATAAAGGCCTATGTAATACATAAAATCTGCTTCTTATCACCTCCTCTTTTTCATCTTTGTATTATACAAATTTAAAACAGGGAATCATTTCCCTGAAAAGAAGTATTCAATCCATAATCAGAAGGTAACTAAATACACCACTTGACCTCACTGTTCACCTCATTTCTCTCCCCTCCCACCCATTCAGACTGGAGATGCTAGTCACTATAGCAAATAAAACACTTCGGCATCATTCATCTTTGTATTTTCTTAAAGAAAACATAACTATTTGCTGGTTGAAACAATAAATACCCATTCTACAATATGTTCTTCTACAATATGTTCTTCTTTGGAAAAATTGAAATGTTCATATATCAATTTAACAGCTTTTTTTTTTTTTTGTCTTTGCTTCTACTCTAAAAGTTTTTTGTAGAACATACTACAGTACTAGGCATAATCAGGATTTAACGATGCTAACTAAGACCTGTTCCCTTTCAGGCCCCTTGCGTTGAGACACTGTATCAAGTATGGATCTGTAGGTCTAGTCTTAAGAAAGTATTGTCAGATTCTCAGATGTCTCCTAGGTGGTTTGTGGAACTGTAACCCTCATAATATATCTGTACCAATTACTAAAATGGCATAGTCAGCCAATTCCTGCTCAATCATAGCTTCAGTGTCTTCACCTATGAAAGAACGTCCTTCTTTCATGCTTTTCCTCTCCTGAATTTCTTCACATAAAAATATTAAACCAAAACAGGCCAGTTCTGAGTATTTATTATCTTCGGTGATACTTAGAGGTAGGTACTATTAATAAAATAAAGAGGTGAGCCATACTATATATAGCCAGATAGTACTCCTTTAACCACTTCTCAGACTAATATGTAGTATTAGAAGAAGAAATTATACATTCCTTTTACATTATCAATAATAATTGTAAAACAACAAACAATTGTAAAACAATAAAAAATGTTAAATATGTAGCAATCAACTTAAAATTTGAACACAAAATATACATTACATAATGAAATATTGCATATAGTAATTAAATATGGTAAAATAAATATAAATATAAATTGGGTGTTCAAATTGGGAACTTGAATTACTAACATTATTCATCACACTTATATATATATAAATTATAATTGAATTTATCCTATTATACCTAACAGACCCTTTTTTCCATAGAAACTGACCAGAAAATTTTTAAGTGTGTATAAAGATAGAGAGGACCAAGGAAAGTGCTAAAATATAAGAAGAAAGGACAAAGTTGAATGATATATAACTTTGTGATCATTATAAATAAGAATTAAAAAAATGTGGTATTGGCTACATATTAATAAAATAGCATAGAGATTTTAGGAGAATACTTACATTAACTAGTCAATTTAATTTTGAAAAAGGCACCAAATCAATTAAATGTGAAAATAATAGTATTCCACAAATTATGGTAAACACCCATGATATTGAATTAAAAAATACAAACACTGACCTTCATTTAATATCCTGTGCCAAATATAATTCAAACTTGATTATAGATGCTAAAATAAAAAATCAAAATTATAAAATTCCTATATGTGAAAGTACTTTGACCTGTAGTAGATATACCATTCTTACTGCAATACAAAAGTACAAGTATAAAAGAAACAGATTGATAAACTAGGTGCTATAAAACTAAATTCTACATGAAAAAGTGTGCAAATGGTTTAGAAATCATTTGACAAAAATGCAAAATTGCAAAGATTTTCATATATGCAAAGATTTTTAACACCCTAATCATTAGGGAGAAGTAAATTTAAATCACATTGAGATGCCACCATATATCTGTTAAAATATCTATAAATAAAGTGACAGCATATTAACAAGGATCTGAAGAAATGAAACTCTCATGTATGTCTTAAGGGAATGGAAAATGGTAGAGATACTTTGGGAAGTATATGTTGTTGTAGTTTTTTTTTTCTTTTTTTTAATTGAAACCTATACTTAACACATGATCTAGTCATTTCAATTCTAGGTAAATACTCATGAGAAATAAATACATTTGTCCACACAAAAACTTGGAGCAGATTCATTCATAATAGGTCTAAATGATAAACAACCCAGACATTCATAAACAGGTTAATGGATATTTTGTGGTCTAGCCATATGGCAGAACATACATGTGGGATATTATATGGCTACATAAAAGAATACTATAGATTATGCAGCAACATGGTTGAATCTCAAAACTATTATATTCAGAGTACCGATGTAAAAATGGAATGACATTTTAGAAAAAGTGAATTTACCCATAGTGACACAATATGAAAAGTGAGAGGAATTTTGGTGTGATGGAAATTTTTCATTATACTAAATCTTGATTGTAATGATTAGTTCTTGAGTTAGTGCATTTTACTGTATTTTCCTAAAAGTATCAGGAAATTGTAAATTTAAGGGGAGGCTGTTTTTTCAAGTGAAGCAAGTTACCTATTTTTAGACAGATGTATATTCTGGGTGGATGTGAATAAATCTTGTACATGATTTCTTGAAGTTTAGTGGATTGCTGACACCTATTGCCCTATTACTAGTTTCCAAGTAATTTAATTGGAATTTTGTTGTTTATTCCTACTTTATTATTTTTTTTTAAATTAAGGTAACATCAGTTTACAACAAAACGTGGTGAAATTTACATGGTCAAACATCTTTAGATGTATGTTATCAGATCATACCCATATATATTTTACTTTATTTTTTAAAGATTTATTTTATTTATTTATGCATGTGAGAATTGGGGTAGAGGCCAGTATTGTGAGGATTGGTGCGAGGAATCACCAGAGACAAAGTGGGGAGCAGAATAGGCAGAGTGACTGAAATACACTACTGAGGGGAGCAGAGGACAAGTGAAGTCTGCTGTACCCTATGGGTCTGGTACCTGGTCAAGGATCAAATTTGCACATCAGAGGTTTCCCATAGCCTCATAGTGCTGACACTTAGCCAAGTGTGCCACTAAGGAGATCCCCCCCACTCATATATACTTTAAAAGAAGACTGGCATTATTAAGTAACTTCCTTCAACACCTGAGCACAGCCATCTCAAATCCAAAGGAGTTTCTTTGCAGTCACATAGACTTTCAATTCTATGGTTTCATTTGTCTGAAACCTCGAAAAACAGACAGTGTGAATATTTTAAATTCATTGTGGCATAACTTTAGTAAATTTACAAAGCTGTGACTTTTTCATCAAATATTTGCACACTTTTCTTTTTGCCTTAAGTCTTGCTGTGTTCTTGTTTTTCACACATTTTGTATTTCTGAGACCCATACAGTTTATCTAGCACTAAATATCTAATTCCAAATGCTATCTTGTGTTGCAATAAATAAAAAAGGTCCTGAAGTCTTTTAAAATTAAACATAAAACCACAGAAAAATTGTCAGAACGGACACGTTACAGTAAACATGAAAGAATTTACTTCATAAGAAAGCAAAGGACTGCAAATTAAACAGAGATATCATATTTACTTATTGTCAGGGAAAAAATAAATATATTCATTGTTTTAAAAGCTGCAGGGAAAAGAGGCTGCTGGTCAGAATATAAATCATCTTCATGAAAAGATTTTTGAATAGATCTTTTTTTAGGCCTTTAAAATACATATTATCTTTTGTCCAGAATTATTTGTTCTATAATTTCTAAGTAAACATGCTCATTTGAAACAATATTTTTTTTATTTATTTTTATTATTTTTTTAAGATTTATTCATTTATTAATACAGAACTGGGGTATAGGCCAGAGATGTGGAGGGTGAGAGGATTCACCAGAGACAGAGTGGGAAGCAGAACAGGCAGATCGACAAAGTACACTGCTGAGGGGAGCAGCGGTGGGACAGGAGAGGTCTGCTCGCCATGTGGTCACCTCCGGAGCAGGCGAGAATCGAACTCATGCGGAAGTGGCTTAAGCTTCTTAGTTCTGTGCTTTAACCTGCTGTGCCACCAGGGAGGGCCCAAAACAATATTTTTTAAATGGTAAAACTCCCTAAATTTCTATGATGGTAATAACTGATATTAAGTCATGTAAATATCTGTCCTAAGTTTGATGACTCAGAAAATTATTTTTAACAGAGTATAGTAAATAGATGTTATCTTTATATTTTAAAATAATCATGTGCATTAAGAACACAATCTAGAAATAGATATTCTGAAACTTTAATTGCCACTTTATGTCTTGAGGTTAGGAACATGTTTGTTTTGTTTCTGTTTTTCTGTTTTACAAAATGTTTTAAATCTAATGATGGTATTACTATTATATTCAGATTTCATCCATATGCTTAACTCTATATTTCATAGACTCTTTTCACCCATCAGTTTCCTTACAGTCTTTCTGAATTTGGTATCAGTAACATCCATACATATCATTGTTTTGCGTATTTCTTAAAAGGAAAGTGATTATCATGTGATTTTCTCGTAGGTTTTCTGGTGACTCAATGCAATGGTCTGTAAGATAAGTTAACTACTCACATAATGGATCAGGCTCAAAGCTTTAGCTCTAATTTCTTTTTCACATCATCATCAGTTACTGTCTTAACCTCCTTTAGTTTATATTTTGTTCTAAGTCAAGCCTTCACCATCACTGTTTTCAAACTTGTGTTTTTTTCCTACATTTTTATGCCTGAGACATCATTTTCTTTCTATTATATCTGGCACATTACCCATTCATCCTATCCAGGTAAATTCACATTTCTATTGAAAACTTTCCTGGCTATGCCAGACCATTCCCTTTTCTGGCCACCCACATTATTCTGATTAGACTTCTTTTAAAATAATCATTTGGAATATTTTACCATGCTGAATTAAAATACTGTGTCAGGGCTAAAATTTGCATGGCAGAGAAATATTTTTCAACCTATCACCCTAAACATAAATACAACATACATTTCTTTACACATTTGAGAAAAAGAATGGGGAGGTGAAAATGCATAATCCAATGAGGAAACAATGCACAGACACCAAATCATTTATGTCCCATGATGGCAACATAAGAAACTTCTGCATGCTCCTGCTCTTATGGGACACTAATTCTTCAGCTCCACATGGAATGAGACTTGTAAACTCTAAAGCTCTAAATTACCATTTTTTAAAAAACAGATTGTTCAGCAATACATTAACTGCCTTTAAGGATAACTGTCATCCATAACATGGTGTTAGAATATATTTCATTGATTTTTAGGAAAGGAGTTCTGTTTCAATATCTAAAAGTTAATGATTGAAATATTCATTGTTCTAAGACCAGATAAAATATACTCTCTCTTTATTGAGGAAAATATTTCCTTCTGAGTTAATATAAGATATCCTATCATTTCTAGAAATGCATTCACTAAAGCAAAATGGATCAATTTACCAAAAATTAAATGAAGCAACATGCAATCTAACCACTCAGGCAGAAAGATATTTTGCCTACCTAAACTCCTCTTGACATTTTCATTGGTTAAGGAATTACTCTTCATATCATGACTTAAAGTTGCATAGTGCATCAGTAAAAACAGCTGCTGAGACTCCTTCTTGAAGTGACTTTGAAAATTAAAAATAAAGCATTGCTTTATATTACTTCACATCTTAATTTGTAAATTAATTGGTACTTTTAGGTAAAAAGGTAGGCATTTTATAGATATTTAAAAATTCTTCATATACTATGTATGATTTCTCATCTCTACATTGTTAAAAAATTTAATGAAAAAATCCTTTGTAAGAAAAATTAACCAATTTATAAATAATATGTTCTTTGATATGAATATACACACTTTCAACAAATGGATATAAACCTTTTCAATAATCTGTGATCTCATTATTTTCCCTCAGAAGTGAATGCTGTTTTCAGTTTGACCAGATCTAAAAAAAAACATCATACATCACTCTATATAAAATATATTAATACATGTTATTTTTACTTACATACTTACATGCTATATTTTGTGCTACATCTTGTTTGTTACTTTAAATTATCAGTTTACCTTTCTTTTTACCTATACAAACTGATTATGTTATAGGTAACAGTCATTTCTTCTGTTGATAGAAATAAAGTTTATTACTTACAGTTCTTTATATCAAACCCATTTAGATGCATGATCTGTCTATATAAGTAATTTACTTTCATGAGACTTTAATCATGAGTTTTATTTGTATCCCTACTTTACAATTGACAACTGGAGTGTTGAAATAATTTTCTCAAGATCACTTTGCAAGGAAAGTGTGATGTTACAAAATCTGTCTCCAGAACTAAGCTCTTGACTGCTATTTCATGCTTTGCTACTACTGTCTCAACAGATGACTCTCAGAAGACCAACAGGAAAGTGTAACCAAATAATGGCAAGTTGATTAGATTGACTATGGTAAAATAGAATATCAAGTTGACAGTCTTAGGTGTGTCTTAGAAAAGAGAGTCAGTATTTTGGAGTTCGATTTTTTAAAAGTTTATAATTGAGCAAAGGAGGGAGCAGGATTAGGAGTAAAACAGGAGGGATCATCACAGGGAATATGGTGGGGGTTCACGGTGATGTGGTGGGAGAACTATGGGGACTAGAAAGATACAAGAAAAAATAATGAAAAAAGATAATTTCCAGGAAATAGTCACCTTTATAAGGTGATCAAATGCATGGGTTTGGGAAGAACTTACATGAGCTTTGGCTAATGGGTTTGCAGAAATGAAGTTGTAAAGCAAGTTTAAAAACAACAAAAACCTGTTTTCATTAACATGTGAATTATTATAGTTGGGCCCTGATCTAATGTTCCTGGAACAAGTCCTAAATTATTTTGTATCTTCTTAATATTGTTTAATAAATGGACAAGGATTTGTATTTACTGGAATATACCTAGTACTAAGACAAATGACAGAACTATGCCTGAGTCTCCATGCATGCACGAGTGTGTTTTTCTGAGAGATTAAAAAAAGTGAAAATTCTGGCTTTCAGCTTAGTAATTTTTTTTTAGGTTAACAAATGTTGCCAAACAATGTCCACAAAGAATGGGCTACAATAATGAGCATTTCCAGCAAAAACAGACAATGCTCAATTCTCCGTACCCTCACTAACTCTACATGTGATCAAGTTATCAATTTTTCCTATCTAGTAAGAGAAACATATTAATTTATTTGATGTTTTAATTATAAATTTCCTGAGTTTTCCACCTTTCCTGTAGTGTTGACATATTTATATTTTGTCTTTTGTGATATATATACCTGTTCATGTCCTCTTTCTTTTTTTCTGTCCATATTTAGGAATAGTTTATTCAATGTGAATTTCTTACTCATGTCTGAAGCTGTGTCCGCCTCCTGAAGGTCCAAATTGGGTTTCAGTCTGTCCTGACTTTATTAACTTGGGAGTTAGGTTTAGTGGTGTAAGTTGGAATGACTATTTTTTTTTTGTTGAGGAGTTGTAAGAGCACAGAGAGGTGAGCTGAAGTATGGGATTTATCATCAGAATTGATATAATCTTGTTTTTTATAAAAATTCTATTTCTCAAAACATATTACATACCAAGCCCTTAGTCAATAGGATGGAGAATTTATTCTTTTTATGGATATCAGTTTGGGAATGGAGTAAATATTTGTGAACAATAAATCCAATGGATTCAGTCATATAGTCAAAGCATTTTCTAGCTTGAGTACTTCCAGGAAATAGTCATGAAACAGAATTTAAGGACTGTCATTGCTGTATATGTTTTTGTATTTATTCAACAAATGAAGTTTACCTCCATAAGCAACTGCATTAAAACTTCATGATATTTATGTATTTAATCACTAAAAAAGCATATGAATAGATGTGCAGTATAATTAGAAAAGTATAAATGGAAATAATAAACATTCTCATCCTTTTTTACTAAAAAATATAGATGCTAAATGTTGTCAGGTAAATATGAAATGGGAATTCTTATTTATTTATGATGGAAGTATAAATATGGAAAACAAGATTTGGTTTTGATTCATAAAGAAATTGCTGATACCCAAAAATAAAGCAGCTTTCCTTGTTTTTCTGGAAGAGATTAGATGACATGAAGTTATTTCTGTTCCTTCAAAGTTCAATGACATAGCCTTTGTGGATTAATGTATAGTTTGGTATAAAATGGCATCTATTGTTATGATGATATCCAGAATGTTACCTTATTCTGGAACCAATTTACATAATTTTATTTTTCAAACTTTCACATTAAGTATGCATACCATCAATTTTCTGTTAGATCAGAAGTAATGTATCTAAAACTCAATTTTTTAGATTTCAAAAAAACATGGTAACCTATGTGAGCCTTATTATAGATCTTGCCCATGGTTATAGCATGAAAATTTCTTTGATAAAGCATCCTCCCTTAGATTTTAGTTAAAAAAGCTAGCACTTCATAAGAAAATGAAGAGGGTGGTAGTGGCATCATTACTTTATCAGTTTGTGCCTATTCTGTGTTTTGTTGTTAGGTTGATAAAATTCTTCACATTCATATCATTTAGGGAATTGACTCAATTTTAAAAGTGAAATAGACCCCAATAAGCAGTGTTATCTGGAAAATTTAGAAAATATTATTAATTTTATGATTCATATTTGGAAAAACTGAAGCTAAGCCATACTCTACATTTTATTTGCAGATTGTATTTACAAACATTGAGGGTTTTTGCACAGCTTTTAGTAAATGTTCTCATGGATTACTGCAATATACTATAGATATTTTGTAAATGGCCTATTTTTTTTCTGTGCACATGAAATTATCTGGAGTTTGGAGTCTTAAATTTTTCTTAGACTGTTAATTTCAACTCTATATTATAACTTAATGTTAGAGATATATAGATATCATATTAGAAAATTAGAAAGTTGAGCAATCTTAAATTAGAAAAAAGTTTAAGTATTTGAACGAATAGAGTTAGTTCTTTCAATGAGTTTACTCTTCAGTAAAACTAATAAAAATACATCTAATTAAAAAAAAAAAAAACCTAAGGTGAAATTAATGGCAAAATAATTACCACAACCCTCATACAATACTCAGATCATTCTCATTAATAGCCAATATTTTACTCAAAAATATTTCATTTTCTTTAGTATAAGTTTTTTTTCATAATATTACTCTACATAAATATGTAACATATCTGCTAAAAATGCAACCTTAGTCCAAAGTCATTTGATGCGATTAAATAGTTAGAACTTTAATTTAGTGAAATACCTTTTGGAATATTCATTGACTAGCCCCACGATTGCCAACCAACTGGCCCCATAATGAATTAGCCTGCTGTTTAATACATTTCAAAAATGCGATGAGATACATATTTTAATATAACCCCAAATGTTCCTTTTTATAAATAGACAAAATCCCAACTTCAAATTCACAGTTTATATATATATCCAAATTAAAAGGACAGAAGTGAGATTTTATCAAATTTGAACAAATTTGGAGGTCTCAAGCTGTAATCCTGTTTTAAAACTTCTTTGTATGAACAAAATTGCTATTGAAGATGAAAATTCATTTCTCAAATACCAACATAATTCCAAACATTAAAAAAGCTCAACACATTTCCCACTCATTATTTGTTCTTCAAGCATAGCACTGTTCATATTCTAATTAGTCATTATCAAGTACTTTCTAATTATCTCAATTCTAAACCATTAAAAATTAAAAGATCACAGTTTTAAATGATAGTAGCAATGAATTAGCCAGCAATAGTGGTGAGAGAATTGCATTCAGTCTAAGAAAAATATCTATTATTTTCAAATGTCATTTTTTCATTAAATGAATTTTTACTTGATAACTACCTGAAAATACCAATTCCAGTAATTTTAGAAGTAAATTGAAAGATCTAATTATTGAGGGTAAAGATCAACTGATTAATAAGATGATATTTCTAAAGACTCTATTTCCTCTAATGACATAAAACTATAAAATAGTAATATATTTCTGCTGCCCACATATCTCAGAACAACTTGTAATTTTCTAAATGAGAGAGTACTGGTAAATAACCTTTGAGGTTTTACAGAAAAAATACTTCACCAAAGTGCATAATCTCTTCTATGCCACAGAGGTGTTCATGAGATCAAACTGAACTGAAAATTTATGTAAATATCAATTAAAAGGCCTGCTGTTCTGATCAAAATGAATTTTATTTCAACAAGTAAATGAAGTCAAATTATATTGCTAGTGAGTAGATGAGGAGGGCAACATTCAAGTTGGTGCAGGCTTATAATACAAACTTAGGGATAGGATAGTTTTGCTTGGAGATAGTTCTAGAAGGATTGTGTTTTAGAAGAAGATAGTGTTCTAGACAGTGTTAAAGTTCATTCAAATAATTTTTTTTTTTCAAAAAAAGCTAAAGGTTAATTATAAACTCAGAGGACAGAGACAAGTTAGAACACTGGGAAGAAAGCTAATTTCAGTGAAGGATTAGAAAAGTGTTTATTTCCTCAGCCCTCCCTGGTGGTACAATGGATTAGGACTACAAACTGGCCTTAGCCACTTCAATGCAAGTTCAATCACCACCACCCCCCAGCCCTGAAGGTGACCCACATGGCACCATAGATCGCTCCCTAACCCTCCTGCTGCTTCCCTTAGCAGTGTACTTGGTCGATCTGACTGTTCTGCTCCCCACTGCGTCTGGTGAATGCTCTCACGGCCCCTGCACATCTGGCCTGCATCACAGTTCTGTATGCATAAATAATCTTTTTTAAAAAAGTGTATTTATCCTAAGAAAAGAAAATAAGACAATAATCATATGAAAAGAAGTTTTAAAAGTGGGACAAGCATAAAGGTTCATGGTTCATTCTGAAAGTAAAATTTGATTACTAGGAAGCATTGGCACTTCTAAGTAACTTATCAATTTATAGGAATTTAAAGTTAACTTCATTATACTCAAACAAGCTTAAACTGTGTGTTCCCATTTTTAACACTGTTAATGGCAAGTTTAAATAAAGGAAAGACTTAAAACAAAAAGGACGGTTTTGAAAATAATCAGAAGGGAATCTTATTTCTCTGAACAATAGAGTTTGAAAGAGTTTTGAAGGCTGTTACTATTGTTTTATTGTAGATGAGTTAGAGAATAGATAGAATGAAATGGTGGGAAAATAATTCTCAGAAAAAAATTGAAAAAGAAAAAATTTGGAAAGATTCCAGAGGGAAATAGGTGTGTGAGGAAAACCTAGCATGCCAAAGCCAAAATAATTTCACTTTAGTTTTGACAGTATATCTCCAGTTAAGAAAACTGGAAAACAAAATTAGGATTATAGACTTCTTGGTATGCAAGTATAAGATGTATTTATATTGTATTATATTTATATTGTATTAGATCTCAGAAATTAGCAAGCAATTTGAAATATTAGATGTGTTTTTTTTTTAAAGCACTACAATATAACCAACTGGGAGGTTAAAATAGAGATGAATTCAGGCTTTATGGAAATAAACCTTATTTGGTAAGATTCAAGAAAGAAAAGTAATAATAGTGTGTTAGTATACTGTGCTCTTCCATGGAAGAAAGGGTGACTTTTTTTCCCTACTGTTGTTTATAGAACTAGTTCAGTGGAAAAATGTAATAGTGGTGACATTATAGAGGCATAAAAAAAATGTTTCTCTTTTCTAAATTCAAATTTCCATGAAGCTTTAATTTGTTTCACTGAGACTACAAAGACAGGAACAATACAGCAGTGATTCTTGGGGCTTCTTTCATAATGGCAAGGAAGAATTGGTTCATAAACAGCAGTGCTATTTTATCATCTATATATCTTTTTTTTTTTTTTTTTAAGATTTTATTTATTTGTACATACAGAACTGGGGGTACAGGCCAGAGGCTCAGGGGCGGTGAGAGGCTTCACCAGAGACAGAGTGGGGAGCAGAACAGGCAGATCGACGAAGTACACTGCTGAGGGGAGCAGCGGGCGGGCCAGGAGAGGTCTGCCACGCCATGTGGTCTCCTCCGGGGCAGGCGGGATTTGAACTCATGCGGAAGTGGCTTTAGCTTCTCAGTGCTGTGCTTTAACCAGCTGCGCCACCAGGGAGGGCCTCATCTATATATCTTTAAATGCATAGCACAATAGTTTCTATACATTGCTTAATGCAGTTGATTTTCATTATTCATAGACTCCTTATTTGCAAATTTGCTTACTCACTAAAATTTATCAGTAGCCCCCAAATCAGTACATACAGTACTTTCACAATAATTTGAAAACAGGCATATATATATATGTATATATATATATGTATATATACATATATATGTATATATATGTATATATATGTATACACACACACACATCTATCTATATATATATATATAAAAGGTGAGAAATGTGTCATTCAACACTTTTCCAACTGAGAATAAATAAAGGAAACCATTTGCTCTCTTTTTTCAATTGGTATAATTTAAACAAATATACTTCTGGGGGGCCAAATAATATGCAACATTTTTTGCATTACTCATCATTTTGTTACTGATGTTACTTTTAAAATGGCTCCCAAGTAGAGTAACAAAGTACTGTCTACTGTTTTTTTTTTTTTTTTTTTAAGATTTATTTATTCATAGAGAACTGGGGTATAGGCCAGAGATGCGGAGGGTGAGAGGATTCACCAGGGACAGAGCGGGGAGCAGAACAGGCAGATCAACGAAGCACACTGCTGAGGGGAGCAGCGGGCGGGTCAGGAGAGGTCTGCCACGCCATGTGGTCACCTCCGGGCTGGTGGCAATCGAACTCATGCGGAAGCAGCTTTAGATTCTCAGTGCTGTGCTTTAACCCGCTGTGCCACCAGGGAGGGCCGCTGTCTACTGTTTTAGTTATAAAATACAAAAATATACCAAACAGATGTATGTACTGAGAACATACATTTGTTGGATCAGCTTTGTGCAGCCTGAGAAATAATGCTGTTCAATGTTAGTGAGTCAACAGCCCATATTATATAAGTTGTCTTGAATAAAGCATAAATATGTGTGAACAAATGTTGTGGGTAAGGTTTTCACAAATAGCCCTGTATATTTCTTCAAGGAAAAATAATTCAGTATTTATTAATTTGGTTTTCACAGGAATTTTATTGAACATAATAGTGAATAAAGAGCATCACAGGTGTATTTTTTTCTTGAACATGTTATTTCAAAGATGTATCCATTATGGATAAGGTTAGATAGACTTATTATTATTATTTTTATAAATACAGTGTAATATGTTTCAGAAAATAGTTAATTTGCAATTAAATGGAGTCAGGCTTAATTTAGGGGTATGAAACAAATGAAGTTCAATGATTTAATTTGTATCTCTTCTCATTCTAAGTGGGATATGATGACTATATATGTCTATCATTTTTTTCATTTTTTGCCCTTATTTATATAAACAATTTCCTAAATGAACACTAATGTTATCATGATTAAAATAATAAAGTAACTATATATACACATATACATATATGTATGTATAATTGCACTATGATGTTCTTGTGATGACCCAGAGCGCTAGTGTGAAAGTAGATACTTTCTAAATTTTGTTATGCTGAAGAAATAGTTACCATTATTTGATTATAGCAGCGATATCGATGGAGACAATTAAATACATTGAAATAATTACAATTACTAAATATTTTACTCATATTAAAAAAATGGCTCAGCAAGAATTAGATTTTGGAAGCCATCATATTTGGGCTATAAAATGAAGAATGTAAAAAATAGAAGATTTTTTATTCAAAAGAGCTCACAGTTTAGGGGGAGAATTTTGGCATGTGTATATATTTTTAAATAATAGTAATGTAAGATATAAATGATAAATGAAGAAAAAAAATCTTTACTGAGGCACCAGGAAGGGTGAAACAATAAATAAACTTCCTTCAAAGAAATAGAAAAGGAAAGAGGAGGAGGAAAAAAAGGAAAATTATGTTTTTGGCTTTGTATTTACCTTTGTTAAAAATAACAGTTAAAAACAAAAGAAAGCTATCCCTAACATTCTCATGCATTAAGCTTACCTAAATATAAAAACAATATGTTTGATATCAAACCTGTTACCAAATATAATGCTGGTAATCATTTAATGTATCTTTCTTCCAAGGTGTGTGTGTGTGTGTGTGTGCGCGTGTTTATCTGTGTGTGACTTATGTGCTTTAATTACATTTGCTTGTTGTGACATGATCTCTGTTTACACTAATTACTAACTGTTGTAATTATACAAATTATGCCTACACATACTAATTTACTTGCGATGATAATTTAAAGAAAAATTTTTCTTCTTCCTGCTTGCAGTGGGGGAGGATGTAGTGCTGAAATTTATTAAAGGAGGTCAACAACCAGAATCATCTTGATTGTGCAAGAAAGTTGAAGGAGATGTGAGGCCCACATTCTTTGCTAGTGCTAAACAGCATGCCTTGTGTCTATAGCACTTCCTTAACCCTGAGTTATACTTGTGAAACCCTCAAAAGCTGGAGATCAAAAAAGGACTTCTGATATTGGATGAGGTAGCACTCCATTCTAGATACTACTATGTAATCAGAATCTATTTAACTACTGCAACCTCTACTTCTCTAATGCAACTTTTTTTAAGGTTGCTAAGCAACATCAATAAATCAGCAGCAAGTGGATATAGGAAGTTCCTTAAAAACCTAGTCCTCATTCAATATATATTTTTTCATCAGAAAGGAGGAAGGAAAATAATGCATTACACCCTCATTACATTTTTCTTTTTCAGTGTTCCATTTTGATTGTTAAAACAATTTAGTGAGTTTGTAGTTAGTTACATTTTGTCAACTTTAGAGAAAGTAAGCAGGTATTGATTCATAATTTTCTAAAATTATAGTTACTGAGTAGTAAAAGTACTGTTAGATTGTAGATTCCAATATCTGTGCCCTTACTGTTTTTTTCAAACATGACAATACCTACAAAATCCTTGTCAGAATTCTCTTGAGTACAAGTAAACAGAGCCTGCCACTCAGACACTGAATATATTTCAAGTCTGAAGGAAAAGTTTCTTTTCTCTGTGATGGGAAGTGATTAATTTTATTCCTTTATTTTTCCCTTCAGTGTGGGCTCATGCTTCTGTGAGCCTGCAATTTCGCCTGGGATCTGGGACCCTGACACTCATTGTTCTGCCCTTTTGCATTACTATTCATGTTCTGACACATCCTTCTCTTTGGTGCTGGGCACAGATCAGCATATAAATTCTGTCCTTGATAAATGTTCTCAAACTTAATGCTGAAGACAAAACATTTAAATGTATCTTACTACTCCCAAGTACTGAAATGTACTTCATACAGAAGCCAGGACAGAATCTAGCAGGTTGTTTAGTTTAAGGTTGACTTAAGAAGACAGAAGAGTGTTATATAAAAATGTATATATATATTAGAAGCTGAAGTGTGAGTAGGATGATATGAAGAATTGTAGAGTGTGGGTTAAGTGATCTCTTAGGGATGAAACAAACAAACAAAAAAATCAGATTCTCATCTCTTCTCATTTTCTACAGAGCCCATATTCATATTAAGAATTGATTCAAATATCTGTTATTCCAATTGCCTTCTTTGGCTTCCCCTGTTCTGATCACTATTCTACCTAAATGTTTATTTCATGGCATTTACCAGAGAGTTCCCATATTAAAGACAGAGAAAATGTCTTCTAAATTGTATATCCCCAGCACTAAATATGTATTTAGTTTATTTAGTTGATTAATGAATGTGTTCCTCAGACAATAATTTTAGTGTATAACCATCAGTCTGGTTTTACCTATTTTCTATTTTACCCATTTTCCAGTGTAATCTAAACCTTATTTGGTGAATGTGTTAATTTGTGGATAAAATATATGTTCTGCAGGGATGCTATTGTTGTGCTTGCAAATCAGTTGAGACAGTGAAATTGGTCAGGCAAAAACACTAAGCAAATATTTTGGTGTAAGTGTATTAATTGATTATGTTAATTTGAAAAGTAGTCCCTCAACACTGGCTTTAAGATAATAATAATGATTTTTCAGCATATTTGAATCTTTGTGTTTATCCCAATGAAATTTTTAGAAATGTATGATATTTAATCTTAGCATAAATGAATGATAAAAATTAATTTATGAAGGAAATGGGCTTATTAATTAAAAACATAAGGAGAAAAGAGCAAAATAACTGGATTTCTTGTTAGATGAATAGATTTTTTAAGAGAATACATCAAAATTATTCCTCAGGAATATAGTTTTATTAATATTACTGTGTTCTAAATCAAATCTTAAGCAATATAGGTGTTTAATAAATTCTCATTTAAATAACTATTTGACATGAAGAATACCATGTGAGAATGGAGCTCAAAACAGCAGAGAAAGTAATTTAATGTGCAGCTGCTAATAAAAAAATACATAAAATAGGGCCCTCCCTGGTGGCGCAGCGGGTTAAAGCGCAGCACTGAGAAGCTAAAGCCACTTCCGCATGAGTTGGATTCCTGCCTGCCCCGGAGGTGACCTCATGGCATGGCAGACCTCTCCTGACCGGCCCGCTGCTCCCCTCAGCAGTGTACTTCGTAGATCTGCCTGTTCTGCTCCCCACTCTGTCTCTGGTGAAGCCTCTCGCTGCCCCTGAGCCTCTGGCCTGTACCCCAGTTCTGTATGCACAAATAAATAAAAAAAAAACACATAAACTAAAAGTAATAGATTTTTTTTTCCTCTACAAAGGCTAGAAGGATAAACAATGCTACCAATTCTAAGAAAACAATGATATTTCTAAAACCTTTGTTCCAAGAAATCCAACAGGCTGACATTTATCATTATTATTATTATTTGTGTAGGGACTAAATGATGTTCTTATTTAAATATGCTTCATGTTTGTTTTAATTGAGCAAAGCATTTAAAATGAGTATTCTCATTTCTTTCACATAGTAACTGTCAAATTGAGATTTTTCTTCTATTGTAACTACCACTCAATTGAAGTCAAAAACTAGCATTGAAGTTAGTGAAAAGATGCTTTTCAAACACAACCTGATAACAGAACCAAGAATAGTTAACTATTTGAGGAAAGCCAGCATTAAAAGTAGAGGTATAAAATACAGGAACAAAATATGTGAAAAAGACAATATAGAAAATTGTAGTTTTGAAACAGTCATTATTGCTGGAGATATATATGAACAGTTATTGAACAACTCTGAAATTATATCATGAAAAGGAAAAAAAACTCTCAAAATCTATCCTAATATCAGACTTAACTACAGTGGTGAGCTAAATTGTTAGATGAATGTTCTTTAAAGATCATGTAAAAAGAAAGAAAATTTCCTCAAAGAGATTCCTCTCCTTCAAGAGATTCAGCAGTACTAAGATTCATTTTAAAAATGTTATAGATAAAAAGAAGATATAAAATGAAAGGTCAAATATTCTTTAAAAATGGAATAAAGAGACCGATAGTAGTAGAGTCATGGGATTATTAAATTGAAAATTCTTGCCAGGTGTTGAGTGGTAGGAATTTTTGCACATACACACAAACAGAGATAGATCCATGGATACATTGGATTACATTTCTGAAGCCCCACATTTAAAAAATAAATCATCTAAAAAAGTAAGCTATATTATAGGAATTAGATGTATTGACAATATTTGCTGCAAGACATTTATAAATATATCTTCAACATTCTGAGGGGCATCTGTTCTCTTTTTAATTTTATTCTTTTGAGGTATAGTAATATACCACATACTGATTCAACATTTGCATATATTGTGAAATGATAGCCACAGTCTCACTAACATGTTATTATACATAGTTACACATTTAAGAGCTTTCTGAGCAACTTTCATAAATGTAATACTATAGTATTATTTATAATGACTATTGTACATTATATGCAAAGGACTTGTTTATTTTTATTTATTTTTTTAAAAGAGTTGTTTATTCATACAGAACTGGGGTACAGTCCAGAGATGCGGAGGGTGAGAGGATTCACCAGAGACAGAGTGGGGAGCAGAACAGGCAGATGGTGGAAG
This sequence comes from Condylura cristata, assembly GCF_000260355.1. Classification (NCBI taxonomy): domain Eukaryota; kingdom Metazoa; phylum Chordata; class Mammalia; order Eulipotyphla; family Talpidae; genus Condylura; species Condylura cristata. Next base: position 67,743,575 of record NW_004567103.1, on the reverse strand, counting down.
CACACTGCTGAGGGGAGCAGCAGGCGGGTCAGGAGAGGTCTGCCACGCCATGTGGTCACCTCCGGGGCAGGTGGGAATCGAACTCATGCGGAAGTGGCTT
>NW_004567103.1:67697663-67742845 GCF_000260355.1 Condylura cristata | reverse complement strand
TATATATATTTGAATTAGTATTTGAATTTTCTTTATACATTTCTACATGCTAAGAAGGGAAATTTTCAAATCATGTGATATTTTATTCTTAATTTTTCGACAAACCTCGATACTGTCTTGCATAATGGCTTCAACAATTTACAATCCCACCAAGAGTATTCCCTTTCATCCACATCTCCATCAACACTTGTTAGTTTTTGTCCTTTTTATAATAGTTATTCTGATAGTGTGAGGTGAGATGTCACTGCAGTTTCGATTTGCACTTCCATGATATGTAGCATTGAACGCTTTTCATGTGAGTCTTCTTTGGAATAATGTTTAATCAGATCATCTGTAAGCATTTTAATGGAACTGTTTGATTTTTGCTATTGAGTTATACGAGTTCTTTATATACTTTAGATTTTAACCACTTATCAGATGTATGATTTAAAAATATTTTCTTCTATTCCATAGAATGACTTTTCATTTTGTTGTTAGTTTCTTTTGCTGTGCAGAAGCTTTTCAGTTTGCTATGAAGGCATGTGTTCTTGAACATAAAGTCCCACACTGATCAAGTTATCATTGAAATGACCGTCAATGAAACAACGCATTTTCATATTTAAAGATTACCACATAGGGCCCTCCCTGGTGGTGCAGAAGGTTAAAGCAGAGCACTGCTAAGCTGGTTGCTGCCGCTTCAATGTGAGTTTGATCCCTGCCCCAGGTGATCCACATGGTGCAGTAGACCACTCCTGTATCTCTGGCTGCTGCTTTACAGCAGTGTACCTTATAGATCTGCCTGTTATGCTCCCCACTCTGACTCTGGTGAATCCTCTCAACCCTCCACACTTCTGGCCTGAATAGTTGTTTTAAGAAAAACTTAAAAAAATAAAAATTAAAAATTACCACATATTTAAGAATCATAAGAGAATGTAGTCAAAAGAGAAAACACACAAGATGATCAGAAAAAAAAAAGAATCAATAAATGACTACATTAAATGTGTAGTCTAAAAAAATGTATGCAAGTGTACAACTGAAATCCTATAATTAATATTCTGAATAAAAAGAGGGCATGATGATTTGGGAAATGGGAAGGGATGGTAGAAAAGAGATTAGTGTTTATTTCTTTTTTATGTATGTTAAAAATATATAATAATGCTAATAATTAAAATGCCTGTATCTCTCTTATAAAACATTATAAGATCAACAATTAAAACTATAAAGTAAAAAAAAAATCAAACAAAGCAGAAAATGAGAGAGTGAAGAAAAACCATGTTAAATTGAAAACAATATACATGAGAGAAATAACTGCAAGTATTGCATTAATGAAAAGGGCCTGAATTGACATTTGAAAGACAACCAAATAGGTTGATTCAACTCTGTTTTTCAGAAGTAGAATAAAGAAAATACAGAATTACTATCAGCAAATTGAAGTTTATAAATACTAAAAAAATGAATAAAAATTATGAAAGTTTCAGTCCCAACATAATTATTGATGTAAAAATCAGAAGGAAAGGCCACTAATAATAATAAAACTATAGGAAGATGGTATTAATGAAAAGTATTATGCGATGCATATTTATATTCCATTCTAGTCATAATCCCACTTATATTAAATGATATTCTTCCACATTTCTTTTATATCCCAGTTCCTTCCATTTTACCACCTTGCATCTAACACAACACCCCTCAAAAGCCTTTTTCCTCTTCTCCATTTCTGACTTTTTTTTTGAAGATTTATTTATTTATGCATAGAGAACTGGGATATAGGCCAGAGGCTTCACCAGGAACAGAGTGGGGAGCAGAACAGGCAGATCGACGAAGTACACTTCTGAGGGGAGCAGCGGGCAGGTCAGGAGAGGTCTGCCGCGCCATGTGGTCACCTCTAGAGCAGGGGTCTAACTCATGCTGAAGTGGCTTTAGGTTCTTAGTGCTTGCTGTGCTTTAACTGGCTGCGCCACCAGGGAGGGCCATTTCTGACTTTTGAAGAAAGAGTAAAAAACAATCCTCTTGTTCTTGTTATGGCCCTGCTCTGGAGAGATGCACATATTTTAGCACAGTTGCCTCAACTCAGCTGTTAAGATTAATAAACATTACTCTTATTATAAGGGATTCTAGGAAGTATAATCATTCTTTGTTCTCAACAAGCAGCATTAAAACATCTACTCAGTCTCTAAAAGAAAATATTAAGTATCGACTATCTTTCCTGTTATACAAAGCAAAAATTGATGGAAAATAATGGAATAACTGTCCAACAATCATAGTAAAATTCTATATATGTGTTTATTTTATAAATAAAATTATGCATACAGATTTGGCATAACAGACTTGGCATAATTGTTCCTTAGAGTTTAGCAAAAATAACATAAAATATAAAAAGCTTGTATTTTTAAAAAGATTTGTTTCTTTATACATACAGAACTGGGGTACAGGCCAGAGGTACAGGGGATGAGAGGATTCACCCGAGACAGAGTGGGGAGCAGAACAGGACCTGCTGAAGGAAGCAGTGGTCATCAGGAGAGGTCTACCATGCCATGTTGGTCACTTCCCTGGCTGGGGATCACACTCATACTGCAGTGGCTGCAATAGCTTCATAGTGCTGTGCTTTAATCTGTTGCATCACCAGGGTGTGCCCAAAGCTTGTGTTTTGAATGAATTGAAAGGAAAGAAATTAAATAATATCCTCATTAGTTTTCTAGATCAATTTTGTATCACATATGTAGATATGGATGGTTTATATATAAATATGCACACATACATATAAACATTTGCAATGTGTGCATATACATTTACAAATATGTATAAACATAGATCATATAATTTTATTCAAAATTCTAGTATGTGTATTCTGGCACTACTGATAAATTTATTATTAGAATGTTAAAGGTCCAGGAAACACCATAAAAACAATTTACAAAATCCTATTTTATTTGAGTAAAAGTTTCATTCCTATTAATTCTTCTGTTTTACTGGTTGGTTGATTTTACCTATTTGAAAAATAAAGGTTGAACAGCATGAAATGGACCTGTTACAGCATATAAGATTTAGGCAGATATCCTAATTAAAAGTATTTATAGTACTTAGAATAAATAGCTAACATGTTGTAAAATATTCCCCAAATGTTGTTAGAAATAAATATTACTCTTATAGACTTAATTTTATTGCATTTTTATTTGTACTTGAGAGCACTTGAACGGATAACATTTCCTAACATTCTAATTTCTGTGCAAGTATTTTAACTCATTGAGAAGGAAATTAGGTAATATTATTTCATTTTTACCCCTCCTCTCAAGTCAGAAAAATTAAATACATTGCATCTATAACCCACAGTTTCTTGTCTCTTTCCTTGTTTATCAGTAATTTGAGAAAAAGACCAAACTTTTAGCAACTTTGCATGTCCAGTACCTGACATAAAACCTGAATAGAGGGGGTTTTGATATGGTTTATTTGTGAGACTTTATATGAAGAGAAGTAATAAGACAAAAATAAGGTAAATATTTCAAAAAGAAGAGAAATGGTTCTTTCATGTTACCTTTCTCCCTACATACATCTTCCCCTACAAGAACTCCTACCTCTTGAATTTTAAAATGCTTGTCCTGTGTTTAATTGAACATTAGTTAGATCTTCTTTTGACAATTAGGAATACTGGAGTCAATATCTACCAGAAATTAATTTTTGAATTAATTAATCCTTCCTGTTGTCCTTGTCTATGCCAAATCTTGCAAATATCTCCTAATAGGATGTTAAATTTCCTGACAAGCCAATGACTTCCTTTCTAGTAAAAAACCTGACTTTTTGCCATAGTATTAAAACACTGGAGAACTTAAGTGTTCACATTGATAATTCATTAAGTTGACCTCTAACAAAATGTGGATTTTTGGAATTTATTCTGCCTCCATGTACCTCTTTCCCCATGATTTATTGTTTTACAGTGAGTTCTACTTTCCAATCTTCTTGTCACCAATTTTACTCTCTCTGATCAGTCTTTTTTGCTGCTTTCCCTGGAGTCTCATTGCAGTCTGCCTCATAAAAAGTATATTAGTTATCATCCTAAAAACTCTGCTTCTGTTTCTGTGCCCATCTGCATGCAAACTGCTGTAACAGATATCACCAGCTTTGCTTGTTAGAGTTTACTGGGGTCCAGGATTAATATTCAGGGTAGCTATTTGAGACCCAATAATCTGGCCTTGTACTAATGGAGTTTTCTCCTAAGGAGGCAAATAAATGAATGCCTAAACTCCTAATTTTGATTGTCTCAAAATGAGATGATCTGGTATCTTTGCAGTGTCCAGAGCATAATTCTTACCAAAGAGCTCTATTGAGATGTTTCTGGGGGATTGACAGTGTAAAATATGCAGTACTAAGTAGTACCATAAACTAGCTGCCATCTGTAGGAGTTTTGCTGAAGGCAGCGTCTCCGCAACTCTTACTTTTGCTATAGATGTGAAATTCTCCTTCACCTCTACATATTACTTTAGGAGAGATATTAGGATTCAAACACACTATCCAAAGACAGTGTAAGATTAGGACTTGATGAAAATAAAAGTGAGGCTTCTTGTCTGCAATAGTCAGATTAATTTTCAATCAAATTAATAGTAATACTTCTAGAATCATACTGTGAAAACTGCATTCTATCACTATTTGAATTTATTCTTCAGTTCTCAACCCAAGACCATCCTTCAAGCACTTAGATAATCTGCACTTGGGTTTAGGAGATGAGTGGAGTAAATCACAGTAGTAAAGTGTTCCTTTTTTTTTTTAAGATGTATTTATTTATGCATACAGAACTGGGGTACAGGCCAGAGATGCAGGGGCAGTGAGAGGATTCACCAGAGACAGAGTGGGGAGCAGAACAGGCAATTAGACAAGGGGCAAGACAGGAGATCTGCTGTGCCATGTGGATCACCTCCAGGACGTGGGATCTAACTAGTGTTGAAGCAGCTGCGGGCTCCCTTGCCGTGCTGTGTCCTAACCTGTTGCTGCACTAGGGAGGACCTCAAAGCAGTAAAGAGTTCTTAACCAAATATTTAACTTTATGAGTTCATGTCAAATATAATGGAATTAGAACTTCATGGAAAATGAAATGCAAGGAACAAAGGTGTTAATGTTATCTAACCCTCTATATTTACCATTGGCATTTATATTTATCATTACATATTTAAATGAACAGCTTCTGAAGCATAATACGTAATCAACAGACATTAATTGAACGTGTGAATAATAATATGACTTCATTAATTTATTTTCTGATATTATTCTTTTGGGGGCAGGATTTGACTTCTCCCCTCATGTGAAATCCAAGTTGTTTCATAGTTCCACCATCACAGCACCATGACTTTCCAAATCACTTTTGTTTCCCTAATAAAATATCGCATACAGTTTTAAGGCATTCATTTAGGTAGTAATTTGACATTCACCTAGGGATCAAATTTCTGCAATGAGGCATCCGGAGAGGAGTCCAGAGCCCAACACATTGCATGTGAGTATACTATATAGCTCTTTGTGTACACAAATGGATAATTCCAATATCAAAAATATCAAATAACTATCTGCTTAAGAAGTTGAGAAAGATGTAAAACACATCTGTTTTACATTCTAGAGTGTGGATAAACAGAGAAATAAATTCAATTTTGTACAAAAGTTCTTTTCATTGAAACTATATCATTATAGCTAGATAGAGGAGTTTTTGTGCTTTGTTTTATTTCATTGAAAAGACTAACAGAGATTCTGGATGAGGAGAATGGCAGGTAGAATATGCATCATGGTTCATTGCATTCAAAGTGTAGATGGTGAATGGATTATTCAGTTATCCAGGCACAGTGAGGGAAGATCATTAAAAATAGAAAATACCTAATTAAGCATTCCTAGATGAGTGAGAATTACACAGAAATATTGGACTTGGAAAAACTCACCTATCCTGTTCAGTATTATTTTTCTAAAGAATTTTTATTCTATCCATTGACTAATGAAAAATTTATTTCTAAAGTTAAAGATTTCTAAGTTGAAAAATAGTGTTAGAACAATTTATCTAACTAGCCTACATTATTTTTTAAGACTCTCTACTCTCAAAATATCTAAACCAAAATTCTACTGAGTGACAGGCTGGTAAATTATCCATGTAAATATTTAAGTATTTACTATTCTATTTTTCAACTTGTTTTCTTTTCATAGTTCTCTACTCGATGTTTGTGAAGTTTTCAGGGCATATATATTTTATCTGCTTTCTCTACAAAATTAATAAGAATTTTGCATCTCTTAAGAAAGGTATCTGAATCTACAACTGCTGAGTATATTAAAAATTCAATCAAAAGGCAATTATTCTCAGTTCAAATCTGAATTAAAAAAAAGAAAGAAAAAGAATCAACACCTTTGCCTCAGATAACAGAAAAAAAAATGTATAAGATTTAGAAACAACATTTCTTTGATGTTGGGCAATAGCTAGCATGAATCATGAAGCCTGAGTGCACAGAAACAGTTGAGGGGTACCTTCCAGTTCATTCCACTTCCTACCTATATATAGTTTTGGGAGCTGTTGTGCAGGAAGAGAAAACCCACACAGAATATGGGGTCACTAATATGATGAGGCAGCATTCTATGGAGTTCATAGAGTCTCTAGTTTGTGGCACAACAGTGGAGAGTAATTGTTAAATGGAGGGACAGATAGAGGGACCTGTAGACAGGTCACTCAGCTCTGGCTAAGTACTAATCGGTGCATGCGTTCAAGGAATTTTCACAAGGCTGGGCAAAGGTTCAGCATTAAAAAAAAAAAAAATTGTAAGACACCCACATGTCTGGTAGTGGATTATGTTACCAAGAACTAAAACGGAACAATCTAAGTCACAAGATACAGTTCTCAGGAATTATCACCATAGAAATAAAACTGAATTAACTGTAGATTTAAGACTTCTCTGACCTGTCCTAACAATGTCTAAATGCAAACATCAAAATAATTACACAAATTCAATAGAAAACTGTGCATTGTTTCCTCAAACTACTAAAAATGATTTACCATAAGAACCAAAATGGACCTTGAAATTTTACTCCTCGGGAATATACCTGAAGGATGCAAAAAACTTCAATTCAAAAGAATACCTGCACCCCTATGTTTACTATAACACTATATATAATAGGTAAGATTTGGAAACAAACCAAATGCCCAAAAATTGGTGATTAGATCAAGAAGATGTGGTATATATATATATATATATGATGGAATACTATCCAGTAATCAAAAAGATAAATTTATGTAATTTGCAGCAATGTGAATGGAGCTAGAAGAGATTATACTCAGTGAAATAAATTAGAAAGAAAGATAAAAGTAGCAGATGGTTTCATTTACAGAATATAGAGAAAGGGATCAGTGGAAAATAACAGTAAAAAACAAAACAAACAAAATTAGCAGGCAACTATAAATCAGGGACATATTGTTGGGGTGGCGGAGTGAGAGGGATCAAAAAAAGAGTGGGAAGAGCACAAAGAACTGTGGTGATGGTGCACAGATGAACTGGTTGTGGGAACTCTATTGGGACTACACCTGAGAAAAGAAAGCAAACCTTGTACAAAAAAATGAATAAGATGTAACACACACACACATATACACATGTATATATAAAGAATATATATATATATATATATATATATGGGTGTTACATTATAATATATATGTGTGTATATATACATATATATATAAAGAATTAAATTCCATGTGCCTTAACTATATACTAGAAAAAGCCTAACATTATTTAAATGTATATATAAAGAATATATATATATATATATATATATGGGTGTTACATTATAATATATATGTGTGTATATATACATATATATATAAAGAATTAAATTCCATGTGCCTTAACTATATACTAGAAAAAGCCTAACATTATTTAAATGAATGCAATAGATTTAAACTTTTCAGCATCCAAATTACCAGATATGTTAAGCAAAATTATTTTACACAGCCAGGAAAATATTCAGTCAACACAAACAGACTCAAAGATTCATAAAGTATTGTTTAAATTGTTAATTACAATTGTATTTTTAAAGCAGAGATTTAGAAAAAATAATGTTCCATGTGTTCAGAAAAGTGGAAAGAAGTACAAACCTTAAAAGAAAAATGAATGACACCAAAAAAATATCTAAATGAAATTCTAAAGAAACAAAATTCAATACTAAAACAGAAAATGAATAAAATTAACAGTTGTTACATATTGAAGGGGAAAAGTTCATTGGCTTAATTTAACAACAAAGCATTAGAAACTAAGCAAAATGACATACAGATGGAATACAAATTTAAAATAAAAAAAAATCTAGAGTATCAGTGACCTGAGAAACAATATTTGATTTTCAGTAAAGAGAACAAATAGAATAAATATAACCAAAGTCACATCAGGGTCTGATGGAGTAAAATTCCGGAAAACTATTAAGGAATCTAAAAGCAATTAGAGAAGGCAAAAATAAGTACTAACAGGGTGATGCAAAGATATTTTACAAATACTAAAAAGTAACCGAACCTAGGATTCTATACTAAGCAAAAATCTTTTTTTTTCCAGAAATAAAAGCAAAGGAAAAAATACTTAAATAAAAGAGGTGACAATTTATCACAAGTAGACCTATACTACCAAACATCATAAGTCATTCTTGTCCACCTTCTTTCTGGTAATACAAATATTAGTTTTTCTCAGTTACAATGTTTTTATTTCACTCAACTCTATTTTGGTCATATTTCACTTTATATCCAGTTCTGTTGTCATCTCAATTTTTTCTTTTTTGACAAAATATAATAATTCAGTGTGTTGAAAAGACAACAAGGTAATTCCTAATATTTGCCTGTGCTCTTTAAGCAAATACTATTCAAAATGAACCAAAAATAAATTAACATAGTAATTTTATAAGCAGAATTTATTTAAAAAATATCTTTAATGCCATGTAATTCCCCCCCCCATTTTAGCCTTTTTTGTACTTGTCAAAATCTGTGAGACTAATTTTTTGTTTCTTTTCAGTCTCCTACATTTTAGAAATTAAACACAAATTCACATTGAGCAAAGCAACTGTGGGTCAAGTTTCTTTGGTCAAATGATGAATGATATTGTTAGAACGAGGGAAGAGTTCCTATTTCTAAAGACTAATAATCTGCTATTGGAGAAGAGCATTTTTATTTTAAGCCTTTCTTTGCTGGGCACTGTGCTTGCAACTCTGCTATGCAGGGACACTACCCCAATGGCTTTCTCTGTGTTTGCACTTTTATTTTTATTTTTTACTAATTTTATTTCCCAATCTACAATCTTCCTGATATTCTGTGTCTGATTTTTTTGTACTAGGAGGATAAAAAGACACTAATTTGATAAAAAGCACAAGATAGCATCTATCCTAGAGAGCAGATCCTAGTCAATAGGTAAAGTGGCTTCTGACTGTTTACTACATCAAATGGCTCCTTTAACACCAACCAACATCATATTATATTTGGCATTTTTAAAAAAGATTTATTTATTCATTCATATAGAACTGGGGTACAGGCCAGAGATCGGAGGGTGAGAGGATTCACCAAGAACAGAGCGGGGAGCAGAACAGGCAGATGGACGAAGTACACTGCTGAGGAGAGCAGAGGGCCGGTCAGGATCTGCCATGCCATGTGGATCTCCTCCAGGGGAGGCGGGAATCGAACTCATGCGGAACTGGCTTAAGCTCCTTAGTGCAGTGCTTTAACCCACTGAGCCACCAGGGAGGGCCTATTTAAAGTGACTGCTGACTGAATTCAGAACTCATTTACAGGCGATAATAATTTTTGGATACTTTTTACAAAACCTTATATGAAGTTTTTTTTACAAGCAATATTTATTTTCATTCTCTATATAACATTTAAAGTAAATACAATTATTATCTTCATATTACAAATGAGAAAACAGCTGATTAAAAGTGTTAAGTCCATTTCCAAAGTCATATAGCAAGGTGAAAATAAACGAAATAAAAAATTTTCCGTAGATCTTTCAGTGAGATGAAAATCATTGCTCTCCTTTTTCTTCACTTTTTTTTTCAGACCCAATTCAGAGTGCATATTGTGCAAGTTAGGTTGATGAAATAACACTTTCTAATGGTAATTACTTTTAGCCCTGTGCTTTTCTTGGCATCAAGGTGCTGATGTTGACACTAAGTAGGCAAAAAGGAGCACATAGAAGGTGACATGTGAAACTCAGATCCTTCTATCCTTCTATAACTCTACTTTTTATTTTTAAAATTAATAAAACTAATATCATCATTTGTGATGTTCTTTAAAATTCTGCAATAATATTATAAATTCACATTAATTAACAATCCCCTAAGTATTCGATAAACCAAGAGTTAGTAAAACAAAATATGGTCTGGAGGTGAAATTTCTTCAACTTTTAAAAAATACTCAGTATCGTAATGTTAGTGTACAAAGTGAACTTGTTTTGTTAAAGATATTTTATAGACAACATAGAGAAAAATACAAACCTTTCCATCTCAGAACTCTTGTACAAGTAAAATATAATTGCTTTTATAAAACTAGACAGATTAACAAAAAAGTAAATTCAAAAAGAACTGTCCTAAAATTCCAGCACCATGCAATTCTTATCTTACCACATTTATATATATAAACAAAAACAAAATAACTCCAGACATACTCTATGTGGGGTGGGGAGAGATACCATTTATTCATTTATTCAATGGCTCAATAGAATCCATCCTGTTTTTTAATGAATGCTATACCATTTTTCTAATGTTAGAAGTTTTATAGTTTTAAATACATTTATCTTCAAATAGTTGCTTTTTTTTTTTTTTTGAAGATGTAACTTTTTGTCAGGTCCTAAAGCTTTTCCATTAAGAAAAAAAAAAAAAGGATTCCATCAAATTATCTTCCCTGGTAAAGAGTTTTTCAGAAAGTTTCAAAGGTAAACTACAATCCAGAAGTTCGGAATTTTGTTTCAATTATGTTCTCTGGTAAAAAAAAAAAAAAAAAAAAAAAAAAAAAAAAAAAAAAAAAAACTCTGAAATTTAAAAGGTAAACTATAAACCAGGAGTTGGGAATTTTGTTTCTATAATGAAGCTAATTGTAAATAGTTTAGGATTATGGATTCTAAAGCCTCTATCACAATGTTAGGAGCTCTTTGCTTTGCATGGTAAGATAAAAGAGCACTGGAAATATGACTGTGCAAATTGAAATGATGGAAAGCAATATTCATAATTAAAGGTAAATTTTCGATTATTTTGTAGCCTCTCAAATTGTGAAAGCATAAAACAGGCATAGTCAGTTGTAAATGCGTAGGAATGTCAAGAATAGTAAAAGTAAGATTTATTATACTGTAACTTCAAACTTTGAAATCTGAGACTTAACGTGCTTTACTTCTTCATATGAAGCTTATCATCCTGATAGTGAGGTACTATCATTCGGAAGATGCTACCATTGAGCAAAGGGTATATGGGATGTTCAAAATATTTATTTATCACTTCATGAGAATTTAAGGTTATCTGAAAATAAGAGGTTAATTTCAAAAATACTTAGGAGAGGGCCTTTCTTGATGGCGTGATGGGTTAAGGCACAGCACTATGAACTAGCTGCAGCCGCTTCAGCAGAAGTTTGATCCCCAGCCAGGGAGGTAACCCACATGGCATGATGGACCTCTCCTGTCTCACCAGCTACTCACTCAGCAGTGTACTTTGTGGATCTGCCTGTTCTGCTCCCCACTCTGTCTCTGATGAATCCTTTCACTGCCCCTACACCTCTGGCCTATACCCCAGTTCTGTATGCATAAATCTTTAAAAAAATAAGTAGGAGGAGTTTGAATAATCATTTCTTCTTGTTTTATTACTAAATATATAATGTGAAAATTTTTCCGTGCTTTGGTTCATTGTCTTGCTACTTTGCATTGATTTTCAATATTTAGCCTTTGCTTTTTTAATGTTATGAAATATTTCCAAAAGTCCCTTTGTTGTGAAGATTTTGCCAGTGTCATTTTCTCTGAAAATATTCACTTTTTCATCATGGCCACTTATTACATGTTAAGCTCTCCATCACATCTCTCTGATTTTGTATGTAACGCCTCTCTAATAGCAGTAGGATAAACTCATAGTCAGCTCTTACTTCTGTAGTACTATTAAGTTATGCTCAAATGTCACTACCAGCATTACTACATTCTATTTCCTTGCTGCATCTTCCTCTTCTTTTGGCCAACTCTTTCTTTTGATTATGCACTTTTTGTATATGATATAGTTTATATCTAGGAAACAAGGAAGTAATGCAATCACATAATTTCCCGTCTTTGTAAATTGGTTAGTGGATGTTCAGTACTCACTTGCTGATGGTCACTAAGTATGATATGCCTCTGTTATTTACATAGTAATTTGGAAACTGAAGAGCTGGCAGCAATGTTTGTACTTTATGCAATGACAGCAATATACCATGCTAACTGAGTCTTGAACCATGTTGTAAGAGATTAGTGTTATCTGACTAAATTGTAATAAGAGGGAATTGCACACAAGAGAACCATACAAAGCAAGGGCTGCCTCTACTACAGCCCTGTCAAAACAGCGTGAAAGCAAAGATAATATGGATGTTCACTGCAGTGTTCTGACAAAACTTTATTTGGAAAAACAGGTAGCTGGTAAGATTTGGCTTAAGGACCATAGTTTGAGTCTGCTGAGTTATATTACCTAAGCCGTAAGTCCATTTGAACTTTAATTTATATTATAATTTGGACCTGTTGCTACAAAATCCTTTCTTGTAAGACTGCCTAGCCCATCACCAATTAATGTAAAGCAATATTCCCAAGTGTAGAGCATGCTATATCTATCTCCTCAAGAAGTAAAATAATGGCCATGCTTCCATGTGAGTGCTGGGGAATTCTGTTTGCAGTAATGTTTCCTATTACTGATGCTATATTATATCATATTTCAGTCAACTGGACCCATCGGTATCTCACTAATATTGGTGACTTCTAAATTTTCAGAGATTTTAAATCTCCTACTTTCTGGACTATAAGATTTTTTACCTCAGTACAACATGATCCTTATCATGTCCAATTAACACTATGCCAAATATATAGTAATATCCTGTAGGATATCCACAGAATCCTGGTTCATTTGGACTGTCATGCCACAGAAAGAAGGACAGTTAACATATCCAAGAGCAAGATTATAAATATAATCTTTTACATGTGTTTATTCTTACCATGCAAAAGCTACTATGTCTGATTCATCTTCTTGATAAGGTTGAAAAATAATGTATTCTTCAGATAATTACGCTATATGATATACCTAAAGTTAGGTTAATGTGCTCTACAACCTCTACCACAAGAGCAGAAATTGGGGCTACTCCTTGTTTAAATTTTTGGTAATCCACTTTCAAACATAATTCTGTTTTTTATAGATTCTATTCTATAAGAGTAAATGGGGACAAGAGAGACTATTAGACATTCTTTAGGACCCAAGGGTGATGTTAATCACTGTCATTCTTTCTAGAAATTGAGTCCTGGTTTTGTGTAATACTGTTACCAACTTGTTGAAGGGACACAATTCCAGGAAAATCCCTTTGATCTTTCCCCTGTAACATTCACCCTACAGACATCAATGGAAGCGGTAAAGCAATTTTAGTACATGATTTCAAACTTTGTTCACATACCTCACGTTATCTCTCTTTAATTTTGATGGTTTGTAGCTGATTTGAACAAAAGTGTGCAGTGAAGTGAGACTTATACATTTTAGATCTAGGTGAGAAAAGATCTGGCATTGTCTTTCCTGTTCCTCTGGCATGCTTGTTCAAGGAGAAACCAAACACCAAGTAGATAGTCCAAATTCATGAGAATAACACATTACAGAATCAGCATGCAGCAGTGTAGCTGACAGTCTCAGATGAACTTTTTGCAAGTAGCCAGCATAAACTATTCCAGCTGAATAGTCGTCTTTGAAATCTAATCCAGCTCATCTTCATGTGAATACAGTTTCAGCTAATATCTGATTGTGCCAGCATGGAAGTCTGAAGTATAGGTTTCCTAACATGTCTCTTACTGGATGCCTTACCTAGAAGACATGAAGAAAATAAAATATTTTGTCATTAAACTCGTGGATAATTTGTTACATCCAATAGTAAGCAAAACATGGGTTTTATAAACTAACTAGTGAGATGTCTATATAATTACACATTTGGAGACTTGAGCAATTACTAATTGGTGTGTGTGTAGAATAAGTGGAACCATATTGAAATGACCCTGGGTTGGAATTCTATTAATTATATCACCATTATGTACCCCATGGGTTACTCTTTATACATTCTTTTGGGGAATAACTGTGGTAATAATTAGTTCATGTACTTCCTATGATATTATACAGTGCTGGAGATCTAGTCTTCCCTTCAGTCTGTGGAATTTTTGGCTGTAAATTGACTTGACTATGGAAGCTAGGAAAAGTACTGTGACTTTTATTAAGAGAATGCTTCTTGACCTCTTAAACACCTTAGGATATGTTTTGTTTGGCTTTGTAAATCAAGCAACTTCATTGTTGGCTGTCCATATGGTTCATTCTCAGGAGCATTGTATTCTATTAATGATCATCACAGCTATGGCTATTCTTGTGCCTGACTTTCATTTTAATATTAACACCTATTTCAATAATGCCAATAACATTCCTTCTGACACTTAAGCCCTACTATCTGGCCTCTTTTAATCTGGCATTCCATCTCCTGCATAGTGTTTAGACAGCATCATATTTTAGAGTCATTCCTAACCTACAGAGAACAGGCATCACATCAGTGACATGAACCATTTTTTAATACAGTACTTACCACTTGCTCAGTGAATTGTCTCAGGGTTTCCATCCAGCATCACAGATCTATGGATTGCATGTACTTCCATTGCCTTGTTTGTGAGATTTTTACATATTTTTCCTGTGTGCCATGGCATTTCTGTATTTTTATTTAGTTAGGATGATCATCTCTAACATTTGCTTGTTTGTTTTTGTAAGATTTATTTATTATTTATGCATACAGAACTGGGTTACAAGCCAGAGGTATAAGTGCAGTGAGAGAATTCACCAGAGACACAGTGGGGATCAGAACAGGCAGATTGAAGAAGTACACTGCCGAGGGGAGCAACGAGTAGGTCTGGAATGGCCTGCCAAGCCATGTGGGTCACCTCTGGGTGGGTGATGGAACTTGCATTGATGAGGCAGTGGCTAGTTTGCAGTGCTGCGTCCTAACTTGTGGTGACACCAGGGAGAGCCCAATCATATCCAACTTAAAAAAAAAGAAGAAAAGAAAAGGCTCTCCCTGGTGATGCAGCAAGTAAAAGCACCACATTATGAATCTCTCTGCCACTGCAGCACACGTTTGATCCCCTGCCAGGGAGATTATACACATGGTGTGGTAGACCTCTCCTAACTCACCTGCCCTCAGAAGTATATTTCTGTAGATCTGCCTGTTATGCTCCCCACTCTGTCTATTCACCCACCACACCTCTGGCCTGTACCCAGTTCTGTAAGCAATTTTTCACCATTGATTGTACACACACACACACACACACACACACACACACACACATACACACACACACACACCCTAGGAATGGTATTGCTGTATCTTACGGTATTTCTATTTTTAATCTTTAAAGAAATATCCATATCTTTTTCCTTAGAGGCTGCAAAAATGTATCATCCTACCAAAAGTGAACAAAATTTCCTCTTTTTACAGAACCCCACCAACATGTGCTGCAAGTATTTTCAATATGGTCATTCTTATAGGTGTACTATTATTTCATTGTAACTTTGATCTACCCAGTGTATTTCTTTCCCCTTATTAACTACTAATTATACCTCAATAAGTGATTACTCCAGTGTACCTTATTTTCCACTACTACCAGTAATTAGATTGATATTGCCAGTCTACCAATAAATGATATAGTTCTAATATCTCATTTTAAAGTTTATTCTTTAGGCTCAATCTTGGTAACCATTGACTTTGGCCAGGATCCTCAAATAGTATTTTGATAGGAATTTGCTTGTTGGTATTATATTAGGGAAGACATATTGAAACACTTGTAAGTAAAGGAGCAGGGC
This sequence comes from Condylura cristata, assembly GCF_000260355.1. NCBI lineage: Eukaryota > Metazoa > Chordata > Mammalia > Eulipotyphla > Talpidae > Condylura > Condylura cristata. The sequence goes on along the minus strand of NW_004567103.1, from coordinate 67,726,804 downwards.
TAGACAGAAGGAAAAATTGAACTGTGTAGTAGAGGCCTCAGTCAACTCAAAGATATCTAAAGAATGAGTTGGTTCATCAGAATCATCTCAAGTTAAAACAATGACCCAGATCTTTGGAGACTTCCATTACCAGCCATTGATTATGAACTTACCCCAAGAATAGGTTTGAAATTACGAGAGATAACATCTTTGGCTTGGGGATAATTTCCAAATTAAAATAAGTATGAATCATCTTTAACCAATGACCACGGTTGTTAGAACAATGAGTTTGTCTGTCCTGAAGGGAAGATCTGAATGGCATACAGCAGAATAAACTCAGTTTATTAAGTAGATGAAAAAAAATGTGAACGAATGGTGAATATATGTATTCATTGAGGAATCTCTTAGGTGGGTAAATAACTGTGTCAGAGCTCTTCATTGGAAAATTAATGCATTATAATGCAGAAAGGAATTATGTAATAAATAGTCCATTTGGTATGTTTAACTAAACTAGAGAGGACACAACCTATAGTAATACTGATAATAAGTAAAGCAAGCAACTGAGTTTGCTGTTTGGAATATAAAACAAATTTTCTCAATTTAAAACATTTTATTTTGAGCAATATAAAAAGTGTAGTCTGCAAGTAGTAGTAAGTCTCTTACATGACATCACAGAACAGTGTGATTATCAGAAATGATAGAACTTGGCATTTCAGCAAGAAAAAATAGTCCAACCAAAGCTGTTTGGAAATGCTACCCTTAGACCTCATCCCCACAAATAATTCTCACTATTTATCTTATGGGAAAAAATCAAAACTTCACTGAAGAATAAAGTCAAAAGGAAATGTTTATAGGTAGACCATACCTATAGAGTTTAGACTGTAATTATCAAGTTGTAGTTCATCTTTAACTTTAATTTTCAAGTTAAATAATGCCTATAGAATGCTTGTATTTAGAGTGTTTCACTATGTCAACTCTGCCTGTTTGCAGTAGTTACCATGCTGGTATCCAGAATGCAAACTCAGGGAAATCTCAGAAAGATACAGAGTTTTAAGTGAGCCTGATCATTTCTGTCTATATTGCCACTTATAAAAACTTTGTCCCATTGACAAGGATTTGGACAGAATTTAACTGTTCTTATAAACAATTAACAACTCTGGGCCCTCCCTGGTGGCACAGTGGGTTAAAGCACAGCACTCACAGCACTAAGAAGTTTAAGCCACTTCAGCATGAGTTCGATCCCCACCCTGGAGGTGACCCACATGACGTAGCAGACCTCTCCTGACCCGCCTGCTGCTCCTCTCAGCAGTGTACTTTGCTTTGACAATCTGCCTGTTCTGCTCCCCACTCTGTCTCTGGTTAATCCTCTCAACACCCCTGCACATCCTACCTGTACCCCAGCTCTGTATGCATAAATAAATGTATCTTTAAAAAAATTAACTGGCAATGAAATTGCTTAAAATAAACTTCATGGAGACAATCAGAAATTCTTTGTAATATGAAATTTTAGAAATAATTTTTATTGTCAGGAAGTGGGAGATAGAGAACATGAGTCTTTCTGTTTCTCTAGCTCATAAGCAATTTAGGCTCAATCTTAGCCATTGACTTTGGCCAGGGTCCTTGGTATTTTGAAAGGGATTTGCATTTGAGGACAGGATTTGAGTGTATCATGTTCACTTTTGTAGTCCTACTACTTATCAAGTTCAGTCCTTATTAATATTTGCTTAATGAAATGAAAACATCCTTCAGTAATACTTCAATGCAATTGATTTCTAAACTGGTAAAGTCTTGTGCCTATGATTTCCTTGACTTTAAAACTTGTTCTGCTTTGACATTTGACTTCAGGTTTGTCATAGCCTTCTCTTCCCTGTTTGTAACCTGTCTAATCCAGTCCTGACCTTTTAATGTCATTTCCTGCTTCCAAGGGCCTGAGATAGGTCTTTAGTCTGTGTTCTCCTTCTGTCCTAAGTTTAGCAAAGGATTTTCACCATACAACAGTGACCTTCAAATCCATGCATTGGAGCTCTTTTCCTTCTCTCCTGACTGAAGACAGACAGAAAGAAATTTCCACCCTGTCAGCATTTTGCTATCTTTCATGCATTCCCATTGCTTACAACTTTAACTGTCTAAATTTGACACAACACTTTCAACCCTGAAATTCAAAGTGTAAGTGAATTTCCATATCCATTTAAATAGTGTAGACAGATCCTTAAGAGATATTAACTTGTGATGATATAAACATGTAACAATTTTATTTTTGTAAATACTATTATGTATTAAGTCCCTTAATCCCTTGGAGTTATCAGTGCATTTATAGTCATTCATGAGTAATTAGATTAGTTTCATTCCAGGATTTAATAGGTTGTAGCATTATTATTTTTTTTAATTTCACATTAAATTGAACTCAATTTTTCTTCTTCCTTTTATTTTATCCAACCAAGGCAAATTCCTTTGTGACTTCGGTGTTTTGAAAGAAGAGCAAGTTGAGTAGAGAAATGAGATAGCCATTTATTTATTCCTTCCCTTCCTTTTCTAGCTAGTTACTCTGCTTGGAAGGAGAAATGGTAAGAGGGCATGAGAGGGTCCCTTGAGCTATGTGGGAGATTTGGTGCTACTGTCAGATTGATTACTGTTGTTTCTCTGGAGAACTGAAATGGGTGATTCTTTTTAGCAACTACATACTGGCTTTCTCAAGAGACACACCTGCTAGTTATTAAGTATCATTTCTAAAGGGGCATTTGTTAGCACAATTTTCTAATGTCAAAGATTGGATCAGCTTGGGCTTAATTCATCCCAGTGCCACTCATTTCCTACCAGCATCAGTATCTCCAAAGCCTCTTACTGATAAGTCCCTTCTGTCTGTTCAACAGACATTGCCAAACAGTGAAGGTCAAGCAGCTACACTCAGCATTTATTTCTTAGCTCTGCCATTTCTTTCTAATTCTCTCTTCTGCTTGTATTGTACACGAGCACAATGAGATGTCACTGGCTAAACAGATAGACACTAAAGAACAAAATTCTTCCTTTCATTTGGGCATTCATTATTCAGAATTATTCCCTTGGCTTGGAGAAACATTTTCTCTAACAGTGTTAACAGAATTCCACAAGGTCCCATCTCATTTTACAGTTCCTTAATATACTGTCTCCTGTGCTTGGATAACACTTTTGAGGAAACAGGAAAACAGTTATATGGTCTCATTTGATCACGTTAAGAAATTACTAACCTTTGTTACTCAAGGAGATCATGGAGACACCTACCATGAACAGCTGGGAAGGTTTGATTTGTGCTAAATTGAGAGATCTTTTTAAATTGCCCAATTCAAGAGGACTGGCTAATTTTTAGCAAAGTCTAGCCAGATGGCAGTCTGAGCACAAAGAGACAGTGAAAGACAAATATTCAAAGTTAGATTCACAGTCAACTGACTCCAACGATATACCAAAAAGGAGTTCCTTACATAGGAGAGCCATATACATAGCAATAAATAAATATTTTTTAAAAGAATGTATGTTTTGAGCAAATATGAATGTACATATATTGAAAAGTATTTCTTAAGCCACAAAAAAAGTTGTCAGATAAAATTGGCATGTGACTGGCAAACATATAATAACACTAAAGCATAGATAAAGTAGAAACTTTCTGTCATGTCCCTAACTGGCATCTCCACAGCTAAATTTTTTTAAATATTTTACAAATGGAAATGAGGATTCTGGGATTTCTTTTCGAGATTGTGTAGGACTGGGCATGCTCCACTTCCAATTATTTTTAGATGTGTGTACTTCAGCCACCCCTGCTGTACCCATAGGGCCATGACCACCTGCCTGTTCTAGCCCAATTGCTAGGGATACTTTATGCCACATAAGATAAGACTATTTTGCATTTCCTTTGCAACAATAAGTACCAGTGTAACTTTCTGTGTTTAGCCATAAAACAGTAATGTTCTGAGCTCTTTTTTTTTTTTTTCAGAAGTCTTAGCTTGCGCAGCACTTTAAATACTATGACCTCGCTCATTCCGAATTTCGTTGACCTGATCCAAAGGTGCTGATGTAGGAGAAAGAATAGAGTTTATGGAGAGGTGATATTGAGATCATCTTCATATTTATCACCACTTAGACTTTTATTCTTTCCCAGTACTATCTGAAAAACTAGGTGTGACACTTATCAAGTAGATTAGTCCTGGTGACCTAGTAATAAAGACTTAACTTATTTATCATCAGTGGATCATCTTAAAAATGATCTCACATGATATTGCCCCCCAAACTATTAGACTTGCAATTCTGTGTTTGAAGACTAAAGGTCTTCACTGTGAATTTTGTGTCTTATATGATTCAATTTATTGCATATATACATGTGCACAATATCCCCACATTTATTTCCAAGACTAAAGGTATACTCAATAAGGAAAAATCTAAAAATAAGAAAGCACTTGAAAAGTACAACTGGGCCAGCATATTTCAAACATACTTTTTTTTTTTAACAAAGTATGCTGTTAGAGTAATTCCCTGTTGATAACTTCACATCCTCTCCTATATTTTTTAGGTAGAACAAAAAGTTGATTGTTTTGTTAATTTATAATGACAATCTTGTCCAATTAACACAGAAGTGTTCAAATTAAATATTGTCCATGGAAAACTATTCTGTTAAATGAGTTAACTTCATCAAAAATGACATCTCATCCTGCTATTTTTTGTGGCACAGCATTCATCACCTTTTATATGTTCATACAAATATATTGTTTAAAAAGAACAAATCTGGTCCCTGTTTTTCAGTCATAATCTTATGCATTAAATGTGTATATAAAGCTTTTAGTTAGTAATTTCTTATTAGTGCAAAGACGGAATTTAGATATGTTTGACCAAAAACCCATTTGTTTTTCAGTTAATTGCTATGTCTTTTTCCAGAAACATAAAAGTCAAAGAGATTCACAATGACCTAAGTCAACTAGAATCCTAAAAACAAGCAATTGGATTGTCAGTGGAAAGAATGTGTGCTTAATGTGCATGGGGGAGAAAGTAAAAAAGTAGGAACTTTGTTTTAGGTTATTTTAATTCTGTTTTGTCATGCTTCGCTATCTCTATTTGTATTACTTTAAAATCTATGGTTCAGAGTAATTGACATGAACTATGGTTGTTTTGGAAGAAATGGAAAAGACATTCATGCTTGATTTTTAATGGCTGACCATCCTATCATTTAATTCACAATCCTGGGTATGAATATGCTACTAAGCTACCAACATATATTTTCTGAATAGAATAAAATTCATTTCAAATGATGTATGAAATATTGGGCAATAGCTTATATTCTATTTTGATAATTTAAAAATTATATTTATAGATAGATATTGGAAAATAACTATGCCTATAAAGAAATTATGAAATTAACAAAAATAATTATTAGCTTGACAAAACCATGTCTATTTTCTTATTAATATATTCCAGATCAGTTTATAAATGGTTATTGAGAGGCACATTTGTTGGTGATTATGTTTTCCTTAGCAGAAAACAAATCTAACATTCCCTTCTAATTTAATTGATATACTTATATGGCAAATTCAGTTTTGTCAGAAGTGATAAGATGTATTTCTCTTTGTCTCAAAATTATTATTATCACATGATAGGTGCAAAAAGAAAAAGAAAAAGAAAAAGAAAATCCCAGGAAGCTGACCTCATAAACCTAAAAGAACATTAGCTAGTCTGACAAATTTAATTTTTGATCAAGAAAAATAAGTAATACTTGAGCACATTTTTATTAGCCTTTTTTAAATCCATCACTGCCATTGAAGATCTTCAAGAAGAAATTCCACAAGTGCTGCCATTTTTCACATCTCACCAAAGACATTATCATTTAGACAATTGTGTTGGATAGCACAATAGATCCAGGAAGCATTGAATGAGGGAAGAGACATCTCACAACCACTCTCCCAACATCAATTTGTTTGAGTCTAAATTAGGAACTACACATTGCAACTCACCCCCAAATCTGTGCTGCTACTGGAATTATTTCAGAAAGTTTCCTTCTTCTTTATGCCATTCAGTTAAGTATTACAAAACAGCACAATTTCATTCGTAGTGTTTTCCAAAATATATCTTCAAATGCCAACAACGGAGCACAACCTGAAACATCTGTGGATCTGGCCATTTATGGGGCAAAGTAATCACTTTCCATACTCTTTAAAACCAGCTGTTCACAGGCATTAATTGCCATGTCACTTACATGCTTTAGAACAGCAGCATTTGACAATGGCACACGTGTTAATTTGTTTATCACATCTGGTTCTTTTCCAGTGAATATCATCTTCATGGCAGATGGCAACAGAAGAGCTGTTGCAATTATGTAGTTTAAGAGGGCTTTGGGTTGCAATGGATACAGTTTGCATTTAAGTGACTAAATTTTTCTATTAAAACTCATCTGCAAATTTCTTAAAATGTTTAGCTAAAAAGTTCTATAACATAGGTTTTGTTTTATTTTTAGTAATGCACATGTGAATTTTATGATGACAAAGAAAATTCAAAGACATATTCTTTCCACATGTTAGATCATCAAAATATACACCCTATATTAAAAGAGATGGCCATGCCTGTATCTTCTTTTCTTCAATTGACCCAAGACCATCAGAGCTTACCCACAGATGGAGGGATTAAATATTGACAGTTTCTAACACCCAGAACTCTTGGAACAGATTTTGTCTTTCACAAGATATATTTGAGACCAGTGAAAGTCCTTTTAACCTGAACAGGAAAACACTACACTGGTTCTTTTTTTTCTGATTTCCTGCTGTTTCCTCTTCAGCTTGTTTATAAACAACTATCCTGAAGATCTGGTCTGCCTATGAAAAAAAATAGAATAATTCTATAAAATGTTGTGAAGTCACTCTGAAATTAATATAAATCTAGTAGTTTCTGCCTGACTATCCAATCTACTTTACATAATTATTTTTACTTTTTTTTTCGTAGAAGAATAGGGGTATAGTCCAGAGGTGTGGGATATGAAAGGATTCACCTGAGACAGAATGAGGAGCAAACCAGGTAGATCTACTAAATTATACTGCTAAAAGTGTTACAGGGTAGCCCAGAGTGAAACTGGGCAGCCTGTCTGTGGGTCCTCACTCGCATGCTTAAAATGTAATAGTTCTGCAGGCACACACATCAAAAAGGGCAATGGGTTTATTTTTAAAAGGGGAAAGGTAAAGGAACAACCTGGGGAAAGAGAGAGGGATACAAAGTAACTGGAATCCTACCAGCCTGGCTAACTTGGAGCTCTAGCCCAGAGCTAACTGCTAGCCCCACACAGTCTGAAAGCTGTTGCTCCAGAGACAGAGAACCGTTACTTTTCCAGAATGCTTCTGGAAGACCGCTATTTATCCCCTAAAGTCCCAGAATGCCTGCTTAGCTCTGACGTTGAGTTCTCACAGTTCTCTCCTTGGTACTGCTGGGAGTTGTAGTTTTCCAATCACTGGAGTAGGGGGTGGAATTCAGAAACCTGGAGTAGGGAGTGGAGTCCACAAAACTCTGCAGAGTGGTTTTAGGACATCCTTCCCCTTAACAAGAGGAGTAATGGACAAGACAGAAGACGTCTGCTGCTTCATATGTGGGTTAACTCTATGGCAAGGGATCAAACTCAGATCACAGAGGTAATAATAGTGCTGAGACTTAACCTGTAGGCCAGCAGAAAGGTCCTATTTTACATTATTGATGTTACATTTTTAAGATTTCCTTGGTGGTATCTATGTTTCTTATGGTACTGAGAGACATAGCCCTTTTGCTTCCTAGTCTCAGCTACTGTCCAGAACTTCAGTCTCTAGAATTGTCCTTCAAGTAAACTTTGTGTTCCTAAAGAAAGACATAAAAGTTCTAAACTAAAATAATATTTCAAAGCATTGCCAGTTTAATCACATCCTAAAAAATAAGCATACCAATGAATAGAACAAAAAGAATATAAACAATCTGATTCCATAGAACACACCTGCTGTAGCAACTGTTTCTATAGTTGAACACAAGGTTTTATTAAATAATTTAGCACATCTCCCTTAACTCATTCCATGCCATCTAAACATCTGCCTGTGGCTTCATTAAATAGATCTTTACCTGGTTGGGTGACCTAAACATTTCTTCTTATGAGATCTGAATTCTTGATGATCTCTTTATAAGATGCTATAGTGCTCCATTGACTTGAACTATTTAGCAAGGAACTGTTAAGATGTGCTTCAAATCACCTTAAAATGATGACTTGAAAAAAACCCTTAAGTTTCAAGTATGGTTCCCTTACAAACATATTATTTCAAAACTCCTTTATCTTTAGTAATTGGATCAACTCTCCTAGCTACTACATTGAAAACTGAACCCTAATGTTCATTTTCATGAAAGTCTCTTTCATCTGGTGATAGTTTGAAAGAAAACATAGCCAAGGCACTTCATGGAATGTTTACTTCCTTTAGTATTAGAGTTTGTAAAACCATGGGGAAGGGGAAGCAAATTCTTCCAGTTGTAATTCATATTGTTTACATTTGCTTCTTGCCCTTTAAATACTGGCTATGGTGGAGATGACACAAAATGTTGGCCAGCAGTCTGAGACATCTACTCATTCTGTAGGACTGTACACCAAACTTGGAGGGCAAGGTCCTTCCCTGCCATGATAGCTAAGCCTACGTTAGCTGGTCTTTCTATTGTATTATTACATTAGCTCTCTCTGGATGATGGGGGACATTAATAAGACTAATAAGATACACCCTTGGACTGAGCCACTTCCACATGTCTTTTCCAAAATGAAAAGGCCTTGACTGTATGTATTTTTGTGGAAAAGCACTGTATAGCTCACACTTCGCAGAAAATTTTTGAGAAGAGAGGCAAATATATTTAATGAATAATACATATTATGAGTACAAAATGTGATATCTGACATAGTTAACATTTCATCAGGTAACAAGCTGGTTCCTACCGCCAACCTGTCCTATAAGGAGATGGTGCCATATTAAGCTCAGCTTTAGCTAAAACCAAATGGAGACCAAAACAATTGACATCCTATGTCCACACTAAAGGGGGGAGAACAGAATAAGGAAGGGAAGAGAGCAGGTGGATCAGGGAAGTAAAACGAAGGCATTCAACAAAGTACTAAAATAAGAATAAATTAATACATGAACACATAGAAAAAATATCAGTTTAATTCAGAATTAAAGTACTTCAATTAAACAGTGACAAGCTACATTTCGTCTATCAGATTTGAAAAGTATTTTTAGCAACATTGACAACAGTTTTGGTGCATAGAGAATGTAATAAAAGTACTCCCACATGCTTCAAGTAAAAGGAAAATTAATATGACTTTGGGAAGTAAGTTTTCATAAAAATCTAATGTACAGAACCAGATTCTACTTGAAGAAATACAGGAATTAAATATTTTTAAAAGCACAGAAATATTGCTCAAGTTGATTGTCACTTCATTGTGCAATCAACAAAATATGGTGAACTTTAAAGTCCACAAATATGGTATACTTGGAATGACTGATATGAAAATAAAATAAATAATGGCACAATGAAAAAAATGGAATTTGATTCAACTGTTTTAAAGAGTATTAAAAAAATCTCCAGGTACTGAGATGGAATCAGTTTTGTGACATAAAATATAAAAGTGAGATTGGAAAATTACAGAATATTATGTAGTGTTCATATTTTTGATAATTCAAAATATAGTTGTGAATATCCAAATAGTAATCAGAAATTTTACAAAATTTAGCCATTGTCTGAAGTAGTTTTTAGGCAAAGGGTCAATTAGAGGAAAATCTGAGCTGGGGAAGTACGTGAGGTGTTTTATAAGGGGAAAAACTGTTTAGTTTAGGCAAAGAAATTGAGGTGTGTGGCATAAAATCATCTAGAAGACATGAGTGCAGAAATTTCAGTGCTTTATGCATTGGTGGTTCTAGACATTATCTTAAATGCAAATGGTTCACTAGCAGGACTTATATAGATTAGTAATGTTTTTTCATATCTTTTTAATTATCTTTGCTATGCCATTTATGCTATTAAAAGAGGTTAAAAAGGTAGTGAGGAAGCAGGTCATTAAGAAGTTATAAGATACTTAGTTTTTTTTTTTCTTATCTCTCTTCATCTTGCATTCCAGAAATGTGGACTATTTTTTACTTCTTTATTTCCTTCACTTTGCTCTACCATACAGTGATCAAGTTCTGGCAATATCAGATTCTTAATAGTTCTCATAGGTATGATTTCTGTTTCTCTTTTTGTGTTGTCTGAAATTAGGACTTCATAATTAAATAATATGGATGATTACAATACAGTAGTCTCCTCAACACTTTTCTATGGGTCTTATCATGCATATTAATTCTGCATATGCAAACTAATGCCTGAGTTATCTCAATAAAATAAAAATTTTAACATGTTACTCTACTACTTACACATCACTAGATGTCCATAACATATATAGATTTATTTATATAAGAAAACCCCATTTACTGAGTATTTTTAAGGCATTAATATACTAAATCTTTGTAATAGCTTTGAATATTAGGTTTTGTCATTGCTCTCACTTTTTGCATGATGAGTATAAATAGGGACAGTAAATTGGAGAGAAGGGGAGCTTTTGGTCCATTTCCAAGTAAATCCAGGCCTTTCCTGTTGGCTCAACAGGTTGGGGTGCAGCACTGCAAGTGGCCACAGCTGCTTCAGTGCAAATTCTATCCCCAGTAATCTACATGGCTTAGTAGACCTCCCCTGTCTCACCCACTGCTCCCCTCAGCAGATCTGCCTGTTCTGCGGCTCTGCTCCCCACTCTGTTTCTGGTGAATGCTTTCACCAACCCTGCACCTCTGGCTTATTCCCCAGTTCTGTATGCATAAATAAATAAACCTTAAAAAATGTAAATCAGTACTTAGAAGTCAGTTAACAGATTGTAGGTGATCTTGAAATTGTTGAATAGCAAGCTCCCTGCCTCAAAATTATAGGCACCTGTATCCTATTTAAAAGGAGCTGGGGCCCTCCCTGGTGGAGCAGCAGGTTAAAGCACAGCACTAAGAAGCTTAAGCCACTTCCACATGAGTTCGATCCTCGCCTGCCCCGGAGGTGATCACATGGCGTGGCAGACCTCTCCTGGCCAGCCCGCTGCTCCCCTCAGCAGTGTACTTCTTCCATCTGCCTGTTCTGCTCCCCGTTCTGTCTCTGGTGAGGCCTCTCGCCGCCCCTGCACCTCTGGCCTGAACCCCAGTTCTGTATGCATAAATAAATAAATCTTAAAAAAAAAAGAAAAAAAAAAAAGGAGCTGGACTCCACAGTAGTGCATGGGGTTAAGTTTCAGCACTATGAATCTATTGGCAGCTACTGGAGTACTAGCTCAACCCAGCCAGGGAGGTGATCCACATAGCACAGCAGACCTGTCCTGTCTCTCCCCTCAACAGTATATTTCAGTAAATCCAGCTGGTCTGCTTCCCTACTCTGCCCCTGATGAATTTCTCACCCCACATACCTCTGACCTACACCCCAGCTCTTGTATGTATAAATTATTTTATTTAAACGAGATCAATGATGCAAGAAAAGAAAAGCCTTGAACTCTGTTAGGTCCTCTACTAACAACAAATTTGCCAATAGCTTGCTATGAAGTTTGTTATCTTTAGGACAATCACAGAAACCTGTAACAGTTTGGGATTAAGTCTAGTAAAAACTATTCCTGTGGTAGTTTATTATAATATTTTGGTTTTTCTTTTTTTCATTTGCATAAAGATGTTTGGACAAATTCTTAGGAAAGTTCCCAGATTTGTTTTATGATACTTTGCTTTCTAAGAAACAGTTAAGCATAACAATTTGAAATGGTTGATCACAAAGAAGAGCAGAACTATATTCTATTTTTTTTTCCAAAATGGGATCTTCGTACAGTAAGGAGTACAGATTTATGTCAAGTTGATTCATTAGAACCAAAGCCCACTCTCATCCAATCTTGGACATGATCCTGCTAAACTCAATATCTGTGTTTATTGTTCTTATGCCTGCACCCAGTATACCATCAGCCCTCTAGAATCATCTCATTTCCTGGAGAAGTTTACCAGTCAGTCCAACCAATATTGGTCCCAGTGGGCCTTAATAAAGCAAGCTTTAATAAAGGAAGATAACAAAATGACAACTATAGAATTCCACAGAGAGCTGGTCTGTATCAAAACACACATCAGATTTTCTTTACTTTTCTGCTTCCTTTCTCCTCTCATAATTAAAAAGAGAAAGAATTGAAGGTTATTGGTAGCATAAGGTCAGGGTGTTCTTTCCAACAGAAAGGTTTGTTTTCCATAGTTGTTGAGACAGTCATTTCATAATCTTTCTGAAGATTTGCTGCTGTTCTGAAATTGTATCCAAATATGACCACGGTATATCAAAAATTTCATATTGACTATAGATGTTTTCTTTTTCATGTTTGCCTAGAAAACTGGGGTTTAGACCAGAGATGGGATGGTGAGAGGATTTATCAGAGACAGAGCAAGGACCAGAACAGATGGAGATATGGAAATACACTGCTAAGAGGAGCAGCAGAGAAGATAGGAGAGGTCTGCTGTTCCATGTGGGTCAGCTCCCTGGCTGGGAATTGAAGGCCTGGCTATCAGGTCATAGCAATGATAGCATTGAGACTTATCCTTAGTCCACCAGGGCGGGACTTCACTATAGATGTTAAGTGCATAGGCAATGAACAAACTATTTTTAAATCACATGCTTTTTCTATCAGGATGGAAATTCCTTTTTTTTTTTTTTTAATAATGGAGATAGTACTTAATTTAAATTCCAGCATATCACTGTTTCTCTCCTGTTAAATCAAAATTTTCAGAAAAGGAAAACTGTGATGAAAGTCATGTAGATATAAATGAGTACCCTTTCAAAGATCTTTTTATCTATTTGTTGAATAAATTCTCATTCATTAAAACTATGATATGCTCAGATCACTTGTAATAAGGGAGATGCAAACAAAAACCACAATGAGATACCACCCCACACCAGTAAGAATGGCACATCTTAAAACAACTAGCAAAAACAAATGTTGGCGAGGATGTGGAGAAAAAAGGAACTCTCCTGCACTGCTGGTGGGAATGTAAACTATTACAACCACTATGGAAAACTGTTTGGAGGTTTCCCAATCTGCTAAACATGGAGCTTCCATATGACCAAACAATCCCACACCTAGATATATACCCAACAAACTCTAAAACACTGATTCAAAAAGATATCTGCACCCCCATGCTTATTGCTACTTTATTTACAATTGGAAGGACATGGAAACAATCCAAATGCCCAAAAGTAGATGGCTGACTGTATTAAATAGATGTGGTACATATACACAATGGAATATTACTCAGCAACCCTCCCCCCCCCAAAAAAAAAAAAAAACACATGCCTTTTGCACCAACACAGATGGAGCTGGAAAAGATCATGCTTAGTGAAATAAGGCAGAAAGAAAAGGAAAAAAGGACCAGGGGAGAAAATAATAGTAATAATAACAAACAACTATATACCAGAGACATTTTATGGGGGTGGAATGGAGAATGGGATAGAAAACGGTGGAGGGAGGTATGTGCACTGGACTATGGTGATGGCACATGGGTGATTTGGTGATGGTAAACCCACAGGGATTATAACTGAGATGGAAAAGGCACAAAATGATGTAAAAATAAACTATTATGTTATTTAAAAAAATAACTATGTTGTGTCCCCCCTATAAATTCCTGTGTTGAAGTTAAAATATCCAGTGACTCAGAATGTGACTGTTTTTGAAGAGGTTTTTAAGAATGTGATTTAAGTGAAAATGAGGATATTAATGAGGACTCTAGTCAAATGTGACTGGCCTCCTTACAATAAATGGTTATTAAACACAGACACACTGGAAATAAGATGAAGAGAAGGCATAGGAAGGAGATGATTATCTACAAGCCAAGGAGAGAGAACTCAGAAGGATCCTGATAACACATTTTGAAACAGAAAGAGATTAAAAATAGCAAAGTAGGACCTCCTTGGTGGTACAAAGGTTAAAGCTCAGCAGTATGAAGCTTATCTTCAGCCACTGTAGCACAAATTCAGTCCTTGACCAGGGAGCTGACCCACATAGCACAGCAGCCCTCTCCTGCTTCTCCTGTTTCTTGCCTTTGCAGTGTATTTCAGTCAGTCTGCCTGTTCTGCTTCCCAATTTGTCTCTGGTGAATCCTCTCATCCCCATACCTCTGGCCTACACCCCAGTCCTTGTATGCATAGATAAATAAATCTTTGAAAAAATAGTAAAGATAATGCAGTTTGATTAGACAGAAACACTGAAATGTATTTACTAAGAAAAGCAAAACTTGGTATTACATTATATATAAAGCATAAAATAAATCTGTTTTCTATAGGTTAAATGTTTGACATAATTCTTTTGTGTAAGTATGAGCATTGGATACATGTTATTATTTTTTTAGTAAGTGAATGTCTACCTTTAGCTTTTATAAGAGAGACTTAACTATAGAAAGTTAACAAAGAGAACACATTTTTATAGAATTAGATATTCATGCAATGGTGAGCTACACAAGACTCAGCACTCCTCTGAAATGATGCTCAGTGAGCTCTTTTGCCCATTTCTAGGTCTTGGCCATTTATTTTTATGGCATTCTACAATCTCTTACCCTGAACATGTCTTCTATCTATCTCAAGCATGTATCCATTGATAAAACATATCTCACGGGCCCTCCCTGGTGGCACAGTGGGTTAAAGCACAGCACTAAGAAGCTAAACCCACTTCCGCATGAGTTCAATCCCCGCCTGCCCCTGACGTGACCACATGGCGTGGCAGACCTCTCCTGACCCGCCCGCTGCTCCACTCAGCAATGTACTTTGTCGATCTGCCTGTTCTGCTCCCCACTCTGTCTCTGGTGAATCCCTCACTCTCTGCATTTCTGGCCTGTACCCCAGTTCTGTATGAATAAATAAATAAATCTTAAAAAAAACATATCTCACAAGTTATCAAATGCACTTTCCAATTATTAGGACTAGGTTGCTAGCAGTATGTAAATATAGGTCATTTAGTGCAAAAGGTCTCCCTGCATGAATCTCTTCTTCCACTTTCCTGGATAGGGGTCAGTTCTCTTCTATTGACTAGTAACAAATATTTAGATGATTGTCATGCCTGAATGCAATATACAATCCTCATTCTACATATACAGAAACATAGATTCTTGTAAAACAATAATGAGGCTACTTGATGAAATTAGTGAAGCCATTTCCACATTCACAAAGCTGCTCTGAGTTGTGCTAGTCCTTTGAAATAATTAAATACATATTTTCCTTTGTATTATTATTTCAAGAAAGCATACAGTTTCTATCAACTGGAGGGCAAGTGGGAAAGAAGTATTATAGAGAAAATACAGGCAAAATTTAGAAAAGGGAGCTGTGAAATAAAAATGAAGCTTTACCTGAGTCATTTCTTAAAAAGCCTTAGTAGACCATTCTTAAGAGCTAAATCCTATATTGGTTTATTCTCACATGACCTGATTTAATTTTTATATTGCTTGACAATTCTTAAGTTATTTATTTATTTGTTTGTTTATTTTGCTAAGATCTTATGATAATGTCTAAGTTTGAAATAATTTAAAATATAACATCTGGATAATTTAACCCAGGCAAATGGTTTCTATTTTCTTCTCTTAGATTCTGTTTCTAATATTTTGCCCTAAAATCCGCGTTACGAACATACAGGAATAGTTAGATTCCCTAGTTCCTTTTTTCTAGAGATCAGGCTAAAATTTAAACCTTATATGTTTTTCCTATATAAATAAAATTTTGCTAACAAATGGAAATATTAGTAACTCCAGTGACCAATTTAAAATTCAAAAAGAGCTAAAAATTTGATATGGCAGTGATTTGTGAATGACAGTAATGAGTGTGGGGGAGCTGAAGCAAATGAACTCTTTTGAGTGCCTTAAAAATGACATTGTTATTTAAAGTGCTGATCACTTAATGATTTAAATATATACATATATATATATATGTGTATGTGTAGAAGCTGTGCCATTCATCACACTCATTCCTCAAAAGCACTGGACTTGTCCTCTTTGTTCAGTTCATGCTCATCTGCTGCCCTAGTAAGCCCCATAAATTTGGCTTTGCAGCTGTGCTGGCTGTTCCAGATTTTAGAGTTGAAATTTTCTTTCAGTGACCTAGGTGATTTTGGCCCAGGTTTCAGGCGAACATTCTCATAATCCACAGTGGAAAAGCATCACTATTTGTAAAAATCACATTCAAAGTGATTTAATTTTTTTTTGTTTGCTTATTTGGCTGTACCTAGCTATACTGATTTGACTAAAGAAAGCTCAAAGTATCTGAAAAGTATCACTAAATATCAGGGAGATATAAATTAAGACCACAATGAGATATCACTTCACATCTCCAGGAATGACAATTAAAAAAAAAAATGTAGCAACTGTTGGTGAGGATGTAGAGTTACTTTGGAAAACATAATGAGATAAAGAATCTTAAATGGAACTATCATGTGTGCTGGTAATCCCACTTCTGGGTATTTTTTCCCTAAAAGTGGGTAAAGTGGATAGAGAACTGAGGTCAGGATCTCAAAGATATGCCTGTACTTCCCAGCTCACTGCAACATTATCCACAATAACCAAGGTCTGGAAATAAACAAAATGTCAATTTATTGATGAATGGCTGATGTTAACAGTAGCTATGGCTTCTATGGATTGATCATATCTGGCACGGCTCTTTGGACCCCAAGGTCTGTTCTATTTTGGACTTATACAGAGCTAGTGCCACCAGTGTTTGTTCCTCTGCCTTGCTTCTTCACTAAGCTTTTACTCACTGGTTGAGCACTCTCCTATCATCTCAAATAGCTTAGTTTTAATCCTTCAGAGAATATCTTAATGATATACCTCTGTCTAACCTCTCCTACAAAGCAAAATTAATTTTTCTTTTGTTTTAGTCCATGTATGGTTTGTTTAGTATAAGGTCAAGTAATCTTCTGAATATATCCTGTAAATTATGAAATAGTTCATTATATCAGTTTGTGAAACTTATTCCTTCTGTATAAAGTTATGTTTGTGCTATTTTGTCATTTAGTAGGTTATAAATTCCTTGAAGAAAAGTTAGGTTGTTTTTATTTTGTTGTCACTAAAATTAAGCAATTAGTTACTTGGTAAGTGTACTAAAATTTTGAACTTCACTAGGGCTTCTGCTACCCTGAACCAGTTTTTGATACTGAAATAATTGAAAAGAAATATAAAGAACAAAGGGATTATGAACACTCACAGCCTTAGCCCTGGTATCCTTCTAAGCGGGAAATTTATTTTGTTGCTTGGGATCCAAATCTTTCTATCATTGATTGGACTAGAAATGGACTAGATTGATTTTGTGGGCAAGATCCTAGAGCTACTAGACACGGTAAAATGTTGATATTTATGGGAACTGGAGTAGAAGCTTATTAGATAATGTGAGAAAATTCTGAGTTTTAAAAATAATGTGTGGGAACTCCCTGGTGGTACAAGGCATTAAAGCACAGAACTATGAAGCTACCTGTAGCCACTGAAGCGTGTTTGATCCCCAACCAGAGAGGTGACTCACAGGGCACAACAGACCTGCCTCGTCTTGCATGCTGCTCCCTTCTGCAGTGAATTTCAGTAGATCTGCCTGTTCTGCTCCCACACTTTCTCTAGTGAATCCTCTCAACCCCTCTGGCCTGCACCCCAGTTCTTGTACACATAAATAAATAAAACTTAATAAAATAAAATAATTTGTATGAATTTTATAATATTAAAAAATAGAATGAAATTTTCTGGTATTTTTGAGATTTATGTTATCATGTCACTTTTCAAGGCTCATTATGAGTGTTGGAGTTTCTTTCTTTTTTTAAGATTTATTCATTTGTGCATGCAGAACTGGGGTACAGGCCAGAGGTGCAGGGGCAGCGAGAGGATTCACCAAAGACAGAGTGGGGAGCAGAACATGCAGATCGTGGAAGTAAACTGCTGAGGGGAGCAATGGGCAGGTAAGAAGAGGTCTGCCGTGCCATGTGGTCACCTCCGGGGCAGGTGGTAATCAAACTCATGTGGAAGTGGCTTTAGCTTCTTAGTGTTGTGCTTTAACCCGCTGCTCCACCAGGGAGGATCCCAAGGCTGCATGTTTATATTGAAGTCCTACTACTCAAACAGAGCAGACTAGATCGTCTATACCTGACCCACTTACAGTCTCTGGGAAATTTGTCCACCCATTTTTTGCTGTATAGAGTTTATTTCCCTATGGTCCCTCCTGTCATGGTTAAAGCTGTTCTCCACCAGACATTCCAGCTTTGCCACACATCATGAGATCCTCAGCCTAGTGCCCCTGTACACTGTCTTATTCTCCCAGGAGCAAAGCAGAAAACCTTCTCCAATGTGTTTTTCCCTCCTTCACCCTTTACTTTTTTATTTTTACTTTACTGTTTGTTTTATTTTATTTTATTTTATTTTTTACTTTTTTAGTTTGAGTATCTGAGTCTTTCCTCCTGTCAAGACCAAAAACTGCAATGTTGGTCATGATATAGAGAAAAAGAAATCCTCCTACAGTGGAGGTGAGAATGCAGAATTATCTAGCCCCTGAAGAAAATAGTACAGGGGATCCACAAAATCATATAAGTAGATCTACCATGTGCTCCAACAATTCCACTCATAGTTATCTACCCAAAGAATGCAAAAATACTATTTTGAAGAAATATATATTCTATTTTCTATGTTCATTGATGCACTATTTAAAATAGCCAAGTTAGGTAAGCAAATAATGCTCAATGACAGACGAATGGATGAAGATGTCATCTGTATGCACAGTGGAACAGTACTCAGATTTTAGAAAAAGTATGAAATTTTACTATCTGCAATATAAATGGAACTGGAGAGTGCCATACTAAGGAAACTAAATCAGAAAGAGAAAGACAATTGTCAAGCATTTTCACTAATCTGGAAAATAGAGAAACAAGGAAAATAAATAGACAAAATTAAATCAAAACAAGCCTAGAAACATCTATAGAATTAAGGCTACTAGAATAGGAAGGTGGGGTGAAGAGCAGAGGAAGAGGAGGACCCAATGGTTTGGGTGGAAGATGATGGATGTTTTGGCTCAAACATACCAGTGTAGTTGGTAGCAAACATCTAAAAAGGTGTGAACTAATACCTTTAAGTCATGTATGATATTGCAAGCCAATATTACCTGAGTAAAACATACAGAACAATATATATTGCTCTTTTTCTTTCTGACAATCTGGGCCTTATGTACTTTAGTCTAAATCTTAATTCTTGAAAAAAGGAATTTGCCATATTTAAATGCTGACTCTCATATAGGATTTTAGCATTATATCAAACTTCAGTGGCCTTTACTTCAGTAACTTTGAGTTCATATCACCTTAGTCCAAATTTTAGGCTATTCACATAATTACTTTTATGCCTCTATACATGTGCTCATTTTTTAATCACATTTTTATTCTTATATCTCACTTATATCTCAAACCTGTATTTATCCATTATGTCATACTTTGTAATAATTTCCTCTGGAAAGTCTCTTAACATCAATCTGTTCCTAGTATAGTGTTAGCACTTGCTTTATTCTATCTTACAGAAATGGAATAAAGGTTAAAGATTATAGTTACTGATATAAACTTGTCAGTTTTTCTTTTTTCATATAGTGGGACTATACACCCTTATATGTGCTCCAACACCAACATATATTACTTATAACAGACACATGTTTGTCCAGTGCATATATATGTGATATTATAATTCATCTGTCACATTATAAAACAGTTATTTACTTTATGACAAGACTAACTGCATAGTATATTATACCTGTTTGCATTCATGTTAAAATATTGGGGAAATTTCATTACACCTTTTTTTTTTTTTTTACTTGAAGTAACATTGGTTTAGTATATGGTATATTATTCAAGGGAATGAAGTCATACCCCTTCAAATATTCCACTACACCACACTTACCACCCAAGCACCCAGGCTATCTATTTCTAAAAGATGTCTATGTCTATATTACACTTTTACAAATGGCCTTATATAGTTCAGCTCATCAGTGGATTTGATTTCAGAAATAGAGTATTATATTTTATTTCTCTTTTTCATCAGCAACTTGTTTCAATAGGAAATGCTACATTTTTCATCTTCAGTTTCCTTATCAGAAAACAATTCTTAGATCCAAAGATTTCTGATGTCCTGTTTAATTCCTAAATCTGTTATGAGTATCTATGTATGTATGCATCTATCTACCTATATATGAGTATCTATATATAAACTCTGATAGCATGGTGAGTATTATTTTTCCTATTTACATTTTCCATTAGCATTTAAAATTCAGCTCCTCACTTAATAGAATATTGTTTAAATAATTCAACTCTTCCAAGCTGTTGATGACTTTCATTTTGGGAGATTTTAGAGGATACAAGTGAAATTTCCACATTTATAAAGCATAGAACAGGGGTACAATCACATCCTGAACTCTTACTTAGTAAGAATTTATAAATACTTTAAATGTATTTGATTGAAATATTTCCTTCCTCCTAAATTCCCAGTATGATTTTTCACTTTTTGCCACCACAAAGAAAGTGAATGCTGATGAAAAAAGTTGTCTTGACTTGATAAAAAACCATTCATTTTAACCTATCCCTTTGCTCATAGTCAATTTTGTATTGCTTACCAATTTTCTCATGTCTCTCATTCACACTAAAATAATTAGCACTTAGCAGAGTTGTAAGGATAGAATGTGCCCTTACTATGGTTCAATATTTTTGAGTAACCTTTTTTCTCTTCTTCATAGTATTCATTATAATTATCACCAGTATTCATTATAACCATCACCATTTTATCAATAGTGATTAAGTCTAATTTAAAAATCTAATTAAAAAATAAGAAAATAATTATAACATAATTAATATTTCTTAATTGTTAGGTATTATTCCAATTGTTTTTGCTATGTTTTATTTATTTATATATTTTTTGGCTAATCACTATAAGGACATGCTGAAATATGTCTACATAATTTTTATGTAAGAGAATTGAGAATCAGAAAAGTTAAGTACTTGTTCAAAGTTTTATTGATAGTAAGTGGAGAAACTTGGAAGTGAAGAAAGAAAAGTCTAACTCTAAGCACATTCTACAGGCTTACTGCCACTACATATATCTAGTTTAAGAAAAATACATTCATATTAAAAAAAAATAAGGTAGATATTGCCCTTTCCATCTAAGGGGATATTTAGAGGCCAAGTCTAAGCCATAAACCTGGAAAATAAAAAAAGAAGCAATTTATTGAGATACATAGATATAAATTTGAGCCTTGGTTCCTTGTAGTCTGTTGGTCCAGGGTTCAGAGTTTCTCCTGTTTCAAAAGAGGGTTCTCACTCTCCTGTCTACTTTGCATGAGTGTTGTAAAGAATATACCTACTGTTTGTTGCTTCAATATCAGCAGTGGTCAGAACACACTTTAATCCAAGCTCCAAAAGAAGATAGAAAATGATGTGGATTAAAAAGAAGAAGAAGAAGAAGAAATAGCTCAAAACTAAGATGACTAACTTCTAATAATAACAATAATTCAGATACCTTTTAAAACATTTTTTCTGAATTATTATATAATACTGAAATATGCTGAAATGCCAATAAAGAGATTTCTGATCAGACAAGATAGTAAAGACACATTTTCCCTGCATCTTCCGCTAAAGATAATGGCATATTCTGAAAAGCATAGAAGACCAAGCAAGGAAATAACTATTCCAGGTTTTTTGTTTTTGTTTTTAAAGATTTCTTTATTCATACAGAACTGGGGAACAGGCCAGAGATGTGGAGGGTGAGAGGATTCACCAGGGACAGAGTGGGGAGCAGAACAGGCAGATTGAGGAAGTACACTACTGAGGGGAGCAGCGGGAGGGTCAGGAGAGGTCTGCCAAGCCATGTGGTCACCTCCAGGCTCCAGGATCGAACTCATGCGAAAGTGGCTTAAGCTTCTTAGTTCGGTGCTTTAACCCGCAGTGCCACCAGGGAGGGCCCAGAACTATGACAGGTTTTAAGAAGTTTAAATAGTTTAGGACACCATGAATGGAAAGCATAAGGAATGGTGTGGGATTTTGTGTCTCCCCCAACTAAAGGAAGAAGATCAACCAGACATCACATTTCCCAAACCATAATCTGGCAACAGAAAAGCCCCCCTAAGCATCAGGGAAACCTGATATTGCCAAAAAGTAGATCATTGGGAGCCTTGTAGGAAATAAACAGCCATGAGAGGCACTGTCACTCACCTCTAGGCTGCAAACCCCCGCATACACCAAGGAATACATACCAAAATTGGGAGGCAGAAGTGACAAGCTAGAGCATGTGAACAAATCCTGGAAGTTTGTAGAGCTCCATGTGACTAAATTGCTCTTATCTTGCCCAGATTGGCCAGAATGTGCTGGCAGATCTGCCAAAGGGACAAAGCCCCAACAAGCATGTTGATCTGGTAAGATACTTGTTCCTTTTTGCCTACATTCTCTTTCTTTACCCAGCAAAAGAGAGTTGGCATGTGGGATGGGAATATGGAGGCAACTGTAACAAAGTGCCTGTCCCAGAAGCCTTTCTGTCTGAGTGATATTCAGATAGTTTCTCCTGATAGTAAACACTAGTTGGAAAAGTAGATGAAAAATGGTTGAAACCAGGAATTTCATCTAAGGAGAACCAATGTCCCTATAGGCATAAAACACTTCTGTCCACTCAGAGATACCATGGGACAGAAACTTAAGTAGGAGAGTCAAATTGTATCTTCCTTACTCAGAAACACTTGGCTGCCAGGTCTTGGAAATCTGTTCCCTACCCCTAGGCAACATCAACAGATGACAGTTTGAGCCTCAGTAAATGAAGCAAATCAAAATATAACCATAAAAGCACTGATAATTAAATTGACAATGAACCCACCATCTACAAATATAGGTCACGCTCTACATACTAAATCTGCTTATTAAAAAAAAGTAGGGCACAGATTCTCCTAACATAAAGGATTGTATCCAAAATACAATAAATAAATCTCCCATAACACCAAGATCAAGGAAAGATGACTAAATGAGAAAAGATAATTAACTGATGCCAAAAGCAAAATGAATCATACATTGGAAATCACTGAGAATTATAAAGCAGTTGTCATAAAAAAATATTTCAATAGACAATTACAAATTCTTTTGAAACAAATTTTAAAAAATAGGAAATTTCAGCAAAAAATATAGAAGCTATAAAAGAGAATTACATTGAAATTATAAAATGATAAACACAATAACAGGAAAATATTATTTAATGGACTCACTTGTAGAGTGGAGGTGACAGAAACAGTAAAATATAATTAATGCAAAATAAAACACAAAGAAAAAATGGAAGAACCAAATAAAATGATCAGCCCTTCAGGAACATAGGACATAACAAAAAATCCAATAATTTTATCATGGAATCCCAGAAAAAGGGAAAGCAATTGGGATTGAAAAAACATTTGAAGAAAGAAATAGCTGAAAAGTTTCCACACTTAGTAAAAGTCCAACCTACAACTAAGATGTACAGATTATCCTACAAAGCACTCCAAAGAAATCCATGTCACTTCATACTTAAACTTTTGAAACCTAAATAGAAAATTTAAAAAATATATTGAAAGCTGTCAAAATACTTGGGCACCAACTTTGATGATAGTGGGCTTCTCATCTGAAATGTGGAGGCTAGAGGGAAATGCCTTATGTTCTAAGTACTGAAAGAAAAGAACTACAGATATCAATATTTTAATAACTGACAAAAGTATTTTTGGGAGTCACCAGAAAAATAATTCTCAAAATAAAATTGACTTGTCACTAACTTTACCTTCCCTAATCATCAGCTAAATGGAATTCAGCTAAAACAAAATGAAACAGTTAAAGAAGACATCACAGTATATAAGGAAGGAAGAACAATAGAAAAAGAACAAATTGGGGACAGGCCATACACAATGCTTTCCTCTGCATTTCCTATATTGTGTTTAAAAATTAGGACACCACTGAGAGCCAAGACAATGATATTTAAAGCAGAATCTACATGGAACTGACATTTATATGCTTATATAGTATTAAGTTAATATGAAATTCTAAGAACATATTATTATTAACCTATGCTAGGACATGCACATACACACAAAGAAACAGAGTTAAGAGCCCAAAGAAATTCATGGAAAAATTAATATTAACTAGTATACCAGAAATTATCTAAGTGCCCTAAGTACAAAAGTCAAAAGATAAACAGAGGTTGTTAAAAATAACATGAAATATTTAGTATGTGCAGCAAAGCTAATATAGCAGGCCTGAGACCGATGTCCTTAAAAAGATCTGGTTATAAATTGGCTCTATCTGTTGTCTGGAATCTTATTTCTCATCATGCTGTAATAAGTGTCTCACTGTACCTAAATTGTTTGTGCAAACATTGTAAACATTTGCTTTCCTTTTGGATCTGAAATGTTTTTACATGCCTGGCATAAACTGCCAATATGACCATTTTCCAATTCAAAAAAACAAAACAAAACAAAAAAAACCTGTGTATTAGATTTCTAATGAATTTCCTGTTAGAAAAATGTGTTATCACAACACATTGCTTGTGAAATTTAGCACTTACTGTATAGCTCCACTGGTTAAGGCCCATTGCCAAGAATTTGTACCTGCTTTCCTTTGTTGGATAAATCTCTTGCTTAAAAAACCATAGCTGTGAGTCTGACTATGTGCAGAATAACATAAAGCTTGCTAGGGAATTATCAAATATAGGATGATGCTGGAAACTGGACACATGATACTTACTAGAAACTGACTCCAAATTCAGCAATACAGATAATTTGAAAATAAATATGATATATCAGGAGTGGCTATAGTAATATATAAAAATGTAGATTTCATAATAAAAAAAAAAGCATTGGTCACAAAGAGGAACACCTGATGATACAGACACCCCTCCCCCAAAAAGCCCTACTCATACACACAAAAGCAAAACTGCAAGAGTTGAAAATAGAAATCATAGAAATTGACAAATCTACTATAGTTCAAAAATAAAACACCTCCTTCACAAGAATTAATATGATTGCTAGACAGAAAATAAAGAACAGGAAGATTTGAGAAGGCAATCAACTAACAAAAGTCAAGTGACCATTATAGAATACTTCACTCAACAAAAGAATAATGCTTATTTTTAAGTACTCATATCTTTGGCCATAAGACATACCTTTAAAAATGTCAAAGAATGGGAATTATATAGAATTTGTTTTCTGATTATGTGAAATCAAAATGGAAGCCAATCATTAGAAACACAGCAGGAAGATCACAGAAATTAAATACTACACTTCTAAATAATCTATGGGTCAAAGAGAGCTTGAAGGTTCTTTGTTGTTGTTGTTGTTTGTTTGTTTTTAATTCATAGAGGTGGATTTCTTTTTTAAAAGACCACACATCTGAAATTAGTGGGGTACATCTAAGGTAATGCTGAGTAGAAAAATAATTAACTCCACTTACACTACCAACTAGAAGACATCTCAGTTTAATGGCTTATTCTTCAGAAATTAGAAAAAAAAATAGAGTACAATAAAACCAAACAAGTTGATGGATGAAATAATGAAGATAAAACTGAACAAAATTTTAAAATAAAAAAATGAAGGAATCAATGAAAGAAATACTGGTTATTGAAAAATAATAATGTGATACCTCCTTGGTGACAGAGGGCTAAGGTTCAGCACAATCAAGCTATCAGCAGCCACTGCAGCAGTTTGATCCCCAGCCAGGGAGCTGACCCCCATGGCACAGCAGACCATTCCTGTCTCACTGTTGATCCCCTCACCAGTGTATTTCAATAGATTTGCCTGTTCTGCTCCCCATTCTGTCTCTGGTGAATACTCTTACCCCTCACTTCTGGCCAACATCCCAGATATTATATGTATGAATGAATAAAAATAATTATATTAAACAAAGAAAAATAATATATAACAACTATGAAAATTAAAGAAGCACAACTTATAAGTATGAAAAATGAAACATAAGTACACACCAGTAGCAATAAAAAGTTAATTGCAAAAACAACTTGATGGTCATAAATACTACAATTTAGTCTAAATGGACCAATTCTTCAAATGCTATAAACTATCAAAACTCAACCATGATGAATAGACAGCCAGAATATTTCTGTAACCATTAACTATACTGAATGTTTAATGTATAAGGTAAAAGTATATCCAAGACTTCTATGCAGATTGCTTTTAGAGCAAATTTTATTTCAATAGCCAGAAAATTGAAATCACCCAGATGGTCTTCAATAGATGGAAGATTAAACAAACAGTGGTACATCTATAACAAACTTCTAATCAACAGTTAAAAGGAATAAACTCAAAAACTGGAAATACTATTCAAGGAATAATGTGAGTAATTAAACAACACAATACCAAAAGTTTCCATACCATATAATCCTATTCATTTAATATTATCCAAATAACAATATTTAGAAGTAGAGATTGTTGTGATTGCCAAGAATTATAGATAAACATGGGATGGAATAGGAGACAAAATACTGGAGTTATTTACATGGGGCAAGTGAGGGATATTTGTGAAATTGTAATTACTCAGTACCTTGATTGTGGAGGTGGATACCTGGAAGTATAAGGTGACAAAAATGTACAGTACTGTGTACTGTGCATAGATGTAAACATACATAGACACACATAAATGAGACTCTGAACAACTGGGGAGCTACAAATGAGATTGTTGAATCATGACCGGTCAATAGCCAGTTGTGATTACTGAACTATAGTGTGCAAAATCCTACTGTTGGAAGAAACTGGGAAAAAATATTCAAGGGATCTCTTAGTATTTTTTCCTGTAATTGCATGCAAATCTGCAATTATGTCAATAAAATTATAATAAAAACATAAAACAAGTCTATTAGCCCAGGAAATTTATAGTGAAACATAAAAAAATATATATTCTGAGTTGGAAATATTGTACACTTAGTTGTCAAGAAGACATGTTTCCATTGTTGGATCAAAATGATAGCTGGACTTTATAACTCTTTTTTTTTTTTTCCTGGAAAATTATAGGATTTTCTCAGTGTATGTAACTTTGATAAATTTTCACCCACTGTATTTATGATTCAGGCCTCTCTGGTGTGAAGGCATTTAACTTAGCACAATTTTCTCATATGAAATTTATTGTTGTTATTGTTAACTTTCTCTGTATTTCCCTGTAGATGATTCTTTTATAACTCTTATGTTTTTTTGCATAGTTTTACTTCTATGGATTTCTGCTTAGTATTCAGGGAGATTCCTCAAACTTGTTTTTTTTAATCTATGTAAACTGTGTTTTCATTTTCCAGGAAGCCCAACTTATTTTGAAAATATTACTTTCTCATTATACTTTTTTTTTAAGGATATGATGCATTTAAAAAAAAAAATTCTCTCCTTTGAAGATTTTAAAGATATGGTTTTGTACTATTTAGTTTTATTATTTTTTCCATTGCTTCTTCTCCTTCTAGTTTTGATTTTGTTTATGTTGGTCTTTATCATTCATGTCAGAGTCTTCTGTAATGACCAATGATTAGTTATTGACATTTTCTAATAAACCAAAAGAAGGTTGACTTGGAACTTGTACTTGTGTGAGTTTGGTCACCTGGAGGATATAACTTCTGCGTGAGCATCTGGCATGTGAACACTTAATTGCAAAATTGGGAACAAGGCTCTAATGCTTACTATTTCTGCTAGGGTCATCAGTCACCTACTGTTTTGTTTAAAGCCTTGAAAGCTTATTTGTAGGGTGGAATCATAGGTAGGAATAGGTAATCACCCTGTGACCCTACAGTGAACCCAGCTTCTCCTGGCTTCTGTAAAGCCTGGAAGGCAGTTTAACCAGTTCATCCATTATAGCCCCTTTGCTTCTCAAATAGAGTGTGACTTTCTCACATAATCATTCAACACCATGTCTAATGTTTTCTGTCTTCTAGAAATTTACTGTTTTTTTCATGGCCTCTACTTAGCATTCTTTATTGGTGTGGCTTATTATTGTGGCTTACAATATTAATAGTTTTACTGTTATTTTAATAATGTGTCAGGAAGAAGATATATGTATTTCTGTTGTCTGCTGTTTTCAAACATGTCACCATTAAACTGTATACAGCATAAAATTAGAACTGTTGTACATATACCATAGTGATTTAAAAATCAATAAATATTTCCCCCCAGAATTATAATTAAAAACTAAAACCAAAATTATATTTTCTAAACTAACAACAAAATTGAATCATGGATTTATTTCATCTTACACCTTATGTTCCATGTGATTTTAGCTACTGGTCTTTCATGATTAAAAATAATTTCAATTTCTTAAAAGCATGTTGAAATCCTCACTAGAAATAGTTTTGTTTATTATAGGGAAGTGTTTTTCCATTTTATTTAATACTGAGTCAATGCAAGGTACACAGTGCTTAATCAATTAATACTTGCTTGTTTCTAGATAACCATAAGTATGATTGTAATGTATAGCTTTGCGTTCAGTGAATTTCAGTGGGATTTCTCTCCTTGTCCCTCCCACCTTAAAATCAATCTCTTACAACCTTGTCATAAGTTTCACTGACAATAAAGTCTCCATCTCAATAGAGCAGAAAAACAAAAACAAAATCATTGCTTAGAACCAGTGATACCTTTTATATTTATTTCATTTAGTCTAAGAATCAAAATATTGAAGTCCTCTTAACCACACCAGTAATAGGAAAATATCTTCTGAGCACTTCTGTCTCTTAATAGCTACAAACTTCAATTATGCATCTATTTATTTTCCTTCCTGATGTCTTATTTCTCAGGGAGGACATTTTTGTAACACCATGTCCTCACTATGGACTTGTTTCTACTACAACTTGCTATCTTGTGAAGTTTGGTATAAACTGCTCATTAATGAATTCTACCCAGAGAAGTTTAGTTCCTAAAAGTAATTAATATTAGTTAAAACAGTGTCACATCCAAAAACACTGATTGAAAAAGATACCTGAACCCCCATGTTTATTGCTGCTTTATTTACAATTGGAAAAACATGGAAGCAGCCCAAATGCCCAAAAATAGATGACTGGATTAAAAAGATGCGGTACATATATGTAAAATGGAATATTACTCAGCAACCAAAAAAGAGAAACACATGTCTTTTG
>NW_004567103.1:67659480-67697543 GCF_000260355.1 Condylura cristata | reverse complement strand
TAATAAGAATAATGAACTGCCATATACCAGAGACATTTTATGGGGGTGGAGTAGGGAAAGGGATCAAAAACTGAGATGGGTGGGGAGGGAAGTGCAAGGGTTTATGGTGATGGCACACGGGTGATTTAGTGATGGAAATCCACAGGGATTACAATTGAGATAAAAAAAAAAGTACAAAATGATGTAAAAATAACCTGTTATAAAATAATAATAATAATAATAATAGAGTCCCCTAAAAAAAAAAACACAAAAAACAAAAGCAGTGTCACATCATAGCAATCATTGACTCCAGTGATAAGATTATGAAGAAACTCTGATGTCATCTTCCTTTTATATATTATCTTTAAAATGCTTTCCTTTTCAAAATCACATGAGTGCTATTTTAAAAGAATGATTATTAGATTACCCAGTCTTCTAGCTCTTTATCAACTCTTTGCTGTGATTAATTTTATTTCTAAGATAGTTGCTTTTGTCGTATGTGTGGTGTAGGGACATACATCTTAGAAGGTGAACTTATTCCTCAAAATTGTGTACAACACATTATACCATTGTTAACTCAATTTTAAAAATTAAATAAATAAATGAAAGGTGCACTTATTTGAATTACATGAGGGTTGAATTACTGAAGTTAAGTCAGGCTTCCTTACTGAAGTTAAGTAAGGAAGATATGTCTGTGTTTGTGTGTGGCGTGTTTGTGTGTATATACCAAGTTAAAAACTTAAATCTAGTTTTCACTAGTTTTCTTAAGATCTTTGCTTTATGTTAAATTATGTTATTTCATATTTTGATAAAATGTGCTCTGCTAGCTCATGCAGTAATTTTTAAATGAAATCTTATACTTTTACCATTATCTACCACTGTCATGATACTTTTCAGTGTAATATCCTTTGGTACCTCCAAAAAAAAATCTCTACTTCTTTTTCACTTTTAATTAGTAGCACCAATTTTTTTTTGTTGTTTAGAGGCATGTTCAGACAATGGAGTAGGATTCATTGAAAGAATTTTTTTTTTTTATTTTTCAGTCAACTTTGATTTAGTTTAACTCCTGAAGAAAGACAAGGCTTGCTTGAGTACCCTCTGCATGATAGAGTTACAAAGTACCATCTCTGGTAATGGTTCAGATACATTTGCAAGAGAAGGATGTCCAATTGACATCCTTAATGTTTGCTCATTAAGAAATTTGAATGGCATCAGAACAAAAATAACTAGAGTTTTCATTTCTGTACTTATATAATGGAATGAATTACTTATGTTCTTGAGTATCAGTCAATTTTGCTAACTCAAACTTAACATCTTAGTAGGATATAATGAGTTTTAACGCTGGTATGTGTTGTGTCTGTGGCTGTAATATGCTTGGTTGTTTCTCTGCTCTATAAGGCATTACAATCCAGAACAGAACCTAAAGAAAGAACCCTACTGGAATATAGTCTTATATCAAAGTAAAAAGAGCATGATGGTTGGTGTAAACAGACAATGCCCTTCTGCTAGGAATAGGAGTGTGCTACTATTATTGGTTCATTTTCTTGACAGGATAAGCCACATGACCATACAGCATTAGAGAAAGGAAGCATATTTCACCTACAGGAAAATAATGCAAATCATATAGTAATATGCCAAAATATGCAAACTTCTAATATAACTGGAGAGAGAGGAACACATATTTTGAAATATAAATACAATCAAAAACATGCTTGATAACATACTTCTTAGGAAATGGCTATTATTTTCTCTTTCTCAAACCACTAAGTTTGAAAATTAAAGTTCCTATGTTGTAAAAGATGCATAGAGTAGAAATGTCTTGATAATGTAACAGTTTATGTAATAAACTTAAAGTGATGCTATAAAAATTCAGAGAAGGATGAAGTATTCATTGCATTACTACATTTCTTTTTTTCCTGCCACAGAAGGAAAATATTTTAATTTAGAGAAATCTAGCTTCTTACTTTAAGTTTATTCTTTTTTCTTTAGGAATGGATCACTATTTTATTGCATGTGGCTATGTGCTCAACTAAGCAACATTTCTCAGTCTCTTGCAACTGAGGTGGTCCATTAGACATAAGTGAGAGTTGACAGATGACTCTTCTGAGAAAACTCCTTAAAAGTGTGCAAGGGGCTGATTTGCATCTTTTATTTCTACCACTGCTTACCAATTCTTTCTGCTTGGCTCAAACTTGAATCCAGTGGATAAAGACCTAGAATTATTTTGGACCTTAATATTGAAGAAGGAAACTGCTAAGAATACTGGACCTGAATATTGTAGGATGTGCTTACATCTTTACTGGCAATATATAGCTTACCTATCAATCCCAGAATATTGAAAACTATTTTGTGAGAGGTCAATATAAGTTTCAATTTTGTTTGACTTATTATTTTCCTCTTACAACAAACTGGATATAGTTGCTACATGCTTTAAAACTTAAGTAAAGAATATTGACTAAAAATTCTAACAAAATTATGTTTATGTAGCTGAAAATAAAATGATACGGAATAATATGCCAAAGAGAACAAAGTAAAACTAGGATTCCCATGATCAGAATGGCACACTGCTATATGCAAGCAAATGAGTAAAACTAATATTATATCAAATAAGAATATGACTGTAAAATGCTTAAATGTTAAGCTGTAAAAAAGTGATAGATATATGACTGTAAGCATATAAAGTGTTAATATTCATTAAATATATAAAGGTCTCATATGTATATGTATTTATATATAGATCATATTTACATATAAATCATTGTTTGCTGTGCTACTTAGTTACATAAGCTGATGTCAGGTATGACTTTACTTGTGGCTTATTGGGCTTCCCAAGGTCAGTCCCTTGGTTTGCTTCCATAGACTTCTCAGCAAATACTAGGAACCTGAAATATCAATAGTTCATTGAGACATGGGATTGGATTTGTGAACACTCAGTTGCTCCGGTTGTTGTTGTTTCTTTTTGTTTTTGTTTTTGTTTTAATCTACCATTTGATAATTTTCATTATTCCCTACTAGGAGATGTTTAACCAGAAAAAAAAAATGGAATTTCTTACACAAGTCTGCAGATTCTCTTTTCTGAGTAACCTTTCAAACAATGACTTAGACAGGCATATAGAATTTCTCTTCCTTTTCTTTTCTAACTAAACTTAGTTTACAAAACTGCATATGATGTATAAGATCACCCCTTCAGGTGCTTTTACCACCCCACACCCACTACCAAGACATCCAGAGTTCTCCACAGTAGTCCATTGTGTAACCTCTCCATTTTGCTTCTCCCTCTTCACC
The DNA here is from genome assembly GCF_000260355.1 of Condylura cristata. Taxonomy (NCBI): domain Eukaryota; kingdom Metazoa; phylum Chordata; class Mammalia; order Eulipotyphla; family Talpidae; genus Condylura; species Condylura cristata. The sequence goes on along the minus strand of NW_004567103.1, from coordinate 67,694,279 downwards.
ATCTCCATGTGGTAGTCTCAATTGTACTGTCAGATTTTGGGGTTTGTGTACTAGGTTTGGTTGAGATTTTTCTGAACCAAAAATATAGATTTTTTTGTTTTCTTTGCATAGATACCTAGAACTGGAATTTTTCAGATCATTTTTAAGCATTTTGTTTTCCCTAAGGTTCAGAACAGTCTGCATTCTCACCAAAACTATAAAAGCAATTGTTGTGTCTGGTCTTTTTTTCTATGGGCCATTCTTACAGGTGAGCAGCATTACCACATTCTGGTGTTGATTTTCATTTCTCTGATGATAAGTGACAATGACCATTTTTTCATGTGCTTGTTGGCTACTCATACATCTTCTTTGGAGAAACATCTATTAATGTCTTTTGAACATTTTTGAGTGGTTTATTTGTTTTCATTTTTTGAGCAGTATGAGTTCTTTGTAGAACTTGACAAGTGATGCCTTGGTAGATGTATGATGTGCAAATATTTTTCTCCCATTCTCCCATTATCTTTTTGTTTTAGTGATCATTTGTCTTTTCCACTACCATAATCTTTAAGTTTGATGTAGTTCCTATTTTTTAGATTCTCTTGTCTGTTATAGATGAGCCCACAGAGTCATCTAGGCCTTTGTTGTAGAGTGCTTTGACTATATTTTTGTCTATTTTTCTTATGGTTTCAGTATTATGCAATTAGCAAATCAAGTTCAGATATCATGTCCATGACCATGTGAGGTGCAAATACAGCTCCCAAAAGTCAGTCTATATAATCCACCACATCAACAAAAGGAAAGATAAAAATCATCTGATAATATCAATTGATATTGAAAAATTATTTAATAAGAGTCAACAATCATGATGATAGAACCCTTAAAAAATGGGGGGTAAAAGGAACAAAACTCAATATAATGGATGTCCTATAAAATAGACCCACAGCTAAAATTATTCTTAATGGCCAGAACTAAAGACTTCTCTACTAAAATCTGTTAAAAGACAAACATATGGGCCCTCTCTGGTGGCACAGCGGGTTGAAGCACAGCACTAAGAAGCTAAAGCCACTTCCACATGAGTTCGATTCCCGCCTGCCCAGGAGGTGACCACATGGTGTGGCAGACCTCTCCTGACCCGCCTGCTGCTCCCCTCAGCAGTGTACTTCATCCATCTGCCTGTTCTGTTCCCCAATTTGTCTCTGGTGAAGCCTCTCACCGCCCCCTGAGCCTCTGGCCTGTACCCCAGTTTTGTATGCACAAATAAATAAATCTTAAAAAAAAAAAGACAAACATATGAACTTTTACCAATACTACTTTAGCTTTGTATTGAAAGTTATACTACTTTACTCTTTGTATTGCTAGGGCAATCAGATAAGAGAAGCATACATTAGTAAAACAAACAGGGAAAAAAGGAGTGCAGTTGTTGTTATTTGCAGATGATGTGATGATAGGGTCTTTAGAATACTCTAAAGGTTCCACTAAAAATCTAATTTAAACAATAAACCAGTTCAACAAATTGTCAGCTTGCTAAAATCAATATACAAAATTCTGTTGTCTCTGTATATGCAAACAGTGAACTAGAAGAGGAAGAAATCAAGAAAATAATTCCACTTACAACTTCCTTAAAAATAATCCAATACCTAGTTTACCTAGTGAACATAACAATGGATGTTAAAGACATGCCCAATACAATACTTTAACTACTTTGCTATACTGTTTTAATTCATATTATACTGATTTTGTCCATCCTCTTTTATTCAAGCCACATGGAGATGGCAATTCTAAGAGCTCTCTTAACTGGTGAAAAATTTAACTGCTAACTCTTTCAGAGCAGGTATCTATAATTTAATATGAATTGAGAAAAAAATCATTAAATAAAAACCTCAAATGTGTGCATCAAAAATTATCATTAATAAACAGGGTTGGTTTAATCTAAAGGTGGGATCATTATACATGAATTGATAGATCTATATAAAAAGTGGACATCCTTGGCCCTCCATGGTGGTGCAGCGGGTTAAAGCACAGCACTGAGAATCTAAAGCCGCTTCCTCATGAGTTCGATTCCCGCCTGCCCCGGAGGTGACCACATGGTGTGGCAGACCTCTCCTGACCCGCCCGCTGCTCCCCTCAGCAGTGTATTTCATTGATCTGCCTGTTCTGCTCCCCACACTGTCTCTGGTGAAGCCTCTCGCCGCCCCTGAGCCTCTGGCCTGTACCCCAGTTCTGTATGCACAAATAAATAAATCTTAAAAAAAAAAAATGGACATCCTTAATGTTCTGCAATTTAAGAAGTAATTATGGTTCCAGTTCATAGTAAATCGCTGCTTTTATTTCCAAAATCGGAGAAAGATTTCAAATTTTCAATGGGAGAATTAAAAATATTTGCTAGGTTGAAGTATAGAATATTAATGAGGGATGTGTTTCACAACCTGAAGGTGTAGAAAGAAGAAACAGAAGGAGAAGTTTGGAAAGGGAGAAAGACAAAAAAAAAAAAAAGATGAAAAGGAGGAGGAAGGGGTGAGAAAAAGAAGAATTTGTTAAACCTACTTTATAAGAAGAGTATAATTTGAATAAATATTGGAAGCAAGCAATAGAGGAAGTCCATGAGTAATAAAATAGCTAGACAGAAAGAGCTGACAACAGGTCTACAAGTGAACATGTTTTGACCATTTAAATATTTACATCAATTTCTATTGACCAGAATTAGAAATGTACACTCTGACATTTTAAATCAGAAGTAGATTTAAAATTTGAATATCTACAATATCTTGGCTATGTGGGGATATTTAGATAGCATAGGTATATCCTTTTGCTGCTTTTAGTCTAATAACTATAATTGGCATCATATATTTGTATAATTGCTAAGCAGAAGAAAAGTATTACATAATCTTAAAATATATAGCATCAATTAGCCAATGCAATATTTTTACATTATTTTTTAAGATAAAGTAAAAAACACTTTTCCTTCAATTGTTTATTTCTTCTGCGAAAAATGGAGTAATTATAAATTTATATATTTTTTCTACTCCATAATTATCTTCTTAGAAGTATAATTACATTCATATTCAAAAGTCCTTACAGTTTAATGTATCCATTTAAAGCTATTTTCTGTATTTATCCTGCTGGTACTACTTTGTACAGAATACCTAGCTATCGTATTGAAATAGAAATGTCCAGGGTAGATTCTTTTTTCCTTTCAGAAAAAATTTCAAGTCTGATAAATAAATAAATAAATAAAACCAAAAGTACTTGTTATTTTTTTGGTAAGTGCTGCAACCGTTTCTTGCAGGCATTTCGGAAAGGACTGAATGTATATTATTTGATTTATTTTACTGTCTCTTGGAGTACATTTTGTTTTGTGTATTTTAAACAGAGAAACAGAAATCACTTTATAAACAATATCCATCAAAACAGCTTGGAAACCACTTAAGATGTTGGTCTTTATATGAATGCAAGATAGCTTTTTCATACAAGTAGCTTTGAGTGCTTCTGTTAAAAGTATATAGAAGGAAGGAGATGAGGAAGGCATAAAGCAAAGAAGCAGAAAGATTTGCAGTCAAAATATGACTTTAACTATGGTTAGTGTCTCCTGTCAAAACAGAAATCCCTACCAGTGAGTTACTATTTGGTAGAAATTAATGGTAATATTTGGTCTAAGTTAAAGCACTATTGATAAACTTCATTGGATAAATATGAAATTGTTTGAAATAACAAAATTGCAGACATTCTAATTGATTCAAAGTGCCTTGTTCAAAGGACATATTCAATTTATATACATTAGCTTGCTTTATTTCCTTTCAGAGGAATAACTAGGAATTTCCACCAGAGAATATCAGTGAATCACAATTGAATTGATTATGGCAAATATTTAAGAGCAAACAGTACTGATGAATAAGGGAGGATAAAATGGGCCTTGCTTTCATAAAATACCCGAGATATTCAGGAAGTTAGTAGAGAATTATCCAACTTGAAATATGGCCAGAAAACTGCCTGACACACACCCACACCCTCCTTCAGCAATATGTTCTGCTATTTTAAATGGCCATGAACAGCTGTAATTTAGTTTTGTAGCTAAGAGGTGAAAAAGTTGTTGAGTCAGTGGTCTGAATTCTAATCCTTATCTCCCTATTTATCTTGTTTATGAAGTACCTCATTTCTTAGCAGTAGCCTATTTTATAGAGAGTAAGAGAATTTTGTAGAGATTAAGAGTTCCAAACTCATCATAATTTCTAGATGGCAGCAGCATTTGAACATATCAGAAGGCAATGTTATCTCATCATATCTAACTATCTCCCTTCCTCTAGCATTTTCTGTTTTAATGAATGGAACCACTCACCATTCAGTTAAACAAATTAGAAACAAATTAGTTTTCAATTTACCCCCATTTGGATACAATTCTGTGTTCTGAATTTTTAATTTTTAAATATGTTCTCTATTACCAATACTCTAGGAATAGGTTACTTTGTGTAACCTGAAGGACTACAATAGAATCTAGTCATCTCTCCAATTTGTATAGTGATCGCCTAGAATCTATTATTACCCTGTGTACTGTATTTTAAAGAAATACATTTGTTTTATTTCCTTACTTGAAAACATTCAAACAATGCCCTATTGTCCTTAAGATAAATGTGTGTTCAAGTCCCTCCCTGGTGGCACAGTGGATCAGAACAGCAGCACTAAGAAGCTGGCTGTGGCTGCTTCAGCTCGTTTGATCCCCCACCATGAAGGTGATCCACATGGTATGGCAGACCTTTCCTGACTCACCTGATCTGCCTGTTCTGCTCCCCACTCTGTCTCTGGTGAATTCTCTCACAGCCCCTGCACTTCTGGCCTGTCTGTACCCCAGCTCTATATGCATAAATAAATAAAATCTTTTCTAAAAAATGTGTGTTCAAAATTCACCCCTGGCAATCACTTTAGGGGATTTATTTTTAAATCATTCTTCTCTTTCTTTATTTAATCTATCTTGACTGTTACAGAACTAAAATGTTTACTTTGATCTTTCTACTTATGCCTTTGCATTAGTTAAACTCTAGAATAAGCAAATTACCTCCTCTCATTCGTCATCTCATCTCCATTCTCTCTCCCTGAAGTGAGACTTGCCAACTGCACACTCTAGAAATAGCCCCATAATAGCCTCTCATAACTCACAGTTGTTTCCTTTTATCATAATTATAATAACTTGTAATTATATATGTAGTTTCTCAATTAGATGATGAGCTCCACAGAGTAATGTTCCTGCCTACTTGTATTCACCTAAATGATAATCCAGTGCCTAAACTTACACTCCAGACATTCAGGAAATATTTTTAAATGTCTAAAGGAAATAGCTAGCTTATTTTGTACATCATCAAGCTGAACTTTAGTAACTCCGTATTTTTCCATGTTCTCCCACTTTTCCATAGCACAACTTCAATAGCATTATTCTACCAATGTTGCCTCAGTATCTTCTATGATGTATGAGGGAGCTCAACACAAAGTTAAGAATATGGTTTCTAAAGAAAGAAGCATTATTCAAATAGCTTGTCCATTTTCTAGCTTGAGATAATTGGTAGGCTACTTAATTGCTGTGTTTTAGTTCTTTCATCAGCACAAATGGGGATTAATAATAGTATTGGTTCATGAGATTATGTAAGGATTGAATAAATATTTAAACCCTCTTGAAGAGCACATATTATATTCTCAGTAAAATTTGTAAATATTTTCAGATTTTTCATTATTGGAAATTTTGAGGGTATATATAAAGCAATACTGTGTAGATGCTCCATGGTGGTGGGGGGTATTGGTCATTATAAACAATTCTATAGTATAACTTTATAATCTGTTAAAATCTGATTTACAAAACTATTTTCTAGAATAATGATATAGATTTCCTAAACTGTAAAGGGAATGCAGGAAAAAGATACAACTACTGAACTTCAAAGAGAAAAAAAAAAATGCTGACCAACAATTTGTTGGTATAGATGCTTAATATCTACTCCGATGTTAGTCTTGCCTTGGATGTTAATTTATAGCAAAATTGCACAATTTGTTTCTATAAATGATATATTTATTCTAGATGTCATTTTAAAATAATATATTTTAGTGAGAATTTTTATAGTTTTAAGATTTTCTAGTTCATGCTAACATAATTTTTGAATACTACACCAAAGCAAAGAGATAGCCAGAAGAGTTGTGTTGTAGTAAAAGATGATAGTTATTTTAGATCATTTTTTTTAAAGATTTATTTATTTGTGCATACAGAACTGGGGTACAGGCCAGAGGATCAGAGGCGGTGAGAGGCTTCACCAGAGACAGAGTGGGGAACAGAACAGGCAGATCGACGAAGTACACTGCTGAGGGGAGCAGCGGGCGGGTCAGGAGAGGTCTGCCACGCCATGTGGTCACCTCCGGGGCAGGCGGGAATCGAACTCATGAGGAAGCGGCTTTAGATTCTCAGTGCTGTGCTTTAACCCGCTGTGCCACCAGGGAGGGCCTATTTTAGATCATTTTATCTTGTATTTCTAAAAATTATTTGCCCTTTATAATTTCCTGAGTTGGGGTGTATATTTTGAAATAACTATTCCATTTAGTTGACTATTCCACAGAATTAAGCATTGCAAACAAAAAAGAGGTATATAGGAAAATGTAAATGACCCATAAATAAACTGTAATCAGTTAGTTATACAATCTTCCTTTATCTTTTATAGCAGAATTGTAGCTGGGAGGCAGTTTCAAGTATCTTTCCTAGAGGTAGAGATGATGTGGAAAGTAAGAATATAAGAGTACTCACTGACTTCATGAGGAGACTTTTGACTTACCCAGAATCTAGTGCTAGGCAGCAGTGTTTTAAACAAGGGAATAGGTGAGAATAAAAACCATCTGAACCTCTAGAAATTTACTGAGTGTCCTATGAATAGTCTATAAAATAGCCATTAAGTTATGTAATACATGTATGCAATAATAAGATATACATGGCTAATTAAAATATAAAGTCACTATTAAAATGTGTATGCATGTTTAAAGGCAAATAATTTAATCTAGCATACTAAAAGTTTTTTTTTTTAAAGATTAAAATACCCCAAGTAGAGGATGGCATGATAAATGTGTGTTAATAAACTCAGTTTCTGAAAAGAATATGATCTACTGGAGGACAATTTGAAAATATAGATTCAAAACATTTCCAGTCTTACAAATTCAAATTGACTATTTTTTGCTAGTAGCAAAAATTGGTATAAAAGTTATATAAAATTAATAAATCACTGTTTTATAGAACAGTCTTAGATTTTTTTTTTAAGTAAATGCTCACAATTATCCTTATCTTTTACCTGTCTCTTTTCTGATCCAGTGTCTCTTCCAAAAATCATATTACTGAATCATCACAATTTCCTCTTGGTGGTGAGTTTCTCAGACTTATTTTTCGTGAGTTTTGAGTGGTCCATTTAAGTGTTCTATGAAATATTCTTCAGTTAAGATTTATCTTTTTTTTTTCCCTCCATGATTAGATTGAAATTGTGTTTGAGGTAGACTAAAGAGAAAAGAGATACTTTCTTCACAAGTGTGACTGCCAACATAAATTATCACTGTCACAGTTAAACTTGATCACCTGAATGAGGAATTGTTGGTGACATTTCTCTACTATAATATGACTTTTTTCCCCCTTTTCTCATACCATTCCTTGGAAGGATGTCACTATGTACATCCAACCTCCTCCAGGGCAGAGTGTCTACATAAATTATTTATAATCCTTCCATGCAGATTTGTCTATTCTCTCCTATTTATTTAATTTTAAATAACTTATCAGTATAGACTCATGGATGTATTATTTTAATGTCATTTATGACATGTGAAATACTTTACATGTTTATCCTTAGTGATTATCTAAATAAATTAATGGAATTTTATGCAGTGAAATAATGTGTAGCACATCACAGGGTAATATCAATAAATACATTGACTTGAAAAAATAGTCAATCCAAATGGCAAGATACCTATTCTTAAATCAGATGTATGTTTACCAAAAGAAAAAAAGATAGGGTGTGATGTATATATATATGCAAACATACTTTTAAAAGTTTGAAATAAAGTTTCATATTTAAAGTAATATCTAGATGTTTGAATCATGGAAGTATTTTTTAAATATTCTATATTATATAGTTGTAAATAATTTTATTTCAATATTTCTCATATTGAATACTGATTTGTTTTGTTGTTTTTTATCTTTAAATTTCTTTCATTGGAACTCTCTTGTGGTTCAGAGGTTAAAGAAGCGCTACCAAGCTATTGGCAGCCACTGTAGCATGAGTGAATTGACTCCCCAGCCAGGAAGCTGACCCACATGGTACAGCAGACTTCCCCTGTCTTACTTGCTGCTTCTGCACTGAGTCTCAGTAGATCCTCCTATTCTGCTCCCCACTCCATCTTCGATGAATCCCCAAACCCCCGGCATACCCCAATTTCTATATGCATAATTAAATAAATCTTTTAAAAAATACTTTCATGTTGAATACTGTTTATAAATGAGCATTGTTCAACTCTGACTACAATTTTATTTTCTCCTTACAAGTTAATAGTGACATTCTTCTCATTCCAGATCTTTTTAAATGTATCTGGCCCACTCTTGAAATAAAAAGAGCTGGCATTCACTGTGCATAAAGTATGATGTATGTACCCTTTGCTTCATGCTGTAAAAATACATGAGAAATGTGTCATCATTACCATCTCCATTACAGAGAGGAAGCTGCTTAGATTTCTCAAACCTGTGATGAGTTCTACAGTTAGCAAAGGGAAGAGTCAAGTATTTTTTTTTTAAACATTGTCATTTATTTCTGCAATAAGAACTGGGGTGTAGGCCAGAGGTATGGGAGGTAAGAGGACTCACCAGAGACAGAGTGGGGAGCAGAAGAGGTGGGTTGATTCAAATAGACTGCTGAGGAACAGTGAATGAGAAAAGGCAGGTCTGCTGTGCCATGTGGGTATCTCCCTGGCTGGGGATTGAACTAGTGCTGCAGTGGCTGTCGAAAGCTTCATAATGCTAGGACGATAATCCATGTACCACCAGGGAGGCCCATGAGATTCAAGTTTTAAACAAACACATGCAAAATAATAGTTTATATTCTTAATCTTTATGTCACATATAACAACACTTGCTCTTATAAGCATTGTGCAAGACTACCCTCCACTCACCTACTTTTATCACCTGTTTTACTTCACTCACATTCCCCCTGACTCTTCATTTCTGTGGCTTTAAGCCTTAAGTAAAAACAGTCTCGAGTTCTCACTTCTTTATAAATCTTCCAAATGAATCCTAGTTATTTTCCCCTTAAATCTAAAATACATTCATGGCGCTATGCTACTTTCTGATTCCACAACCCTTCTGTTATAAATTTGGTGGTAACTCTAAAAACTTGACACTACTAGATCCAAGTTCATATAAGCCATATTCATGAAAACACTGGTACCTAAGGCACTATTACTTTTATATTAGTTAGCTATAATAGTTTCATGTTAGTGTTTAATATCATCTCCTTGAAAGGAGAACATATTACTCTCCTTTTGATCAGTATAGTTGTTTTTTTTTTTTTTAAGATTTATTTATTTGTGCATACAGAGCTGGGGTACGGTCCAGTTATGTGAGCGGTGAGAGGCTTCACCAGAGACAGAGTGGGGAGCATAATAGGCAGATCGATGAAGTACACTGCTGAGGGGAGCAGCGGGCTGGTCAGGAGAGGGCTGCCACGCCATGTGGTCACCTCCTGGGCAGGTGGGAATCGAACTCATGCGGAAGTGGCTTTAGCTTCTTAGTGCTGTGCTTTAACCCGCTGCGCCACCAGGGAGGGCCTAGTTTTTTTTTGTTGTTTTTTTTTTTAATAACAGACATAATTGTTTTAGCTAAAGGCTAAGTATATTTTTTTTCTTTTGGTCTGGTTTAGTAAATTGTCTATGTGCTAGAATTATTTAAATATGTTATGATCACAGAGTTGATACCTTGTACAGTCGCACCAGGGACAAAAGTATCAAATGAGGTTGCATTTTACATGTTTTGATCTTTTTGATGATTTTTTTTTATCATGGTGACATTGGTTTATAACGTAATACAGGTTTCAGGTTTCTAATCTTATAAATCAACATCTATATACACTAAATTATGTTTGCCAGTAGAATTCTAGTTTCTATTAATCATCATACAGTTGACCTCTTTGAAACAATTTTTGCACCTTCCATCCCATTTCCTCTCTGATGCTTTGTTCTAATAGTCTAAAAGTTGTTGATGTGTTTGTTTTGTTACCTAATACACATAAGTGAAATCACATAGAGGTTGTATTTCTCCATTTAACTCTTTCACTAAACATTATACCCTTTAATCTCATCTGCATATATTTTTAAGTGACAAGATTTTATCTTTTTATGCCTGATTATTATTGTATTATCGCAGTGTATAACACATTTGTCTATACCTATGCATCCATGAATTGGCACTGTTTATTTCCACTTCTTGATTATTGTGACTAGTGTTGCAATCATTTGGGGTAGATACACACACACACACACACACATATATGTATAAATGTTCAAATTAGTGTTTCATAGTTTTCAGATAAATACACACAGAATTGTTAGGTAATGTCTATATGTATTGTTAGGGCTTTAAGGGAGCTCCATATTGTCTTCCATAATTACTTCTGTAATTTACATTGCCACCAATATTTTTCACATTTCCTTTTCTCTACATGCTAAAATTTATGCCCCCTTTTTTATAATAGCAATTCTCACAGGTTTGAGTTGTTTGTTCAAGGTTGTTTTTATTTGTCTTTCCTTAATAATAAATGGTGGGTATGTTTTCATGTTCCTGTATATATATTTTCTTTGGAGAACTGTCTGTTCAGATCCTCTGCTCATTTTTAGTTGGGTTGCTTTACATCATTGGGTGTCATGAGTTCTTAATATCTATTGCATTTTAACCACTTGCCTGGCAAATATCTTTTCCCATTTAGTAGTTTGCTTTTCTACCCTAGCATTTAGTAGGCTTTTGTTTGCTTTAATGGTCTTTTCTTGTTTCTGAGGTATTTGTTGTAACTTCTACTGTTTCATTTCTGATTCTATGTATTTGAGTTTTCGCCCCTCTCATTTTTTTTCCCCTTAGAAAATGCCAAGATAAACATTTAACATGTGTTGAAGGCATTCTATGGTGAGCTGTGAAATGGGAATAGTAACATGGCAAAGGATTTGTCAATTTTATTTTATCTCCAAGAACTATCTTCAGTATTATTAATCATTTATATTGTCTTTAAATTTCATTTTCATTTATTACTGTTCTAATTTGTATTCCCTCTGTGGACAATTTTTTTTGGGGGGGCATGGTTTTAAAAATTATTTTTTTATTTTTCTAATTTTTAGGTATAATTTTTCAGTTTATTTTAGCATTTTCCTTGTTTCTGAGATGTCTGCATTGCTACCTGTCCCATTTTAGTAATACTTTTCTTCATTCCAGACATTCTGAAAAATTGTGTCTTTCTTTTCATTTCTTCCTAGATGTTTTGTCTTTGTTCTACTTTCTGTCATACCCACCATCTTTATGTTTCACTCCTTAATGCAGCTTGATAATTCTTATAAAATTTCTTCATTTTTTTTCTTATTTCTTTTTCCTTTCCACTTAGGTTCTTTCTAAATTTCTTTCTTTGAGCATACTGTTTCTTTTCTTCATAAGATCTGCTTTACTTCCTATGACTTGCTCATTGCATTTTTCGTAGCAGAACCTGTGCTTGTGCTTTTCTCACAGACTCAGTGTCTTTGGTGAACTAGTTCTCCTTAATTTCTTTCCTGAGTACATTAAGTTACCTTTTTGTGTTTCCTTGCAACTTGCTGAGTATCCTTGTGATAGGTATTTTAAATTCTCTGTCCATTAGATTAGAAATTTGTGTGAGTGTGTTTTTAAAGTGTCTTTCTGGAGATTTATTTATAAGCCGTCTCTGAGTCCATGTTCCTGTATTGTTCATCTTACTGATTTCCTTCACTGCACATTTGGGTTCTAGGATAGTAAATGGGTGCCTTTTTTATTCCAGTAGGTGGCACTGTGGCTTTAGTTTCAATTTTTCTATGTCTGGACCTAGGATAGGAAAGGGGAGAGATGAAGGAAATTGAGCTCTCTCATGTATTCTAGTCATACTGGGAAAGGATGGAGAATGGAACCAGGTGCACATCTCTTTGCTTCCCTTTCTCCCTGTGAGTCCAAACTGGGTCTTGTCCTAATTTGCACAGACTTTGTTATCACAAGCCACCTCAGGGTTGCAAGTCTTTGCAATGGAACACCACCTTTGCTTAGAATATGAAATCCCTTATGACAAGAGGAAAGTAATAAGGGATTGTAGTTCTGAGCACTGATGCCTACACAAACCTAGGACTTCTGTCCCGGTAGTGAACCTTTTTGACTCCTTTATGGGGTTCACCAACACTTAGGGTGTGTGCAGACATGTGTCTCAAACACTACCGACATATGTTTAGTAGGTTTGGTATTTTCACTATCTTCCTTGCCCTCCTGTACCCTTCCATGGGCTCCATTACCAATCATCAGATACACAGATGCCTGGGCTTCTCCTGGTATGATATGCATAATGGGCAATTAGATTTTAAATATACTGTGGGTGTAGTTTTAAGCAGGAAATGATAGTGGCTCATCTTTCCACCATAGTTTTTTTTTGTCAGTGAGTTTTTGCGATCATGTATTCTGATCCCTGAGGTTCTAGGAGATAGCTCTCACTGATGCTAAAATCTCTATTTTATATTGTAATATCAGTCTTAATTCTAAGTATTAATATTCTTCAACTATTGTACATATGTTTTGGGTAGTTGGATGAATTCATAAAGCATACAGGAGATAGTGAAATTTCAAAACCAAAGGTGTTTTTAAATAGGAAGTGAGTAAGTTCAGAAAGAAAGAAATATTGTTTCTCCATTACAATAACTCAGCGCTAATAACTCACTAGTTCTTTAACACAGTTCAATGTTATATGTAATTTTGAGATATTTATTCATTTTTTTATTGCTATAGGGGTTATAAGAATTTCATGTCACTGAACATGCTTCTCATTATGATGGGTTTACTATAATTTCATTCTCAACAAAACACATTTCCCAGACTGTCAATCTTTTAAGGAAAGGTGAGACACATTTGGGTAAATGCTCAACTTTATATTTACTGTTTAGAATGAACATAGTTGTGGCCCTCACCCGGTCACCTTCCTCAGATTATACTTAATGATATCCTTGTGATATTTTGCCAAAATTTTTTGGAGATGTTCTTTGAAAAGTATTTAATTCTGAATAATAAAAGGTAACAATAGGATTCAGATTGATTCCATTTAAGGTTTCCATGTATTAAGAGACATTAAATGTTCATTAAACTTGATAATGGAATGTTCAACCTAAAAAAGAAGCTTAACATATTTAAAAAAAAATCACAAACTGTGATGTCCTTTAGTAAAAATTCATAGTATTATTGAAATTATATAGATCTTCCTGTAAGCATGCCATGTAAACGACCTATCCCAACCTTTCTTGTAGAGGGAAGAAGCAGATTATTTGCACATTTAACATTGTGTAGAAGGCATTTCATGGTGAGTTTTGAAATGGGAATAGTGTCATGGCAAAGGCAGTGAGGCAACTATTTTCAAATAAAAAAATTCTGTGGTTCAGAGTTCAACTAAGAACTTTTACTTCATCTTATTTAAATTTCATGAAAACAAAGGAAAGGAATTATTGTTATCTTCATTTAGCAAATGAGAAAATTAGAGCTTGAGATCATTCTGTGTGAAAAATGGATAGAAGCATTAAAGAAACAGATCCAGCACATATATGGAATTTTTAGACAAAGATTTTTAAATTACTCAGAAAGGAAGTACCTTTTTTCTTTCATATGCAAGAGACTTTCTCATCAGAACATAATAGGTAGAAATCAGATGCCTACTATTCAAAATTAATTCATCCAAGAGGTAAAGATCACAAACATCTATAAAATATTCCCAAACCTGGTTATGTGATTTTTGCCTTCAGAAAAAATGATTTGGGGTTATTAGATATTTGAAAACATCACATAATTGAGTAAGAAGTCTCACCAATAACAATATTTTCAATGTTCTAAAGCATGTCACTTGGGTCGCTTCCTCCACACCTACTGTCAAGTAATTACTCAAGCTTTTTTCTATCTGTTTTGTTACTTTAGGGGATGAAAATAAATGCAATGGAAATACATTGATGGCCCTGGTTAGCAAAGAGGTCAAATGAACTCTTGGCTCTGTATTTTACAGCCACAGAAGGCAGTGACTTCCACTGACTTAGTTCTACTAAAAAGATCTGTATCATAGGACATGAAGATACTTGGTTCTTTGGAGATGCTAGACCAGAAAGAAATATAAATTTTGTCATCATCAAACATGTACATTTGTCCTTCCTGTTTTAATAAGCAGTCAGTAGAGCTAATAAGCAGTCAGTAGAGCCAACCATTGTATTTTTTTTTTCAACTGCTAGTATAATATTTAAACTAGAATGTTTTGGGGGACTTTGATAAGGTGATGGTTTCATAATTCTTCAAGAAGAAAAATGAGTATATCAAAGTAAAATTCTAATATATTAGCCCATAGGTTAACATTTTTTGGTGTCAAAGTACATTAGGCATGAAAAAAAATAGATTTCTGAAAGAAAGGAGAGGTGTCCACTGTCTTTCCACTTCAATGTCGGTAAATTCAGTGCTTTCCATAAATGATAGTATCTTACTGGACTGAAGAAATATAAAAGACCCACTTGTCATATCAATTTCATCACTTGAGTTTTTCTAACTTTTACTACTGAAAGGATTTGGTCTGATCTTTGTTTTTGGCTTCAGTCTTCCACCCTGTTCGTGTTTTATGTACATGGAAGCTTTGTTTTAAGAACTTTTGGGGCATAGCGACTTCAGAGGATTCTTGGTTTACTATGTATAGATGTTTTGTTTAAATTTGATAATGTCAAAAGAGAAAATGAACAAAAAGAACATTCTTTTTAAATGCAATGAACCTAGTAGCTTTAGATATTTAAATGAATAAGAATGGGGCTCCAAATGTGACCCTGATTAAGTAGCAAGGACTATCCAGATTCATAAGTATTATTTTACATTTATTTCTCCTTTTACTCATGGGTAAATTGGGATACAGTATTGAAAGAATGTCAAAGTTCTGTACATTACATGGGACTTATGTGTTTTTCTGAAACATTTGTAGTCACATGTGTCAGAGAGGCAGGACATTAAGGTTGCTTATTGCAAGAGTTATACAGATAATTTCGGCTTCATGCTTCAGAGATTGATAAATTATTCCATGACTAAAAAGGTGAATGAGGGCTGAATTGGAACTAAGGATGTATAAAACCCTTGCCACAATGATTAGTTAATGTTTTCCCTCTAACAAAAATCACAGAAACTATCATTAAAATTGTGATGTTCACAATCATACCCTCCTGCCCTATTTTTAGGGTATACTTTTGTTTGTAAATGATATTAATATTTGGAAGATGTACTCACAGTCACACAAAAATAGTATGTCAAGTTTCTCTTATTTATAATAATGAAAAACTGAAATATCTTACCTATGATCTTTTCTGTTTATCCTTTTTATCCTTTTTTGCAGCCTTTATAAGTGAATATAAATAGATGGCAGATAGGTGTGTGAATAGAACAATAGATTGATAGGTAGGTTTGTGCACAAATAAAGTGTTTCTGAATAAAGCAAATCACCCAAATCCTTGCGAGTTCTTTACCTGGATAGTAATCAGAACACCACCAGATGGGGTCAGTAAAAGAAAAAATCAATTTTATAAAATAATGAATGGCTATAAGTTCTAAAGAAAAATGTTACAAATCAGGGCTATTTATCCTGCAGTTAGGAATCTGAGGCATCCAGGTAGTAAGGGATTTCACCTGAAAGGCTAGAAAAAGCAAAGATGAGATTATCAGAGAAGACACGTTTGCTATAACATAAAATTACATTATTCCAGGTTATAAAGTAAGGGTGCTATAATTTCTCCTTAGTTTAGGGAAGGTTAAAGGACTGAGGCAAAGACAGAAGATTCTCATAGTTTTCAGTGCCCTCACTGCTCTCAACTCAGAGTAACATGAATTTCTTAAGTAAAAGCAATGGACTTCCAAGGCTCACAGGAGAACTGTGTTGCTTTATACCAAGATGGACAGAGGCTTACTCTGGGCGCACTGAGCAAAGTCTATCTGACTCTTTTGAGAAGACTGGCCTCACAACAGTAAATGTTTCACACACACACACACATACACACACACGTATATAATGATATATGAACACATACATATATATATATTTGTATGTTTTCCAAGAGTGTGTGTATAAGTTTATGTGTGTGTATCTACACACACACACACACACACACACACACATTTGAGCTTTATATATTAAAGAATGCGTGCTACATCTTGGAATTGTCCCTGATTTGCTGATTTGTGCTACCATATTGACTAATCACTTTCAAGTGATTTTGCTAAACTAAAATGCTACAAAATTTTGTAAATATAATTCATCTTCAAGAATTCAGAATCCAGAATTTATCTCTTTTTTGTTTGTCTCATTTGGTGTTTACCTTGTAAAGTGAAAGTTGCTAGCAAGAGTGCAAAACTTTCCCTGAGCACTATAGAGACTCAATAAATAATTAATCCTCAAATGAAGCTCAATGGCTTGCCAGGAGTCGTTAGCCACCAGGCAGCAACTGCTATGGTTGTACTAATTTGAAAGGGAAATGACTGACATGAAGTCTGTAACTCCTAATGAGATTAGAAAGGTTCTTTAAAGAAAAAAAAATCTGTTGCCAAAACAATTAAAATAATTAACACAACAACAATAATAAAAGCTGGAAAGTAGGAAAACATATTCTCAACATTTTTCAAGTAAGTCACTAAAAACCCAGATGCTTGTCATTCATAAATGTATTTCCAGTCTATCATTTCCTCAACTCCCTTGATGCTCTTGTTAGAGTTTTATTCTTTTACCCCAATTACAGTACCTTACTGTGCTATCGCAGTTTTGAGATCCCATGTCTTCCAGAGATGTTGATAATTTCCACTTAAAACGTTGTAGGCTTCTGACCAAGAAAGGAAGTGTCATCATCTTGTCTTTAAGTGATTTCATTTGCAAAATTTCTTTTATTGTACAACATACTCAAACTTTAAGTTAGACAACTGAAAAGCCCAAATTCCAGCCCAGAATAGCATGCAATATTATGAATCACTAGCAAAGAGATCAGGTAAATAAAACAACTCACTAGAACACATCAAATATAAGTTTGTTAGTGTTGGTATGTTTTGGGCAATAGGAAGTGGACAGTCAAAGAAATAACATAGGATTTGTATTCCTTGAATATAATTGGAATATAGGACAAACTCTCTGGAAACATTAATATGAACTGGAAACACAACAACCAGAGAGATAAAGACTGAAATCAGATAAATCTATCACCCACCTAGCCAGAAAATGTGGAAAAAAACAAAGGTAAAGATATTGTTAGAAATATGTTGCATAATTGAAACATTATATCATCCCAAACTGATTCTTTTGAGTTCTTAGGTAGTCAAGTGTTTGAGTCATGTCATGTCACCTGACTTTCTGTCTCACAAACAAATAGATTTGATTTCTATTCAGGCTAAAAGAATAACAAAATTCTTATGAGCTATTCAATAGCTTCTTTGTTATTTCTTTTCTTTCTTTCTTTTTTTTTAGTCTCCCCTTCAATATTCTCTCCCTTTCATTCTTTTTCACATATTTACTCTTCTGACTATGTCAGTGGGAAGCATAAAGGCTCAGGGTCCTGGCTCAAGGACCTTGAATTATCTGGGTATGTGTTTAAATCCTGGGTTTCAGTTGACATTTTTTTTTTCATTTTCTACAGTTTTTATTTACAATACAGGTTAATTATACATTGGAATATTTGACTATTAGATTTCTCCATCAATTTTAAAGCCATGAGAACTTTGTAAAGGTCACTTGAAAATATGTTCTTTAATATCTGCTTGATCCAAAGCATTACCTAAGTCAGAGAGGTAGAAGAAGTGGTGAAAGAGGCAGGGATATTTTTATAGATAAAATTTATAAGAGTGTCTTTTTCTCACCATTTCTTTTACCAAATTTCTATCCTAGAGTCTTAAAATTTGTTTATTAATTCCCTTAAGCAAATGTAGGACATAATATTTTGAAATTTAAACATATTCATCTCTTTAAGCATAAATGCTAACTTAATGAAGCAAGAGTTTAGAAGAAATGCCCCCAACTTTCCCTATAGTCCTTAAAAGCTTTATTGCAGTATTGCTACCACATAATTTTCACATTTATAGTCCACATCTTGATGATTTTTAATATTTTCACAGAGTTGGACAATAATCACTGTGATCTTAGAGCATTTTAATCAGTCTAAGAAGAAACTTGAAAATAACTAGTTACTACCTCCAAATTCACCCATACTTAGGCCTTAGCAACTACTCATCTATTTTTTTATGTGAGCAAATACTATTCTGTTCTGCCACATTTCATATATAATTCATCCAATCAACAGCATTTGGATAGTTTGCACATAGAGACTATTTTGGTTATTATGAGTAATGCTGCTATGTTTGGACATTTTGTGTTTATTTTCTTAGCTCTACTGAGGTATAAATGACACATACAATTTTGAAATACTTTGTTGTAGTCCCAGCTGTTTATCTTTTCCTTCACTATCTTTGTTTTGGGTGATTTATCTTTAAAGATATTCTTGAAGTGTATGTCATGTAGTTTTTCAGCATTATTTTCTTCTATATATTTTATGGCTTCAGGTTCTTTAATACATTCTAGTTCTTTAATACATTTTTAGTTGAGTTTTGTCTATGGTGTCAGGTAGTAATCTAGCTTTTTTTTTTTTTTTTTGCATGTAGCCGCACCATTTGTTGAACAAACTTTCTTTGTTCCGTTACATATTCTTTGCTCCTTTGTCAAAAATTAACTGCCCATAAAACTGTGGGTTTATATCTGAGTTTTCTACTCAATTTCATTTGTGATACAGATAAACAATGGAATATTACTTAGCAATAAAAAAGATAAACTCATAGCATTTGATGTAAAATAGATGGAGCTGAAAGACATCATGCAAATAAGCCCAAATGAAAAAGGAGTGTATAGCAAGAGTTTAAGGGATCAGGGAAAAAAAGTAATTGTAATAAAGTAAAAAGTTAAATGAATGAACATCTATGAACCAGAGATATTCTATGGGCGCAAAGAGGGAAATAGGGTCAAACTGGGCTGGAAGAGCACATGGGACTATGGTGATGACACATGGGTAAATTTATGGTGAGAAATCCATGGAGATTACAACCAAGATGAAAAAAAAAAAACAATATATAAAATGAAGAATGATTTAAAAATATATTTAAAATTGAAGTAAAAAGCACATCTTAAAATTAAAAAAAGTGTAAAATTCTTCATGTGTATATTACAATGATTTGATGTACATATAGTTTGTGTAAAATTTCTTCCCATGTAGTTAATTATCACCCCATGACCTTACACATTTTTGCAGTTGTATATGTACACACACATACACATACACTCACATATATATTTTTTGGTGAGGACACTTATGTTCTACTGTCAGGAAATTTCAATTACATAGTACATTACTACTAACTATCGTCACTATGTTATAAATTTGACCTATATATATAATATATATATACATACATATAGACACATGTATATGTGTGTATATATGTGTGTGTATATGTATATATGTGTGTGTGTGTGTATAAAAGATTTATTTATTTGTATACAGACCAGAGATGCAGGGGCAGTGAGAGGATTCACCAGAGACAGAGTGGGGAACAGAACAGGCAAATCCATGAAGTAAACTGCTGAGGGGAGCAGAGGGTGAGTCAGGAGAGGTCTGCCACACCATGTGGATCACCTCTGGGGCAGGTGGGGTTCAAACTCATGCTGAAATGGCTTTAGCTTCTTAGTGTTGTGCTTTAACCCACTGCACCACCAGGGAGGGCCCTGACCCTTATATTTCATTCCTTTTATAAATTAAAGTTTATAACTTTTATCAATCTCTCCTATTTTCCCTACTCCTCTGTCCTTAGTATTCACTTTTCTACTCTTCATTTCTATGAGCTTGGAATTTTTTAGACTTTTCCATGTAAGTGATGACATGTGGTATTTATCTTTTTCCATCTGGCTTATTTCACCTTGCATAATACCCTCATTATCCATCTATGAAAAGGTTTGCAGTATAGTGTGTATTAGACACTTGTGCCAAATCAATCTGGATGCCTGATTTTGTGGATAAAGTTCTATTAGAGCACAGCCACACTCATTTTTTACTATTGTGCCTCACAGTTTTCACATTATAGATTAATTGTGACATAGACCAGGTGGCTCACCAAAATGAAAATATTTAATCTCTGGCCTTTTCTAGAAACTGTCTATTGTAAAGTGTTTTTTTAAGAGTTATTTATTTATGCATATAGAACTGGGTACAGGTCAGAGGTGCAGGACATTGAGAGGATTCACCGGAGACAGAGTAGAAAACAGAACAGACAGATCATCTAAGTACACTGCTGAGGTGAGCAGCCAGCAAAACAGGAGAGGTCTGCTGCACCATTTAGATCACCTCTGGGGTGGAGGAATCAAACTCACACTGAGATGGCTGTGGCCAGCTTGCAGTGCTGTGTTCTAACGCTTTGCGCCACCAGGGAGGGCCCAATTGTAAAGTTTTTTTTTTTTTTTTTTAAAGATTTATTTATTTATTCATACAGAACTGGGGTACAGGCCAGAGGCTCAGGGACGGTGAGAGGCTTCACCAGAGACAGAGTGGGGAGCAGAACAGGCAGATTGACGAAGTACACTGCTGAGGGGAGCAGCGGGCGGGTCAGGAGAGGTCTGGCTCGCCATGTGGTCTCCTCCGGGGCAGGCGGCAGGCGGGAATCGAACTCATGCGGAAGTGGCTTCAGATTCTCAGTGCTGTGCTTTAACCCGCTGCGCCACCAGGGAGGGCCCCAATTGTAAAGTTTTTAAAGTTAGTGCATATCAGTAATTTTAAATTGGATAATTAGGTGTTGGCATTTCAATAAATTCTATGCATGTTAGCACAGAGATGACAAAGTTAAGGAAAGAACAAAATGAAATCTTTATTGCTTTGGGACACCACTGCTAATGACTAATTTCATATGTGCAATTACAAATCTGTGTAAACACTCCACCAAACATGATCTGCATTGGAATAAGATGCTACAGTTAGATCTAGGTGGAATTATTTTCTCTGAAAATTTGTCATATGCCACTAAAAATGAGTTTGGTGAGACCAAGGGCTATATACCTGGATGAAATGTTTAATTCCAAGCCAGACTAAACTCATGTTTTGAACAGAGCACTGACTCCTCTCACTCCTTGGTCCTCCTCTGCCTCCTTCTCCTCCTCTCCCTCATCCTCCCATCCCTCTGTCCCTCCTCCTCTCCTTCTATCAGTGTTCCCCCTTGTTTCTCCCTCCCCTCCTTCTTTCCCACCACTTCTAGACTCTCTTTGCCTTTCAGTCTCTCTTCACTCTCCAGATCTCTCAATCACTACTTCCTCTCTTTTATGATTCTTCTATTTCTTGTCCTCTTCATTCCCTTAATCCACAGAAAAGACACACATTCAATAGCTGTTACTCTGCTTCTACATTGTAACTTTCAATATTTTATTAGGGAACCAAAATGAGAGCTGCCTAATGATCCCAGGAGAAGACTCTCCCAATTTAACATAACCTCTAAACAACATTTGAGAAGCAATTTCTTGGGCCACAGTGGAGCGGGGAAAGGCACCGGTGCAGGGGCAGTTTAAAGTAATATGCATTTTGGTTCCTCCTCTTTGCTTTTTAGCACAGCCATGGGGTCCTGCAGACATTTGCTCCAAGTACTGCTGGCTTTTCACTTTCATTTTTATTAAAAAACTAACAAGGAGCATTAAGCAGCTCCCTGTTTAATTTCCCATAGAAAAGCAATAGTTTCCAGCAGCCCACTGGTGGAGGGATATTTAAATGCAAAATGCACAGCTGTGCCAAATGTATGCGCCAGAGCAAAAAGGGTTTCTTAATGTGACAGGTTAATGCCATGGATTTTTATTTCATTTGCCACTGAAACAGCTAATCAGAGAATTGGACCTGTGAAAGCAGAGGTGATATTGGGTAGTAGTTAAGAGACAAAGGAGATCATTTGTCAGCTTGTATTGTTTTATTATTACACCAGTGAAGTGTTACTGAACTGACCAAGTTACCCTTCCACACCCCTGGGGGAAGATTGGTTCTGGCCAGACCTCACTTATCTGGGTTATTTAGAAGTTTCCTACACAGAGACACTCAGTGACCCATGTTTCCAGCCAGCCATGTGTTCAGACCTTACCTTTCTCCTACCCAATGAGAACAAATTTATTTTAAAGCAAAAGCTACCGAAGACTATACAGAGAAAAATCTTTAAGACTTCATCCCAGTCTGAACCTTTGACTTCCCTTTGACTTCAAGTAAAGTGGGCACACATTAAAATGTAAACGACTGTAGAAAACAGAATACCCAAAGCACAGATTTCATGAAATCTCTATACAAGCCAGGCAGATGCCCAACTCAAGCCGCATCCGCTTTATGGAAAGCAATCATTTATCTTAACAGGTGTAGCTCTTAAACTGATGCTGCTTTTTTAGGCCAAGTTTTCATAGTGACCCCTTTAGTTCATAACATGCCTCCTTATAAAAAGCCACATCATGGCTTGCAATCCTATCTGATAAAAAACATGACAAATGTCCAGCTATTGTTGACATCTTAGGTAAAAGTGAAGTTAGGCTCACACCAGTTAGACCTGTACTTCCACTTAGAGAGCAAGGTTTTGCTAAGAGATTTAAAAAATAACTTTCAATGCCAAAATCAATATTGAAAAATATGTTCTGAATTGTCCTTTGACAATATTTTCTTCACTGGAAATGAATTTGTGCTTTGCCCCTGGTCACTTTCTCTTTAAGTACTAGCATTTCATTTCTACTGTTTAGACCCATTGCTACCTAAATGCCATTAGAATAAAATTGTGAAATTTTGACAGATATATTTTAGTTTTTAAATAGGGAAAAGATTAAGGTGTGAAGGAAAGCACAATCCATATATTTGAAGAAAACAAGGTGGTTGGAAGCTCCAAAACAATAGACAGTGCCATGGAGTAAGGGAAAGAGAAATGTCCCATTAATTTGTTTACTTACAGCTAAGGGAACAGTTCCCTGTTTTCAAATTAAATCATTTCTGCTCTGCTTCCCTAGACAAGCATCATGAAGGAACCATCTGAGGAACTGAGTGATGTTTTCAACAATAAATCGAAAATGGTCATTTACAAATGACTGCTTTCATATGGGTCCTTCTGTTAGCTAAGACAAAACAGGTTAACTTTCTATGATGCTAACAATGCTTTTATGTTTTATAGAAACATAAAACAAAACAAAACAAACAAACAAAAATGACAAAGAAAGAAGGGAAATAAATTTAAAAGGAAAATGTGTCTGTATGAATAACCCAATCAAGGATTGATCAAAGGAGAACAATCATTTTTGAGGAGGAGGAAGCAAGTAGATGACCTGTAGTTTCATTAAAGAAAAACATGATATGTAAATGACTTTGAAAAGATATTTTCATTTAATGGCACTAAATCTATTCATTCTGTTTAAATGGTGCTATAGCTGTTTAAAGTAGCACTGAACAATGAACCCAAAATGCACCTGGGCAAAATATTTGCTGGGACTTGGCATCTACTATATGTCAGATATCATTAAGTTTTTTGTAAAATATGAAATTCAAACTTCCATTTGATGTGTAAGTAGCTGTGGTGCTATTTAGATGTGAAGTCCTATATCTAAAATCTGGTTACTCAAATATAGTTCACTCTACTTCAACTCCCTTTTCTCTCAGTCCTTGCTATTTTTGCTCTGTCTACCCTTTTTCCTACTATCACCTCAGTCCTGACACCACATATTCTGCATACTGATGAAATAATCTGGTTTTTCTTCAGCTGCAAAATTGAGAAGTATTTTCCAGTTTTATTGAAGTATAACTGACCAAAGAGAGTTGCATTTAAGTTCCTTGTATAAAAATATAATGTTACAGATATATACCCATTTTTTTTCTTTCATCTTTTACTTCCCCTTTCCTTACTTTTCTCAATAAATGGAGTTTGGCTAAGGATGCCAATTCACATGCATGAAGCAAACTTTATTTTTGGCTGGAGAGCTATACCAGTGAACACTTCCAAAACTCAGTCTGCATATTTAATTTAAATAGTAGATACAAGGAAATGAATTCTATTTTGATTCACTTGTGTTATAAAATGTCTCCAGCAGAATACAGATCTGCTGCGGATCTCAAAGTCCCATCCCAAGTCTGAAATATACTTTATCTCTGAGAATAGCTTTATCCCAAGAGCACAGGTAGAAGAACGATCAAGATTGTCTGATAATTTATTAACTTAAAATTATCCATGTCTTTATGCAGACTGCCTTCTCCTTTAGCTTTTCAATCCCTGACTCGAAGGATATTATACCCTTTTACATGACAAGTACCTTGCCATTGTAGAGTGGGGTTTAATTTTCTACTGATGAGATCTTATTCATGCAGAGAACATCAACAGGACAGGATTAACTAAATGGCAGAAGTTTAGTTGATAAGAGTAATGAAGTTCCAGTTTGGCAGAGTCAAAATAGATTTATTGTTTCTTTATGGTTTCTATGTTTGTTTGTTTTATTTCTTCAGTTTTACTCTTATATGAAATTGCATTTAGGGAGAAGATAACCCAAGATAGAAGAAACAACATTTATAAAAATATAAAGTGAATCACTTTTTTATTGAGAGAAAACTATAATGCTATACCAATATTGGTTAAAAAGACAGCAGGAAGGCTCCTCTGGTGGTGAGTTAAATCTCAGCACTATGAAGCTATCCACGGCCACTGCAGCATGACCTTGACCCCCAGCCAGGCAGGTGACTCGCATGGCACAGCAGGTCTCTCCTGTCTTGCCTGTTGCTTCCTTCAGCAATATATTTCAGCATGTCCAACTTTTCTGCTCCCCACTTTGTCTCTGGTGAATTCTTTCACTCACCTGTACCACTGGCCTATACCCCAGTCCTTGCATGCAAGCATAAATAAATAAATGTAAAAACAAACACCAGTAATGGCAGAAGGAGAATATTGTATATGTTATATGTTAAAAATGAAGCTAACATGAAATCTTTGAAAGCTAAACAGAAGCAGAAAATTTTATTATACTTTTCTTCCAAATAATCTTGTTTATATATATATATATATATATATATATATGTATATATGTATATAAATATCACAGCCCAACTACTTCAAAAGTGTAGTTTGATTTTAGTTATGACTATGTTCATTTCGTCCATTTGACACTTATTTTCTACTCTTTTTCCCTCACTCTTTTTTCCTTTCCTACTTCGATGAGTTCAGAGTCTGTGTAAGAGTTCACATCTGTGTGTTCACATATAAGTTGAAACTCAAGTATCTTCAGACATCAGTCCTTGAGACGCTTCACAATTTATAATCAAATCAGAACCAGGAATTAGCTGGAGAAAACAACAGAAGCTCTTCGACAGATAAACAGCGCTAGAACACCCAGGAATGTACAAAGAGACAGCCATCAAAAGACCTATAACTGGATTCGATGAACAGTCCATTTTGCAAAGAAACCAAAGTGTGTAGATTCATTGGTGAAACTATGACATTCCAGACTTCTCAACCGCGAACAGACTATCAAGGGCAAATAACACAGAGTGAACCAACAGGCTCTGAGAAGTAACAACATGGTTTCATTTCCTTTACAGCTCTGGGAAAGCAGTCAAACTGACCATTGGCGATAAGATTTAAGCTTATGACTGCCAACAACAGTAAACTCGGGGTGTTAGATGTATTAGAGTTTTAATTTTTTGCTTCCTTCTCCTTTTAGCGATGTAGGAATTCTTCCCTGGATAACATATTCAAGTGGTTAACATTTTCTGTTTTTTTTCCTATCATAAAAGTTTAGACATTGTTTTAAAATGAACAATAATATAGATTAATAAAAAAATAAGGGAAACTACATATTCCTTATAAAGATGTAGAAAGTAGTAACAAGCAGCAAAAATATATATCATAAAAAAACAAAATATACAACGTGCAACTTCATACAGACCATTTCTGTTAAAAATGTTAATTGACATTTTGACTTGCTTTTTGGTATGCTTGAAATTTTCTTCCCCAAGACACTAAGCTATGTATGTTATTTACTACATTGCTAAAAAATAAATAGAACTCAAGTCATTTCAATATATGCAGATAAATTATTTGAGGTTTCAACACCATTTATGATCAAAAATTCTCAAAACACGAAATAGAATAAAAAAAAATTCATCAACACAATATAGGCCATATGTGATAAACACTGACTAGCATCATATTAAATGAGAAAACTTTCACCACTACTATTCAACATACTACTAAAAGTCATTAACAGACGATATAATAACACATAAAGAAAGCCCTAAATATCTACTACAAATGTATTCAAAACAATAGATTAATACAGTGAAATAACAGGTAACAAAATCCAGTATAAAAATATCTGATGTAAAAAAAAAAAAAAATATCTGATGTATTCTATACACAAACAGGATTTTAAAGAGAAATAAATGAAGAAAATGTCATTTATAATTCCATCCAAATACTTAAGACAAACCTTAAAAAGGAGATGAAATACCTATAAAAATAAGAATTATAAGATACTGTTAAAAGAAACATTTGACACAAAGAAATGTGATGTGGCGATATGTATTGCTTATGGATGGGAAGAATGAACATTGTTAAAGCTGCTATCTTACCTGAAGCAAAACAGATATTCAAAGCAATCTATCAATGAAGTAGAACAAATAGTGCTGAAATTTATATAAGCCACAAAAAATTCCTAAACAGGCAATGCAACCTTGAGAAAAAAAATAGAATGTAAAACTCTCATATTTCAAACTATACTACAGAGCTAAAGTAATAAATGCAATATGGTATTAAATACAATAGGCACACAATCAAATGGAATACAGTTTAGAGCTCAGAAATAAATCCACAATTATATAATGAGTCAATTTAATATAGAGAAATCAAGAGTGTAAAATGTAGGAAAGAAAGAATCTTAATGGTGTAAAATCAGACAGTTACATGTAAAAGAATGTAACTAGACCACTACTTCACATTATATATACAAAAATTAACTAAAAATAGACTGTATTTCTAAGTAAGATTGACATAATTAAATACATAGAGAAGATATATACAAAACACTTCACAATATTAACTTCAAAATTTGTTATATTTTCTCTTTAACTCATATTTCTTGTGTGAATTTTTTTATTTTATGTAGAAATAGCAGCTTTATTTTATTCAAGTTAACATCTTCTCATTTGTACATTTCAAAGCAATTTCAAATTTTGTACTTTAGATATATGTCTTACGAAGTTTATTTAGCTTTTGTGTCTGCTACAGTTATCTATTTAAATTATGTATTGGGGAAATTATTGACTACTTAAGCATAAGTTCAGTGTCTGTCTATTTGTCATACTTTATGTACATGTGTTTATATTGTCACTTTAGCTTTCTTTTAATTAATCATACATTTTGTAATGTAATATTCATTTTTAATAGCTTGATACTTTATATTTTTTATTATGTGTGTTGCCATACAGATTAACCTGCATTCTCTGGTGGTTAATATCTAATATACATTACTATATCTATCATTTCCATAAAGTTGTGTAATCTGCAGTACTACTCTAGTTTCATTAGAAGTACTCCAGTGTGTTGGTATTATGTGTTTAAATTACCTTGTTATATTTTTTTAAAAAATTATTTTTTGATGCATACAGAACTGGTGTACAGGCCAGAGGTGCAGAGGCTATGAAAGGATTCACCAGAGACAGAGTAGAGAGCACAATAGGCCAGCTCACGAAGTACACTGCTGAGGGGAATAGCAGGCATGGCAGGAGAGGTCTGCCATGCCATGTGGGTCACCTCCAGGGCCAGGGATCGAACTCATGCTGAAGTGGCTTTAGCTTTATAGTGCTGTGCTTTAACCGGCTGCACCACCAGGGAGGGCCCTACCTTGATATTTTAACCTTCAAAAGTTGTTATTATCATTGAGTAGTTTTACAATATTTAATGTAAAACTAATAAAATAAATGTAATTGGAAAATATCCATCTCTTTTTATTATTATTGAATCTTTTTTTCTTTTAAATTTATTATCTTTGTCTTTTAAAAAAATATTTATGTAAACAAGAACTGGGATACAGGTCAGAGGTGTGGGGTGGTGTAGTGAGAGGATTCATGAGAGACGGAGTGAGGAGTGGAACAGGCAGAGGTACAGAACTGCTGAGGGGAACTGGGGGAGACAGAAGTCTGATATGCCATGTGGGTCAGCTTCTTGGCCAGAGGTGCTTCAGTGGCTGTTGATTGCTTCATCATGATGTGCTTAACCCTTGTGCCACCTGGGAGGCCCTATATTGTTTTTCTCATTGAAACTGTTGCTTTAAACCTATGATTGGAATTTTTATGTAGATTTTGTCATAATATTTGAGAGAAAATTTGATTGCATTTCTATTTCTAGTCTGGCAGTATTCTTTTGGCACTGACATAACCCTGTATTATTCTAATTTTTCCTTTACTGTTGAAAACTTAGCCAATTTATTACCGCTTCAATGATAGTGGATAAGGTATATTTATGAACATCCACAGCCCAGTGGCTTTTAACATTTTCTGATTTCTTTACTTCTCATCAGTATTATTCTGTGTATAGATAGGATTTTCTTCTTACTTGCAATTTTTGAAATTGTGACGTGGTGTGTTTTTCATTTTTTAGAAAATTCAAGACAATTACCACTTCACATATTATTCTATATCCACTGAATCATATAGGTTTCCTCCTGAGTCACCAATTATGTGGGTGATAGAACTTTATGTCTAGTATAATGCATATTCATTCTAATATTTATATATTTTTATTTCTTTTCTTCAACCTGGAAAATTTCTTTGGATCTATTTTCTAGTTTACTAGTTCTCTCTCAAATTGATTTAATTTGTTTTAAAGCCCATCTTTGCTTGAATAATTTCCTATGCTATAGATATTAGTCCTAAATTTTCCATTTGCATCTTTTTACTGTAACCTTTCATTACCATTCTAAAATTTTACAGCACTTTAACTTTTAAACAAATTTCTCATACTTATTTTATAATTTATATGACAAAAATAAGATACCTGTTTGTCTTATGTGTTCTTCCTTTATTTCCATTTGGCTGTTGTTTCTTGCAAGGTTGATCTTTATTGAATATTAAACATTACATTTTTTAGCACATAGATAGTTGAGTTTATATATGTCATTTCCTTTCCCAAAGATGATTAATTTTTGTTCTTGGAACATAGGGGAAGGTAAGTTAAACTTGGGTTTCTATTTTTATGATGGCTATCTAATTTTGACCCCTAACACCTAGGATATGAGAACATAAAAAAAAAAAAAAAAACTTACAACAAGTATAGGTCTAAGGTATTGGCAGGAATAGCTCCTCCTCCTTAGGGCTATTGAATTCCAATTTTAAGTTCCCTTGAAGTCTCAGAAGGTCATTGTAAGCATAAGCTAACAAAGTCTGAAAAGTATTTCTATTTATTTTCAAGGGAAAGTCAATCTAAATAGAATTAACTTGTCACCAAGATGAAAAATGAACAAAGTGAAGAATTATGCAAAAAAATAAATTAATTAAAATTAAAAATATAAAAATAACTTGTTGTTATTAAAATAGTTACATTTGTAAAAAGTTAAATTTTAAAAAAACTGAAAATAAAACTTTATAAAACACATATGAGTTATTAACCACCTGACTCCCCAGTATGAATCATACCTCTGTTTCATGTTGCTAATTTTTTTTTATATTCTATGTATATGTATGTACTTAATGCAAGAAAAATACTCAAGTTGTGTGACTTTTTTTTTAACTCGGAAAACATTTTCATAAGAAAATATCTCATCACTTATGACAACTCTATATGATTACATATAGAAAATATAGAGATAAAATACATATAGTTTATATTTATATAAGATATCTATATTAAATTTTCTAGACTTTATCTTATTTAATTTTAATCACCAGTCAAGTGCCAACTCTGCCTTTATCTTCAAAAAAAAAGACTGAGCAAACTATCCAGATTTTCAGAATTTTGTTTTAATGTTACTCAATGCATTAAACATATATATCTTTATAGAAGAAAAATCAATCCTGTCATAAAAGATTAGTGAGAAGTTGTTTCCTTAATTAATATGTACACAAGTTAATTTCGTACAATATTTCAGAGATTTGGGGAATACGAGTATGAGAGGGTAAGCAAGCAGAATAATTTAGATGTTTGTCCCTAAGCCAGTGTACCATGATACAATCTTCTTACACATTTGTGTCTTTTTCAAACTTTTCTTTTTATACCATGTGCAAAAAGTCAGGGCTGCAAGTTATTCAAACAGCATTTGTGTCAGTCTTTCACAATATTCGTATCTAACTAGGAGATCAAAAGAAAGACTTCATATACCTCTCAGTTTATCAAATATAGAAGAAAGCATGAAACAAAGTTGTGTAGCTCCTTTGGGTTTCTTTTTGTTCACAATCAGCAAGTAAAAATAAAGCTAGAAGTCTACTGCTGAAACTTCTGAATCTTTTATATGAGTATTTTACTCTGAGATTGAGAACAATGTGCTTTATTTTAACTAATGCATGACATAAAGTTTCCAATTGAGTCATGGAAAAAGTGGAAGAGAGAAGGAGAAAAATGAGCCAGACAGTGCTGAATGCACAGATAGCAAGAAAATGGTTTCCTTGGAAACAACAGCATTTTGGAAGATTTCAGACAAGAGTAATACTGAGTACAAAGTATCTGATTAAAATATATTACAGAAGAAGGAAATTGTGCCAATTTAAAGCTAATAGAATATGCATTTAGTACCCAAATGTGATATATACAATTTGTGTAATTGAGATTAATTTATCTGTTTTGGTATAGAGTAGTATTTAGGAGGTCATTTTAATATAGCAAAGAAAGATGTAAAGTAGTAAAAACATTTATGCTTGATTTGTGATTTAAGAATCAAAATCCATTCACAAAAGCGACAAAGTATATATCAAAAAAAAGAGCAACTTCAGACATCTGTTTCAGAAGACTTCTACTATCTTTCAGCTCCATTTCTTTAACAAAGGAGAGTATTCAGTCTTCTTAATTTTCAACATTCAAAATATAAATTATTATGGATCATTTTTATAAATTTAAAAATGCTTTAGTTTTAATTTTCAAAACTAAATGGAATTATAGATCATCAAAATGAAAATCTATTGCTGACTACTCTCTGACCTCTTCATTTAATACCGACAACCTTGTATTCCACTTCCCAGGCAAGATTCTGCATTTTACATACTTCAAGGAAATAGAAAATGAAGGGCTGTTAGATCTCTAAAACATCAATTCTGGGAGAAAATTTTCAAATTTCTTAGACGAGATTGATTCACTGACATTTAAAAAATCCTATTGTATATGCCTATGTATGCACAAAATAATACTTTCAAATCATAAAATAATTTTATTAAGATAATCCTGTTTTAAGACTTGATTGGCACCAACCCATAAGGAAACAATCTGTAGTTTTCATTAATTTCACATTACATACTGGAGGGATAGTTATGTGAAGTAGTTAGTGAATTTTATTTTTATCTGTGATAACCAGTAAATCTTCTGAGAACTCAGCAGGCCTAAAATATTAAATGCTAAGTTAGTAACTGACTGTTTCTATAAGGAAATTGAAATTAAGGGAATAATTTAAGTTTTATAATATACAAGACTTATTTGGAAGATTTTGCTGAAAATATGTAAGAAACCAGAAAGCATTTCAATTTATTAATTTTATCCTTTGACACAGTTAGTATTAAAGAATTTTACTAAAAGAAGCTATATGCCCATACTTCATTTTAATGTTGGCTCTCTAGGGTGAAAAAATGTATGCTAGGTAAAAATTTGAGTAGTATCTGCTTTTGAATAATTTAAATGATTCATTCATCCTTAGTAGTGATGGGTAACTTTTATTAAGCAAAAGGTAGGAAATAAAAGTAAAACACTCTCGAGCTGTGTATGGGCAGCCATACTTACTTTCATTTCTTCTACTTCTGGTAAATTGTATTTAAAAGACAATGGAATTTTGAATTCTGCCTTATCAATATCTCTTGCTTTTTGTCCTGAATCTTCATCTTTGATATTTTAATTTCTTTAAATCCTCACATTTAAAATGACTGTGTTGAGTGAGAAAAGTCCTGCATTTGTGTAGAAGGCAGGCTTCCCCCCACCATTTTATAAAACTGGAACATTGCACAATTGCCATTACCAATGCTAATTATCTTGCAGTTGAAAATCTGATGAATTTATAGACCTAATTACTAATGTTCAGATTTCCAGTAATTTTTATATGATGTGTAATTTATTTCATTAAGACTTTATTGAGGACCCACTGTATGGCCTTAGTATTTGATGTATACTTGAAATCTGAAAAATATCTCTCGCGTAAGGATTTTTGCTCTAAATGAGAGAGTACAACACCTAGAGGGAAAGGGAATACATGAATAACAAATTACTTTTACATGTGCTACACTGTCATATCACTGGGTTCATATACAAGTTATCTACGTAGTCATCAAGGTATATTTGAAGCATTACTAACTATATACCTGCAAGGGCTCACCTAAGTAAATATAGACTCTTGCAATGCATTTTTCCAACTGGATGATCTGTGCCTGCAATATCATCATCTATAAGATGTACATTTTCATATTTTATATATGACCAATCATAATTTAAAATTATGATAAATATTAGGTGCTCCATAGTGTATAACTAGTCACATTTAAGTGATTTACATATATTATTTAATTCTCTTAGTGCACACAGTTGCAAATGTTCAGTATAAAAAATTTCCAAGTTTATATCCCCAAGGAGTGGTCCTCCCAATTGTTTTGTCACCAGAAACTGTGTTCTTGCTATTGTATTAACCAGACTACTTTGAAGTGAAGCTATTTTAAGCATGACTTAATGAGTTTTTATTATTTGACTTAGCCCAAATCTCATAAAAATCAATGACATATATCAAAGTTAGGTAGGTGGAAATATGGTATAAACATACTCTACAAATATTTATTTGAGGATTTTTGGGTTTATCTTGGATATTTTACAGGTACACAGACCTGTTGCTGTTACTGTTAAATGAATATTTACCAGGAATGTATATAAAACAATGATATTAATAATGATATTAGTAACACAATAGTTCACATGTCTGTGCCATAGATTTTGAGTACTTAGTAGCCATACATGTTGAGAAGAAAGTGATAAGTTACAATATATTTTTAAGAAAAAAATGTCTAGAAAGTCATACTTGAACTTGACATTTTATATTTTTTATTGAATAGACAAATATGATAGAATAATGTGTTTCTCAAAGGGAGAAATAGATATGTAAAGACTCAGAGGTAAAATTACATATTCTGGATAAAATTAACATAAACATTTAAATAAATAATTCCCATTATGTAGATTGAATACATAAACAAGGCTGAAACTAAGATCATTAAAAGCAAATTAGAGAGTTAAGATTGGCAAAACAGACAGAGGGGATCTAGCTATTTTTGGGTTTACTGTAATCTAGTTGCAGTTTGAGGGATGCTAAATTAGAGATTCATTAACTAATTAAGTCAAATCTTAAATAAGTAGTGAACTACTGAGAACCTGTGAGATTATGGTGACTGTGAAGGTACAAAAGAAATAAGAGATTTAAAAAATAAATGAAACCGTGGAAAACTTCCTGGCCTTAATGATAGAAAGGATGCAAAAGGCAGACCTACTGGGTGGTATGAGGGTTAAAGTTTGAGTGCTGTCAAGCTATCACCAGTAACAGAGGCCTACAGAGGCCAACTCCCTAGTGAGGGAGTTGACCCACATGGCACAGCAGACCTCTCCTGTCTCACGCCTTGTTCTCCTCACTAGTGTGTTCATTTAATCTGCCTGCTCTGTTCCCTACTCTGTCCCTGGTGAATTCTATCACCACCTCCCACACTACTGGCCCACACTCTGGTTCTTGTAAAGATTAAAAAAGAGAGGGGATGCAAAAGGGAAAAGAAAAATCACAAACTGAGGATAGTTCAGTAAGGGAACAAAAATTTTGAGCAATAAAAAATAAGAGAATTCCTGGGTTCAGGACTCAATCATTCTGCTAACTAGTAGATTTCTAATAATTTTCTTAGTTTCAGTACTTCAATCGTAAATTAGGAATAAAAATGATACTTCATCTGGCAGTTAACGAGACTAAGTGAGATGATACCTATAAATTCCTGAACACTGTAATTGGCAGGTAGGATCTGTTAGAGTATACTTAATGTTAACTGTTAAGACATTAATAATAGCTTAGTGTTAACCTATCACTATAAAATCAACAATATAACTCTGAGTTGGAGATGGCCACTCAAAATAAATAAATGAATAAATGATAGATAAAATAGTACCTAAAGGCGGCCCTCCCTGGTGGCGCAGCAGGTTAAAGCACAGCACTGAGAATCTAAAGCTACTTCTGTATGAGTTCGATTCCCGCCTGCCCCGGAGGTGACCACATAGCGTGGCAGACCTCTCCTGACCCGCCCGCTGCTCCCCTCAGCAGTGTACT
>NW_004567103.1:67653397-67658250 GCF_000260355.1 Condylura cristata | reverse complement strand
CTCCGGGGCAGGCGGGAATCGAACTCATGCGGAAGCGGCTTTAGATTCTCAGTGCTGTGCTTTAACCCGCTGCGCCACCAGGGAGGGCCGAGTTTTAACTTTTTGTAGTAGTTTTACTAGTTTTGATCTAACCTATGCTTTATTCCTACCCTCTTCATGCAATTAATTTAATATATTTTTAGAAGATAGGGGATACTTTCTATCATATATTAAATTCATAGTTTTTACTAATATATTTCTTGATAAACAAATCTATCTGAAATTCAATCCTAATGACATGCTCATACTCAACATCTTTATGAAATTCGTTCCATTTTATGATGTTCTTCTGGAAATTGGAAGGCAACTTCTGAAAAGCTTAAAGTTTCAGACATACTGCAAATATATTTTTTTGTTTTCTTGTTAAATAAATTTTGCTAAAAGTCAGATTTTCCCAACTATTCTTTAAAATTAATATTTCAAAAGGGATCGAGAATTCAGTCATAACTACATATTGGAATGAAAGATGTATCACACCTAAAAATAGTATTTATTTACATATATATTAATTTTCTAAGACAATTAAATAAAAGAGAATATATGTTAGTTTTTAGCAGCAACAGAAATGTATATTTCAGTTTCTCAATAAGTTTCAAATACCTGTGATTCTAAGTTAATGCTGAGGAAAAAATATATGTTTAACATGCATTAATATGTAAATCTCACCTTTTAAAAATAACACTAGACATTTCACCTACTCTTTAACATTAGATTAGTAGTCCTTCATTTTCCAAAATGAAGAAAGGACATGCAACCACATTTTATGCTTTGGATATTAACCAAGCTTTGGGGGATTTTTTTTTGTTTTGCATTTTATGATTTTAATTTCCCTCAATAACTATTCTTTTGATTAATGATAACAACTAAATGTGTATAGCATGATTCTTTTTTAAAGTATTTTGGTACTTTTACATATTGTTTGTTTTACTTTGTTTTGTTGATAAATATACTAAACCAAAGGGAAAACTTATCCTTGCAATCTCATCAATTTAAAAGCTACACTTGATTTAATTAATAGGGGGAGTTTATGGGAAAAGCTTTTATCGATGGGCATTGGTTTAAGATATCTTGGCCTTTTGAAAGTGATGCACTATAATAATTGGTCTAAGATCATGTTAGAGAGGGCAGGTCTCTTTATATTTTTTTTCTCTGCTAATAGAGAAGTCAGGTGAGGTTGTTTCCTGACACCGCTACTATTTCATTATTTTGGCTCATATTATTCACCCCAACAAGCTATTTCCAGTATTACTTGGGTCCAGCAGATATAATCACTGGCAAACACTGTGTAAATATAGAAACAAGTCAGCCTATTCATATCAGGAGATCAGTTTAGTATTAAATTTCAACTCTTAATTACATGATAAATTGCATCTATCAAAACCACATATTGTGATCTAAAAGCAAGGTAGGCAGTTTAAAGACCAGGATTGTTATCCTCTAGGAATAAGGAAAGTTTTATTCAAGTGTATATTTTGACATAGTGAAACTTTGACCAGGAAATTTTACCCAGTGCTTTTTAAACTTCATAGTTCACTGTAGTCACTAAAGCATCTTAATGAAAACAAAATAAATCAGAGCACTGAGTCTTATCCCTAGACTTTTATCCTTCTATTAATTTTTTAGGTATTAAATTTTTCAGTTATATTCTTAATACATTTCCATAAACATGGAACCACATATTTAATATAAATTTAAAAAGTCAAAATAAATATATAATTTTAATAATATAAATTTTTATCATGAACTTCCATTTTTCAGTGACTTTTAAAGGTCCTATTTGTTATTTTCATCTTTAATAAAGTCATATAATTTAAACATTTAAAAGGAGACAGATCTATTGTTAAATGTGATTATTTCAGAAAGAAGGTATAGATTCTGAATTCTTTTACTATTTTAGTTAAAAACTAAAGCTGTAAGTAAATATATAAAAACATTTTTCACATTATCCAAATGTGAACAAAGTTTATTAGTTATTATAATATGCACATATTAAAATTTTTAAATTAAATTTTTATGACCCAGTTTTATTATTAATTTGCAATCAAGAAAAGTGGAGAGGATTACTTGCTTTCTACTTTATTTTTTTTAATTTTATTATATTTATTATATTTACTTTTTAGATTATTCTTCATTTTGTATATTTTTAAAATATTTTAAATTTAAATAGAATTTTCTTTCTCATCTCACCTTCCAAAATGGTCCTACACAACTCATGTCTATAGATATTTGAGGACCTACAGAATACAGTTATCTCAATATAAAAGGACTAAATCATCTATATGTCTATCTATTGATCCATGGCTCAATCCATATACCTATCGATCTATGTATGAGTTATATAGACATATTCTAATATATCCTGACATTCTACATTATGTATTTTGGTTAAAAACTAAAGCTGTATCTTTGCTTCTTTGTACCTATTGAATTCAATAGCACTTATTAACATACTTACTAACTGATGGCATTGCACTATGAGTTGAGAACATGGAGAAATTAACCCTCAGGAACATAATAATCATGATTCCAAATGTCAATATGCCACAAACATCTGTCAATGTAGTTGATTTTAGATTGGCCTTTGCTGGTTACTTGAATACACCAAATAGTTAATGATTTCCTTCAGTGAAATAAATGTGAACAGTTATTATTCTGTAAGTATTGCTTCTAAGGTGAAAGAAAATGTGAACTCGCACCATAGATACCCTCACCATCCTCACCCTCAACCTTCTGAAGATCTGACCCTATATGTATTTGAAAGCTATTTTACCATCCTTTATAGTAGATAAGAACTTAAATTTAATTACTGTAAGCCCAATATAGCTTTTGGGAAAGAGTCACGTACTAAATCCAGGTTTATAGATAACCATAAAATTGAAAAAGTTGATACTTAGACCAAACTTAGAACTAACTTTTAATGCCGAGTTATTGAACAGCACATTTAAAAGAAGGGGAAAAGAAAAAAAAAAAAACTTATGGATTTCTATCCTCTTTTGAAGCTTGGTCTATCTTTTCTTTCAAAGTTGTAGAATAGTTTTATTATAAAATATTTTACGTGTATAAGTTGCCCAGTTAGCAAAAATATTTAAAGCAATTTAATGATTTTTCAAGTGCACCTTTCCTGATCTAATATTCCACAAATTACAAATAATCCAGATAAAATGTGATCACTCAGAATTTCCATTATTTTCTGTTAAATTAATATAAATGTCACCTAAAAGTCCTATTGTTTTTTTCTGATTTGTTTTTTGATGTGAATATAATTTGACATTTCCAAGGTGTGAAATAATTCACATTCATTAATGTTAATATACTGTGGGAACAAACATGTAGGTAAAACATAAACTTTTGCTACTGGTATAAAATTGTGTAGGGTAAATCATTTTATGGAGTAGAAAATAAGGGTAAGTGTTGACTGTTGTCATGTAGCTTATTATTTTTTTTTCCTTTCTGTCTCATTGAGACTTTTTGAAAACTAAATCTTCTACTAATATCTTCTGCCTCTCTTTCTGTTATCATTTTGTTTCATCTACATCTCAATTAACATTATATCAAATACTAATTAAGCTACTCTTGGGTACCAAAAACTATCCTCAGTACTTTTTTTTTTTTTAAGATTTATTTATTAATGCATACAGAACTGGGGTACAGGGCAGAGGGGTGGTAAAAGGATTCACCAAGACAGAGTGGGAAGCAGAACATGCTGACTGACGAAGTACACTGCTGTATCCTCAGTACTTTTATGGATTATCTAATTCACTGTCCCTACCTACACAACAAGGTAAGTATTATGATGATTACCCTTCTTTACATAGATAAGACAGCTGAAGTTTATAGAGATATAATTTTTCTTTCCACATCTTTATTTCCTGAAAACTTTTACATTTTAAGCGTAGATGAATTTTGGCATGCTTTACTTCTGCAAAACAATTTACTTAGAATTTTAAATGTAAGGATGTTAATTAGATATGAAAACTACTTACATATCCCTTCTCTCTTATTAAAATTTTCTCAATAAGTCAAGAAAGCATTTCAGCTCACTCAGATAGTATTCAGAGCAGACCCTTGCTGGCATAAAACACATGCTGAGCAAATGTGTAAAAATATCTCTGATTCATCAAAGTGTCAATTTTATTTTTCAATGAGAAATTTTATTTCCTGAGGAACAATGAGATTTGGACTGACCAATGTCAAAATGAGGAGTAGCCGCATTCCTCAGTAGGAAAGAAGGTTGTATCAGTTATATATATATTACTAACATCATCTCCATGTTTTAGTCATTCTATGAGATAACCTAGGCACTCAACTGTCCTCTTAGTTAAATAAGACTTAACATTTCTTAGTCCCCAACAATTTTCATAGTCCTATTAGCTTGTTTTCTAAAAGACCTTTACAATTGTCTTGATTAGTTTATATCCTCAAAGCAATATCTTGTCTTCTTTCTTTCTTCTATTTCTACCCATTAAAGTAAAACTTAGTTTTGATTTTCCTTTATTTGTTTCTATTTTCCTTTGATTTCCACTCCTAATCTTATCACTGGTTAAGAAAAAAAAAGTCACTCTGTTCTGCCTATAATATTTGAAAGTCTTTCAACTAGAATAGTCAATGAAATGTACATGACACTAGATTAATTTTTTTAAGTACAGTGCAGATAATATTATCAATTATCTTCACAGCCCCCCGATTGCCTACTGAATTAATAAATAAATATATTTTTGAAATCAATTGTTGAACATTTAAAACATGTAATGTCTCACTATTCTATATATGTCATTTATGGTTCTCTAAAACATTGTTTATTGACTTACTCTTCA
>NW_004567103.1:67651715-67652557 GCF_000260355.1 Condylura cristata | reverse complement strand
AGAGGGTAAAAGGATCTGTAGTAAGATTTGAATCTAAGGGAATTGTCCATAGTAGATGGATGCTACAAAGAAATGGTTTCAACAGCAAATTAGTCACTTATTTTAATTTTATAATATTTTATATAAGTATTTAAATTTACATATAAATGCTAATAACTGATACTTCTTTAAGAATATAGATACATATACTTTACATAACTATAATTTTAGCATCAGTAATAGTTCATCCCAGTTTGTCCTTAAAATATCAAACATCTTTAGTTATCTTTCAGATACTATAGGCTCCTTGAAATATTTTATTTGATGAGTTAGTGTAGTGCATAAACATATTGTTCTCAAAGTAAACATTTGGGAGGGGTATAATGTTCAGGGGACCCACAATATATCTGGGAAACTGAGATAAGCATGTTCAGTTTTTGCAATCAAAACTGTTTGCACTTAGTCCAGGGCATTTTAGCAGTGAACTTGGGAAAGTAGAATAGAAACTTGGCATCTTCCTTTCCAATCTGTTTCAGAGTATTTAATTCATGTATGGACAGTCTTTGAATTTTTTGATTAAGTGATAACATTTCACTGTACACAAACATAGGGAATTATAACATGTCATCTAATTAAAAAAGATGTCAAACTAATAAGAGCATTGTCTGTTACAAGCACATAAGGAAAAAATATCTTGCAAATGCA
Source organism: Condylura cristata (assembly GCF_000260355.1). Taxonomy (NCBI): domain Eukaryota; kingdom Metazoa; phylum Chordata; class Mammalia; order Eulipotyphla; family Talpidae; genus Condylura; species Condylura cristata. The sequence goes on along the minus strand of NW_004567103.1, from coordinate 67,651,873 downwards.
ATTTTCTCCATTTTAAATCATGATGCTTCCCTCAAAGATGAACCTTGATTATATTGAAAATTTCTTAGTACTTCTTTTATATAAAATTCTTTAATAAGTTAAATGTTTTTTCCCTCAACATACTACAATAAAAGTTTATGTTTAGACTATAGTTTTTT
>NW_004567103.1:67631078-67651550 GCF_000260355.1 Condylura cristata | reverse complement strand
GCCAGAGGTGCAGGGATGGTGAGAGGATTTACCAGAGGCAGAGTGGGGAGCAAAACAGGCAGACTGACAAAGTACACTGCTGAGGGGACCAGCAGGTGGGTCAGAAGATGTCTGCTGCGCCATATGAATCACCTCTGGGGCAGGCGGGGATCGAACTCATGTGGAAGTAGTTTTATCCTCCTAGTGCTGTGCTTTAATCTGCTGCACTACCAGGGAGAGCCTGAAAACTAAAATTTTAAGATCAAGATAAGTTACCAAGTGGTAGTACATTTCATAATATCAGGATAATTGCCTCTTTTTCTTATTTTACTTGTGCTGCAATATAAACATTTCTCATTTGCAGAAGTAATATCAAGAGCATATAAGTGATTCTACTTTGTATATTAATATGTATCAATAGAACATTACACATAACAGGGTTACATGTTATATAACATTACTGGTATAGATCATCAGTATATTTCATATAAGATATATGTTACCATGTGACGGAGCATGAAACAGAAATCAAAAACTGTCTCTAGTCCTCTCAGTTTCACTCACTGGATGAGTTAACTCACAGTATATCCTCTGCGCTGAACTATACAGAATATTTTATTTGCTTCAGGCTTTGGAGTACCTCAACAAAGATATAGATCCCAAAACATTCTAAATTAAGCCTATGCATCATCCAAGTTTAGGTGGAGATAGAAAATTGAATAATGGTTTAGAGGAGGGAAAATTGAGCACTTAGGAGTAGACAGAACATTCAATAGCATGTCTATTAAATAATTATCTTGTCACACAATTGAAATTTCAGAATGATATATGTAAATTAATCTTTCCTGTATTTAGTCTCTTTAGAAGGTTGGTCAATGAAAACTGATTACAGAATGCAATTAATGGTAATGATAATTATGATGCAACACATAGTTGGAATCCATCTATGTACTGAGAAACTTTAACAGGATGATGTAGGGACAGTAAATACTGGAAATATTGAGGTCAACTTTAAATAACTGTTTTTATTCTTTTCTCTCTCAAAAACTTATAAAGCCAAGCAAAATAGTAATGAAAAGTTTCAAAGTCACATTAGCAAATATAATTAATAGATAATTGGAAAAATATGAATTCAGTGGTAAGTTATATAGTTACATTTATACTGTAAGTCTGTAGTAGTACCTCTTAATCTTTAAAAATATTTGTCAAACAATGAGTGACTGGGGTTTCCTGTGTCTCAATGACAGTTTGACAGTTTTCCTTCTTTTGTCATTCTGTCCTCTCCCCCCAAGAGACAAACACTTACTTCTGATTATTGCTTGATATAAGTGACTATGCCAACATTTTTAGTTTCTTACCACAATTTATTAAAAGACAAAATTCTAAATTTTTCTTCATCATCTCAGTATAAATTGACATCTATTTCTACTATTATTTAGTGACTTGTACTGTTCTTAGTAGTCATTATGCCAATCTCTGGAAAGAAAAAAAAAAAGGATTCTAACAGATGCAAGAAATTATGCTTTCACATTTGAGCATGCTGAGGAAATTTCTTACCTATGAGCTGCACTGGGACGTCTTTCCCAAACTTTCTGGTTTAGATAGGCAGTCAGGTATCTTTTGGAATGAATGTTGTCTATGAAACTCCTCCATTATCCTCAAGTCATTCCCAGGGCTCACAATAGCAGTTCCTTCAGGCTACCCCATACAGCTTCCAAAAAAATTTACAAGGTATCTTTGTTTCTCTGTGGCTCACTAGTTCATGACAATAAATAGAATGGAGATGCAGAACCTTATTGTATGCAAAAATGATGCAACTGTAGGTTTTCTGGACACTGAAAACCATTGATTTTATTAAAACCACTTGCAAATTTAAAAATAAAGTTTTGTGAAAGTAAAACAGCACTAAGTAGAAAAAGGGCACCACCCACAGAATTTCTTGACAGAGAAAGTCACAGAAGTACAAATTATTGATGTTTCTCCTTAGAAATATATTGAATTGATTTTATGAATTGTTATTGCTTTGGGAATGCAAATAGAGAATTATGTTCAAAAATATTCTCTGAATAATTTTCTTAGATAAAATATATGCCTTTTATTTGCTTTCTTTTAACATGATTTTGGACCAATTGATCCAATGTCATTATCAAGTAACAATTTATATTTGAAGTTAAAAGGTAACACATAGTTAATGGAGCTCAAATGAGGCCATCAAAGGATATTTGTCCTGTTCCAGGTACACTGTGCTGAGTGACAGTATCAAAGAGAACACTCTAATATTATAAAATATAGACACTAATACTTCACATAAGGTCCAAATAAGGTCCAAAAAAAAAAACAAATTGCTGAGTTGTATCTTTTCCATGAGGCATTACATCTTGTTTGTTTGAAACTGATACTTCAAATGAACCACTAAATCAACTTTTTGTCTATGCATCACTAAGGATGAAATTGGAGTGGGGCATCATCTTTTCACTCATTTTTCAGCTTTGCTTTGAAGGCATGTGTTCACTAATTTGCATTATTTCTAAGGAGGCATTTAAATTCAAACTACTCTATGGAATATTCAGAGCAAAACAGTAATTGTGTTTTCTCTGCTGTCTTTTCCTCTGGCATGTCTGGAAAACCCATGTCTCTGATATAAGCCACATAATGCAAGAAAAATAGCATGTCTTCTCAGTAATTTATCACTTTCTGTATGATTGAAAGTTTCATTTTCTAAAAGAAATATCAGAAAAGTGAAGGAAAGCACTTTGTACGTTGTTTTATCATTTTATCAAGAGCAAAAGGAATAGTTTAATACTTCCTGTAATTCCACTCTCTCCTGAATACAAAGTAAGTTGCACAAGTTCAAGATTAACAGTTCCTAATTGAAATGCTAAAAGACAAATATACAGTGTAATTATCCAGTTTGAAGTTTAACATTTTTGAAGATATTTCAAAGTGAAAAAATCTGTTCAAAGTCTTAACACATGTCATATTATAGAAAGAAATGAGCACTGATTTTTCTAGATATTTTCAGTGCCTAACAAAATATGGTATTTTATCTTGACTTTGTAACCATGCACCATATTTTTTAACAGATGCCATTTCTCTTCTGATTACTGTATCCCATTATGAATTACCTCTGTTGGGAAGAGGGGTGGGGGAAGCTTTTTATCAAAACATAAATCTATCCACCTGAAATATGCTATGGTCTGAATACAATAAAAAAATTATACACGTACAATAATCTATCTTGGCCAATTTGAAAATCATCAAATCTTTAGAGCAGAAATACTGAGGCCTTGGGAGACACCATAAAACCATTAGACCAGTATATTTATATATCCAAAGGTCATATCTTTTACCCCAATAAAACTTTTCCATATATACAAACAAAATAGTAACAATGTAAATTGAATTATCTATAAAATATTATGTGTTTATTATAGTATTGCTAAAAAGATGTTTTAAGCCACGATGATGCTAGAAATTGCTATCATATTGCACATACCATGGCTTCTAATTAGACTTGTCAGTCACTGATTGATTACCACCATAAGATGGAAGAGCAATTGTATCCCAGCAATTACATTATCTTAAGGGTACAAAATGCAATGTTCTGCTCTCAGCTGTCAGCAAGATTTCACTGAATGAAGGTCTGTTCTATCACCACAGGCTGTTCAAAGGCCCTTTTGAGTACCTAAATGGCACATTAAGCTCTGGAAATATTGCTACTGGAAAGAAAAACGTAATAGAGTGAAATTGACTAAATTTTAATTGATGAATGAGAAATCACAGGAATCTGTAGCCTCACATTCTGTAATTTTAGGAAAATATGGTCCACAGGGACATGCAAAGTTATCGTGATGCCATATTTCATATGCTTCTTTCTCATCCTCCCTGCTCTTCCATTGACTGTCTGTCTCCATGTAATAAACACCTCCACTTCTGGGAGGAGATACATGTGTTCATATACTGAACTTTGGCATTTGGCTTATTAGACTTTAAACATATTCAGTGGATATGCACATGTTTAAATGTGTTATGGCAACATAAGTATTATATTATTTCTTTTCCTGAAAATGAAATATTGTTGTTAATAATTAATGACTCAAGATAAATGTTAAATATGATTTTTCATTCAAAAAATGCTATTTAGGGATTACCGTCTTTCCAGTAGCACAATTTTAGAGGTCTCAAGTTATATATTGAAGATTGTGGTATATAGGAAAATATTACTTAGGAACTCTATAATCAAAATAACTGCTACAATTTAATATATTTGTGGGCAATAAAACCAGATATGGTTGGCATTACAGAGAAGGACTTTTAAGTCAGAGGCTTATTTTTAATTTCTTTTTTTTTTTTTTAAGATTTATTTATTTATTCATATGGAACTGGGGTACAGGCCAGAGATGTGGAGGGTGAGAGGATTCACCAGAGACAAGAGTGGGGAGCAGAACAGGCAGATCCACGAAGTACACTGCTGAGGGGAGCAGTGGGCGTCAGGAGAGGTCTGCCACACCTCTCCGCTCGCCACATCCAGGGCAGGCGGGGATCGAACTCATGCGGAAGTGGCTTAAGCTTCTTAGTGCTGTGCTTTAACCCGCTGCGCCACCAGGGAGGGCCTCTTTAGATTTTTTAAATAAGGAATATTGGTTGACATTCTTTTTACAATTAATTAAACACCCTAAATTTAGAGTAGAAAAAAACATAATCATAAACAGGTGGCTGCTGTTTTCTGAGTCTCTGGGCTCACCTGGGAAAATTTGAACAACTGGAGACTGGAATTACCTGGAGCTTTCTTCCCATGCTTTTTATGAACCATCGATGGGTAGGATGACTCAGAACAGGCAACTTTATTTATCAACTGGAGCTCCTCCATGGGACCTTCTGCTTAGCCTGATATTCTCACAATATAATGGCCTGAGGGCAAGGACTTTAAACAGATCCAGAACAAACTGTATGGGCATTTATAAATTAATCCCAGTCACATAGGATCTGCTGAATTGTATTTGTTGAAGTAAATTCAAACTTCATTTATATTCAGGAAAAAAATGGACATAGAACCAACTCTTATGTAAAGAGGGTCAAATAATTTACCACTGTTTAGTACAAGAAAAAAACACTGAAGTTTCATCTAATCACAGGTTGTTTATATTTGTAAACACCTAAAAATAGAGCCAGACTCATAAAATTTCCAAAATGCCTAAACTCTTTATGGAATGATGTTCAAATTCAAGACCTGGGTTTCTGTCATTGAAATATGGTCCAGATGTGGATAAGGCTCCTGGTGTGATCCCTTAACACAACTTGAATAGTTTGCTTTCAATCTGAAGACTGGTGAACTAAGAAGTCTTGTTCTCTTGTCCCAAATATACAAACAGCAGGTTTAGAATAATGAAGATGGCATAAGTTCAAATGTGGATGTGAGGCAGGGAGAAGGAGAGGAACAAGAAGCCCACAGCAATCACTGGCCAACATTATCTGAAATCCAGCCAGTAGGAGATGCCAGCTAAGAGATTAGAGCCCATTCCTAGTCCCTCTCTCCCTCCCTTGGAATTCTCTGCAGCCACAGCTCTACCCTTTGGGCCATTTTCTGTTCTGAGTCATCTCCCTTTTCTGTAGAGGGTAGCCCCTGTTTATAGCTGAGTACTTGTTTCACCCTAAATCTTTGAAAAAGTAGGGGGTCCAAAGTTAAGAACTTTTTGTTTTTGTTTTTCAGTTCATTTCATTGTGTCTTTCTCTACCTCTTTCAGTTCAAGTTGGTAAATTCATCTTAATACTTTGCTCCTTGTGTACAAATCATATTTCACTCCAACAGATAAAAGCCACACCTATAAATATTTTTTCTCTTATGCTCCCTATGCAGTTGCTGTGAAACAAAATCATAAGCACTTTAGAACCACTAGAATTTAACAAAGCAGGACTGAGAGACACTTTATATACTGAAGGGGTTTATGAGGCAAACCTAAAGTCTTTCAGAAGTCTTACAAAATAAGATTTTGTTTCATATTTACCCTGAAACTATATTTTCCTGACAGCATCTTGAATTTGCCTCGAGGCCTTTCACTACTTGAAAATACTCTATTGAAGAAAGTGGACATGGTAGCCAAAAAGGCATACTCCTCACATCTCCTGCTGGCTGGTGCTTAATGACAGATAATCCCAGATGGTGCACTCAGAATCTATGGAATATGAGGAACATTTGTTTCCATGGGCTGCTCTCAGTGACTGCAAGGAGCAAAGTTGCTAAGGGAACACTTTGCTATGAGAGGCCAGACTCCTACTGGCAAACGAACTCAAGAACTCCCCAACTGCCTAGCTACAATTTCTTAGAACTGGACACTTTCTGATAATCTGCCTACCCAACAAGATCACCTTCAAGGCTTCAGAACTGCCCCACTATCAGATGTTTTTTCCCTATTCTCTAACTTCCTCAACCTCTTTCTTCACAATATTATTTCCAGTAAATCTCTCTTCCATTTAATCTTCTTTTCTATCTGGTCCTAAGGGTAACTGAGTAATACAAACAAGTTTAAGAGTAAGAAAAACGATCAAAGGAGAAAAAGCTAAGTAGAAATAATTGCAACTTCCCCTCCCCTGATAGTAAATAAAAACAGATATCATATTCTGGGATAGGTAGATAGTGATTAGATTCTTCGTTAATGATTTAAAATATGCACGGCTCTGGGGCCCCCTGGTGATGCACAGGCTACAGTCTCAGCACGTGATGCACAGGTTACAGTCTCAGCACTATCAAGCTATCACCAGCCATGGCAGCATGAGTTTGATACTGGGCCAGGGAGTGACCCACATGGCATGGTAGACCTCTTCTGTTTTGCTTGTTGCTTCTTTCAGCACTGCTTTTCAGTGGATCCACCTGTTCTGCTCCTCACTCTCTTTCTGATGAACCCTCTCACCCATGCCTCCACATACCTTAAAACCATGCCCCAGTTCTTGTATGCATAAATGAATAAAATAAATATAAAAAAATAAAAGATGCAGGGCTGATGATCTTATGATAGCTCTATTTAATTCAACAATTTGTCCCTATAAAATTTATTATGAATTCTGGCTAAGGAATATAAACTACCAAAAGCTTAACTAAATAGTAGCCTAGACTAGTGCCAGACAACAGCTAGAATCATTGCAAACAAATTAGTAAGACTATGGGAATGCTGTATTAGCACAATGATCACTAATGAAATTTTTAAAACACCTTTATCAACTTATTTAAGCAAGTAATGAACTTTGTGTAAATATATGTCATATTTTATAAATGATGATATGTCTTTAAAATAACAAGAAGAGTGATTTTGTTTTACATTTCACAAATTTCACAAATTCTTCACAAATATATGTCATATTTTATAAATGATGATATGTCTTTAAAATAACAAGAAGAGTGATTTCGTTTTACATTTCACAAATTTCACATTTCACTGTAGATGACAGTTGGACTCTTATAACTGCTTCTGCATTCAGTCTGTTGCATTGTTATTTTAGCTTCAGTATATTGATTCACACTCATCAAAGATAGGTACTTAGAAAAAAGAATATTTTAATAGTACCTTCATATGATTTTGGGTGATTTTTATTTTTGATGCCACACCAAAAGTCAACAAGAGGTGGTTTCCTAAGAGGTGGTTGCTCTGTGAAATCTAAAACCTTATAATATACATTTCATACTATATTATACCAATATTTATTAATCAGTCTTACATTTCAAATAGACATTACCAATACATAATTTTCTAGCAATCCATCGAACATTTAGGAATTACTGATTCATTAATTTATGCAATCTCTTTAATGCTATGCATTGTTTTTTATTTGTTTTGTTTTTGTTTTTCTAAACAGAACTGGAATGTAGTTCAGAGGTTTGGGGCAGAAGGCTGAGAAGAATCACCAGAGACAGAGTAGGGAGCAAAACAGGCAGACTTACTGAAATACACTGCTGAGGGGAGCAGTGGATGAAACAGGAGAGTTCTGCTGAAGTATATTTGGGTCATCTCTCTGGCCCAGGATCTAACATAGGCCATAGCTGTGATAGTGTTGAGAACTGACCCCTAGATTACCAGAGAGGCCACTTAATACTGCACATTTAATTACACAGTATCAGAGAATATTAGCCTGTAATGGTACCGTTGATTACAAGCCTTTAAATATATTTCAGCAGACAGGATCACAGTGGCAGACAAAAGTTATCCATAATTTATGTTTGGCCTTGAAATCTCAAAATCTATTCTTGGCAACATATATTAGTTATTTCTACCATTTATTTTGTTTATTTTTAGAAGTTATCATACATATATACAAGTTGAGAAATCCAACATTTATCAGTTTATAATTCTACTCAGAAAATTGATGTTCCATGAAAAATTAGTTTTATAGACAAATTAATTACTCAAGGACTTACCCTTTGGATGGCCATTCGACTTCTGTATGCTAGAGAGAGGCTATAGTCATACTTTGCATTTTGGCATCGTATACCAAAAGTGTTGAATATTATAGTTGTCCACTCAAATGTTCAGATTTAATTATGTTGATATTTTTTACAACATCACCAAGAGCATTTACAAAGTAAAACTGTCATTGTGTTACTGCAGAACTATAACTATTAAAAATATACTACTAGTGTATATGCTTTGATTCTTACTAAGGTACCAGCAGTTTTACTCACTGCTGCCTTTTAACTGTTTTAACTGTTTTCTGTAATCCTACAGCTCTTTAGTTGTACTTTTCTCATTGCATGTACCTTACTCATGCTTGAAAGAGGAACAACTGTTTCTTTTCTGCCATAGTCCCAACCCACCTGAATTTAATAATCATATTTCATTTTATTCCATACTCCAACTACTCAACAACCAATGATTCCAAGATAGAATAGCTCATTAGGATTTTGTTGAATGGGTAAACTGATAGATGTTTTAAATGGAGACAATATACGTAATAATCTAGTTGATGATATGTCCCATTAAGTCTCCTACATAGCTATACACAATGTCAGATTATAATATATGTGTACATTTTAATTTATATTTACCAATATAAGAGTAATCTTTTGCCTTACAGGAAAATACATATGTGTTATTTTATTTGAGTTATTGATTTACTTGCCTGCCTTACAGTAATGGAACTCCTTGCAGGCAAGGAATATGTCTTATTTTTCATTTTGAATGCTCAGAGTCTAGCATAGTTTCTGCATGAAATAATCATTAAAAATTGGTTGCTGATAAAGAAGTGAATTAATAAATGATCTTGGGATAAACATATCTTTCACACAGAAAGAAGAAAGGTAACAGTTATGCTGCAACAATGGAATATCCACCTACAAGAAAATAAGTCTAGACACAGTCCTCACACACTTAAAAAATATAACTTAAAATAAATCATATATCTACATGCTACAATACAAATCTATAGAAGTTCTATAAAGCAACTTAGGAAAATGTTTGAATAACCTTGGGTTTAATAATGACATTTTAGCTGCAACACTGAAGCAAGGTCCATGAAAGAAATAATTGATAAACTGGACTTCATTAAAAATAAAAAGTTCTGTTGTGCAAAGCACATTGTCAAGAAAATAAAAGGACAAGCCACAGACTGGGAGAAACTATTTGTAAAAGATATGCCTGAAGAAGAGGCTATTTGGTAGCGAGCTACTTGGTGATTGCCAGAGGCAGGGAATGGGGAGCTGAGCAACATGGTTGAAAGAGGTCAAACCAGTCCAAACTACAAACCATCAGTTATAAACTAAATATCATGGGATGTAATTACAGCATAGTGACTACAGTTAGTAATACTGTATTTTATATTTGAAAGTTGCTAGAAGAGTTTCTATTAAAAGTTACATCATTCAAAGAAAAAGTTGGATTGTCAATTAGATTTATTGTAATAAATCATCTCATACTTTATACATAATTTCAAGTAATTTTGTTGTATGCCTAAAATTAATATAATGTCAAATCCTAATTATATCTCAGTAGAAAAACAATATCCAGAAAATACAAAATTCTGAAAATGCAACAACAATAACATGCAAAATGGGCCAGGGACTTCACAGACACCTTTCCAAAGAAAATATATAGATAACAAATAAACTATGAGAAGATGCTCCACAACATATTTCTTTTTGTAAATTCAAATGAAAATAGCAAAGAGAATCCACAATATACCTATTTACAATGGCCAAAATCAGAATACTGGTATCAAATGTTGCTATGATATAAAGCAGCAGAAAATCCCACTCATTTGAAATACAAAATTTCACTGCCATTTTGGAAGACGATTTGACAGTTTCTTGTAAAAAGTGTATGAATTTTTACCAGACAGTCCAGCAATCACATGCCTGGCACTTACCCAAAGAAATTGTAAATTTATGTTCACACAAACACTTACATACTAATGTTTATGTTTATAGCATTGTTATTTATAATGGCCAAAACATGAAAGCAATCTAGGTATCCTTTGGTAGGTGGATGGATAAATAAGATATAAAACATCCAAAGGAATATTCACATTGAAAAGAAATGAGCTATCAAGTCATGAAAAGACATGAAGAAACTTAAATACATATTATTAAGTATAAGCATCTAATCTGGAAAAGTTACATTCTGCATGATTCTAATTATCTGGCATTCTGGAAAAGGAAAAACTATGGAGACAGTAAAATGATCAATGGGTACTAGAAGTTTTGGTGAGTATAGAGGAGAGAAATATAGAAATAGGACACAGAGGTTTTGTAATGCAACCATATGATAAAGGTGGATATATGCCATAGATTTATCCAAATACATAGCATGTAGAACACCAAGAATGAACTGTAATTTTAATTATAGGTTGTCCGTGATAGTGTTATGTCAATGTAGTTTCATCAGTTGTAATACTCTGGTAGGGATGTTGATAAGGAAGGAAGCAATGCATGAGTAAGGGCAGGAGGTGCTTGTACTTGATGCACATTTTTTTGTGAACCTGAATCTGTTCTAAAAAACAAATATTGAAAAAAGAAGAGAGGAATTTTAATTTTTCTCATATGAGTAGAATCCTTACTATATAGATCACAAAATATGTTTACACAGGATGCTAAATTGTATATGAAACAAAAACATTCATGTAGAAATTTTATCATAAGCCAATTAAAATACAAAGCTATTATTAAGCATTTTTTTTTTCATTTGTCATTGCTGTACATTTATGATAATGTTAACCTTACAGGTCCTTTTACTGTTAAACACTAACTTTTGATAAAACTTTGGCTTCATTGTATATGTATACAAATGGATATATTCATAGTTGAACACGCATAGCATTATTAAATTATAAATATTAGTTATAATAAATTATAATATTAAATTATAATAAAGTTAATAGCTAGCATGTATGGACTATGTGCTAAACTCCATGCTAAATTGTCAATATTAAATTTTTCCTTATTTTTCTTAACAGCTATTTTAAGATCATGCAAGTATTTCTATTTTCAAAAAAAAGGAAACAAACTGAAAAATCAAGTAATTCATAGAAAACAACATGATTAGCAATTAGAGCCAGAATTTTAACCCAAGTGAACTATGTTCCTCAAGCTCTTAAATTCTATAGAATAATGTCATCCTCTCTGCAAAAATAATCATTAAATATCACCAGAAGTATATTTTACTAAACATTCTAAATCCAGCACTCACTTATTTATTTATTTATTTATTTATTCGAGTTGGGGTACAGGCCAAAGATGCGGAGGGTGAAAGGATTCACCAGGGACAGAGTGGGGAGCAGAACAAGCAGATCAACGAACTACACTGCTGAGGGGAACAGCGGGCCGGTCAGGAAAGGTCTGCTAGGCTATGTGGATCTCCTCGGGGGCAGGCGGGGATCGAACTCATGAGGAAATGTCTTAATCTTCTTAGTGCAGTGCTTTAACCTGCCACCAGGGAGGGCCCACACTAACCTTTTAATGTTTATAACCCAAAGGCCCAACAATATGTAAATGGAGATTGTGACATTGCCTTTATAGCTTGCTTTACAAAATGATGTGAGATTAACATACTGCTTTAAATTCTACTTTCCTTATATCAGTCAAACAGCTTACTGGGTCCTTTTTGCACTCACCACTAGTTTCTAGTATTATCAAACATTGTCAATTATTTTCATTAAATATGTCTTATCTGTTGCCATTTGTGATGTTCATTTTTAAGTCAACTTGGAGGTGTGATTAAATTATATTAACATTTAAATCAATGAACTTTGGATAAAGTCAATCCCCTCCACAATGTGGGTAGGCCTTATCAATAAAATATCTCAGAACAAAAAGATAGGCTCTTAGAACAAGACAAATTCTCCAGCAGATTACCTTTGATTTTGTTTCTACTGTCACCATTCTTGAATCTCCAACCTACCTTTCCATAGTGCAGATGTTGTACTTCTATCTATCTATCTATCTATCTTTTATTTATCTATCTTTCTATCTATGTATCTATGTATTTATCATCTTTCTCTGGAGAACCCTGCTATCAATTACCTTATTTACTATCATTCCCAAAGTGATGGGTAATTTGCAATAAAGCAGAGCAAAAGTCTACTCTCTGTTATGCAGCACCCCTGACAGAAAGTTCCCAAGCAGAGCTTCTTGTATAAAGAACTTTATTTCTTTTCTAGTTTTCACTATTTTTATATATATAGTTCTTTCTTCCCTGATATTTGTGGGCTTGAACTGGAAGTTGTCTTCTGAAATTACGATTTTCCTTCAATGAGGAATCAGTCTTGCTTACACAGTCAGCTCTCATAAGAAATTCTTTTTCTTTTGGGATGAATTAAATCCTGTGGGTGGCGGCATGTTTTACAGTCATATTATCTTTTCAAAGACATTCTCCAGACCATTTTGTTCCCAAGTAGATTTCTTTCCTAAGAATTTTTTTTAGATGTTATGACAAAGAAGATCTCTTTGGAATGTTCTACCAGGACTTCAAGAACTCCCCAGCATGACAATCACCCCTTACATTTATTCATATCCCCAGCATTCATATTCTGTAACTGTCTTCATTTTTCTGTTTGACTAGATGTCACTAGCATGAAACATTAAAGTCACACTAAATTCACGTAAAGATATAGGGAGATGGCAATTGTAACTACATTTTGTTTCAGTAAGAAGCATTCTCTACATGAGGATTAAGTACATATTATATATCCTTGCATGTGGCAGTGACTTGGCAAACGTGAAATGTGTGGTCTGGCCTTGAGAAGTGTATTTATGAGACAGATTATGATATCTGAATCTCTGATGATACCTGGCATATATAATCATATTTATCATCATTCTATAAAGAGAAGAGGTTGGAAAGAAAAGTAATAGTAGAATAATATACAATCTAACAAAAAAATGTCTATGTCATTTTTTGAGACAGTGAATAATGACAGCTAATTAGGGCTTACTGCTTAAGTAGATAAGGTCAAAGCTTTTTTTTTTTTTTTTTTAATTTCCCTCCTATTATTAAGTCTTCTACAAAGTGGTGGAATTTCAGCACCTATTTGAGGATCAGAAAAGAAAATTCACTTAGCACTGTAGGGGTATAAAGACAAATCTGCAGACACTAAGACAACTTTACTACTACCTGCTCATTATCCTTCTTAAAACAATAGCCACCTAGTCAGTGAGTCATCCAAAGTAAATGTACAAAGTATGCAACAAACTTTGAATAAAATAGATCAAAAGACTTACCTTCTCTCTACCAATATCCAGAGCAAAAATATCAAAACTAAGGTTATAGAAAATAAAGTGTGGTGTCAAGTTTACTACAGTTGTCAGCTCAAAGAGTTTCTAAGTGAGTCACCCTTAGTCACATGTTGTTTAAAAAAAAAAAACTCAGTTGTATCCCAGGAGCTTTGTCTACTGGCCTAGATGTTGCCTTATGGGTTTTTTTCACGAAGTAGTACTGCTATCTGTCAGACTATGAGTTAAACTAAATGTTTACCACATTAATATTAGATGTGTGAACATCTAATTAATATCATGGAGGAAATATTTTCTTATTTACTGAATTCTATGTTCCTTTGTAAATCCCAAAGTACAATTGTTAAAGTAAAATCTATTCTTTGTGCTAAAACATCTAAACTTAAAAGTTATTCTTCAATAATTCAATTATTTCTGATAGCAATGTAGGAATAAAATGTTTGTTTTGAACCTCTTCTTAGTGTATAAATAATTTGAACCAGGAAATTTAATACACAATGTTAGAATTTTAATAATATCACATGTGTATGTTCTAAAAATGAGCTCCCTTTAATTGTGTAACAGAAACTATAGTTCCATTATTTTAAAAACCTTTATTTTTTTTATATATATTCTATAACATTATTCCTTTTTGTGTAATATATTCTTTTTCTCTCAGGTGTAGTTCCCTTTAAAATTCCCACCACTGATTGATCCATATACCATCACTATAGTTCTTTGTGCTCTTTCCTCCCTAGTTTTGATCCCTCTCCTGCAGAATATCTCTGATTTATATTTGCCTGTTAATTTTGCTTTTAAAATTATTATAATTATTTTTTTCCTGATCCCTTATTTGGTTCCCCTACATTTCTCTTATAAGTGAAACCATCCTATATTTTTCTTTTTCTTTCTGGCTTACTTCACTGAGCATAACCCCTTACAGCTCCATCCATGTTGCTGAAAATGACATGAATTTATCTTTTTTGATTGCTATGTAATGTTCAATCATGTATATATACCACATCTTGATCAACTCATCTATTTGTGGGCATTTGGATTGTTTCAAATTTACCTATTGTAAATAGTACTACAATAAACATATGGGTGCAGTTATCCTTTTGCATTAATGTTTTCTGTGTCCTTTGGGTAGATTTCTAGGAGTGGAATGACTGCGTCAAATGGAAGCTCATTTTTAGTAGTTTGAGGAACCTCCACTGCTTTCCATAGTGGTTGGACCAGTGTGCATTCCCGCCAGCAATGTAGGAGGGTTCTTCATCACATCCTTGCCAACATTTGTTATTTCCTTTCATTATTATTATTTTTAATATGTACCATTCACATTGTGTAAGGTGTTACTTCATTGTGGTTTTGATTTGCATTTCCATGGTTACAAGTGATTTCCTATTTTTCATTTTCATTTCCTCTTTGGAGAGTGTATTTGAAGTTCTTCTCATTTTTTAACGGTGGTGTTTATTTTTATTGAATTGTGTCATCTCTTTGTAGATACATGTGATCAGTCCTTGATTACTTCTATTGTATGCAAAAATTTTCTCTCATTTAGTAGGTTATCTTTTTTGTTTTGGTTAATACCTCTTTTGCTCTACAAAAGATTTTTCACTTAATGTAGTCCCAATTGTTCATCTTTTCCTTTACTATCTTTGCTATGAGGGATGTGTTTTTAAAGATGTTACTGAGATTTATATCATGAAGTGTTTTGCCTATATTTTCTGTTTTATATTTTATGGCTTCAGGCTTTATGCCCAGTTATTTTAGCCATTGAGTGTTGTTTTTTTGTACATGTTATGAGGTAGTAATCTAACTTCATTCTTTTGCAAGCAGCAGTCTAGTTTTCCCAGTACCATTTATTGAACAGCTATATTTGTTCCAATGCATATTCTTTTCTCCTTTGTCAAAAATTAGTTGTCCATAATTATGTAGGTCGATTTCTGGGTTTTCTATTCAATTCCATTGGTAAGTTTGTCTAAAATCTTCTTATTTTCTGAGTCATGTGTGCTCAAGTATGACTTGTGCTTTTATGTGCTTAATAATGAAAATTCTGAAAAACATTATTTTGCTTCTCCAAAGATATTTCTCAGTCTTTCATGATTAAAATGGCTCCCTACAAATGACACATTGCTATACATGCTGTTATTACTAAATATCAGAAAAAGTTTTAAAAAGTCATGATGTGGCCCTCCCTGGTGGCACAGTGTGTTAGGACATAGCACTGCAAGTGTAGTAGCTGCTTCAGTGAGCGATAGATCCTAGACCTGGAGGTGATCCAATTGGAGCAGCAGACCTCTCCTAACCCACCCACTGCTCCCCTCAGCAGTGTACTTCCTCAATCTGCCTGTTTTGCTCCCCATTCTATCTCTTGTGAATCCTCTCACCACCCCTGCACCTCTGTCCTGTACCTTAGTTCTGTATGAATAAATCATTAAAAAAAAAAAGTAATGATGGCATTTCAACAAATGGGAAGTAGTATACCAGTATATTCCATTTTGTCTCTTGCTGTTTATTTGTGACTCCTTTGAAATAAAACTCATATTCCATGGCACACACTGTAAGTTACATACACAATAACATTTTTTGCCAAATTTTCTCTTTTTTTAATCTAATGACACATATACTCAGACATAAAATGGCTAACTGCTTTAGGAAGATGGGTTTGCTGTTATACTTAGGTAGATCATGATTCTCAATTACTAAATATCATGGCAAATCTACTTGCATTCGTGATTGATGAAGGAAGGTTTTATCATGCAATTCTAGACAAGGGCAATTTCGAGGTGAATTTTCCAGGGGTTTAGAGAAAAGATTTAATACCAGTTATAGGGTTCCCCATTCTCTCTGTATGTTTTTGGCACTTATATGGCATATGAAGATGAGATGCTGAAAGCTATTCAACTATTGTAACAATAAAAAGGGACAACTACCCAACCGAATAAGGATGTCTGTTCAGAAATATTAAAGGATCTAGGTATTTTGTAATTTCATTGAGACACTGATTTATTGAATTTTGGAAACTCCTGCCTTTAGGATTCTTGTTACATGAAGTCATGTGTTCTTATTATTAATGCAGTTTTGAATTGGATGTGTGCTACTTGCATTTGAAAAGATTCTAATTGATACAGATTACATTTAGGACCTATGAATATTTATTACCCTTTTTAAAATTTAGTGTCAAGTTTCTGGAGTATTTAAAGGCAGTGAATACTTATTCTCAGAGAGATTCAACATTCTATAAGATAACCTTTGGTGGAGCTGTTACGGAAAGCATATGCACTTTCCTTTTACTTATTAAATCTGAAAATAGGAATCACTATCAAACTTTGAGTAATTTATAATAGGGTACTATATTTTGAAGTGTAAAAGGATGAATAATATTGAATTAATTTGACTTTAAATTTGGAAAATTTTTTAGAAGAACTAAATTTATTTTATATATCCATACATTATACATTGTTTATTTTATAAACATTTTTAATCTATAATCTCTTTTAATATTATGCAAATGGCAAGATTTGTCATCTAAAAGTCTCACTAACCTTTCCGAGAACAAGTTAGAAACTGCAAAATTTCTTGTTAGAGTAGGTGGTCTTTTGATTAATGCTGTAGAACATAATTCAACCTCTGATAAGTCATTTTAGTAAGAACAAATTTAAGTTTTCTACCAGGTGGCTGGTCAAATTACGGACAAGTACTAGTTAAATTGTAAACCACAAGCCTAAGTCTATGTAGTAACCCATGAGCAGTTGAAACTGTACCTGCACAAGGGTATTTCTAGAAAAGAAGTTTTTAAGATTTTAGAAATCTGCATTAAAAAAGTGTTTCTTATTTGTTGATTTTTGACCACTGTCAGTTATTATATGATACAAGTCTGTCTCAACACTAGCCATTCAAATATTTCAAACATCACTTCTCAGCCTTTTGGCTAACAGCAAGTGTGCAGATTTCAAAGAAACCACAAATAGCTAAAGTGAACAGAGCCATTTGAATTGTAACCTTGAACATGTTGTGAAGGAAGATTTGCACTGCCTTAACACCAGATTAAAATCAATTGAAATGACTAGAGAAATGATATTTGCATCTCACATATTCATAGTTCATTAGATGTAATAGTGTGTAAACATCATATTTAGAACATCATTTTTATTGCCTATCCATCCTCTCTCAGCAGTCAAAACCATTTGTATTCAAGTAATTCTAGTAGAAAACTTCACATTTGAATGTAGTTATGGATCCACTTGTCTTCTCTTAGAAACATTTGAAAGCTTCTGTAATATATCCAGTTTCAGTGTAGCTCATCCCAAGTCCTTTTGTAAAAAATGCCTTTTAGGTGAAACTGTTCAC
Organism: Condylura cristata; assembly: GCF_000260355.1. Lineage (NCBI taxonomy): Eukaryota > Metazoa > Chordata > Mammalia > Eulipotyphla > Talpidae > Condylura > Condylura cristata. Next base: position 67,633,528 of record NW_004567103.1, on the reverse strand, counting down.
AACTACTGCTTCCATAGTTTTAGGATGTAATATAAGTTTGCTGTATAATTGAACTTTCAATTGTCCTATGTGGGGAGTTACCAATAAGTAACTCATACTTTTTCTTTTCTAAAAGATTTATTTATTCATGTAAGAACTGGGGTGTAGGCCAGAGGTTTGGAAGGCTGAGGATTCACCAGAGACAGAATAGAGAGCAGAACAGGCAGATTGACTAAAATACACTGCTAATGGGAGCAGCAGGTGAGAAAGGAGAGGTCTGCTGCACCATATGGGCCAACTCCCTGGCCAGCATCAAACTTGTAATGATTGCCAATAGCTTCACAGTGCTAAGACTTACCCCCTTGTGCCACCAGGGATGTCCATAACTCATAGAAATTAGAAAGCAAAGTTTAGAACCTCTAAAAATATCACTGCTTACTCTCTGCCTGCTAATAGATCTACTGGGTATTTGCTTTATATAACTTCCCAGCTTTTCTTTCACATCCTTATTAATTTACCCCATAATAATCACTTAATGATAATGTAACTAATGTAGACTAGAAGTCTTCCAAAGTCATCAGTGACCTTTCAGCAATTTTTCATACACAACTTCCTAACATTGTAACTTATTTTAGTTCCCCAAGTATACTTTGGTGAATTTGCTTACAAGTTACATAGACAAACTACATGTCAAGTGATATAGTAAGAAATTTGTCCTATTCACATTGCCAACAAGAATTAGTGCATTTAGAGTAGGTTTTGCTGTGGTAACAAGGACCCCAAGGACTCTGAAGTTTAACAAAACAGATTTATTTTTGGGTATAATCTGTTACAGAGTTAGGTAAATGTGAGGAGATTCAGGACCCCTACAATTGATTCTGCACTGATTATATAATTTTCCTATATCAGCTTGAGGCCATGTCTGCTATTGTCTATGAAAAATAAATGGAGGCCTTTTCTAAGCTTTGACTAGAAGTGATGCACCTCACTTCTGCCCACACTCCATCGGCCAGTACTTATCACATGACCAAGAGGACTATACTCAAAGTAGGAGAGAAAAGTGCAGATTGAATGTTGGGTAAGTACAATTATTGCTGCCATAGTGGGAATCCAAATATGTTTAGATCCATCAGTATACTTATGGGTGATGATAAGTTGTATATGAGGCTAAAACTTTTTATCATATGACACATTGCTATAGGAGAGATAATAGAGAAATGCCAGTCTTTAGATGATTATCCTTAGACATAGGAAAATTAATTAGTCTTATGTCTTCTGAAATCAAACTCTGTCCTTATATCTTGCTGACTTTGTCCTACATTTTGAAATATTTCTGTCATTGTTTTCTTCTTGCCAGTTAGACTGAGAATTCCTTAAGTTCAAGCAATGTGACTGTTTAGGTCACTTACTTGATAGATGCAATCTGATCAGAATTTGACTGTCTTAAATATTCTGAAAGTCTAGAAGGGAACAATATATTTATACTTATGTATACTCTGATGCCTGAGGTTCAGTTCCATTTTGTGAGTGATACCTGATACTTGTTACTTAATAACATCTACACACATTACAACTCCCAAGATGTGATAATTTTCTAGGATAAATCACTGAGAACAAAATGTGGATAAATGGTATAGACACTATTCTAGGTAAAAAAAAAAAAAAACATGCAGTGTTTTGCTTAATATTCATAACATGTTAACAAATTTATTAGCTGGCTCAATAATTTCGATCAATAATTTTCCAAAGTGAGTGTTAAACCTGAGATTTGACCTTGCACAGTCTGATCCAAATGGAGTGTTTCCTCAATCCCACAATGACTGTCCTCAGTAAATAAATTTAGTACTTTAACAAATGAAGAAATCATCATAAAAAGTACATGTCCCTCTTGCCTTCTTCCTCCTTGCTTAATATATTTACTTCATATTGGGACACATGCTAGCAGGAAGTCCACCAGTTGATGTTTTATTAAACAAGCTTGTGGAGCATGAGGATTGCTGTTTAAATATTTCCCGCAGAACTGACTTCTGTGTTTTCTTTCTTTGGTTGAAAAAAGTCAGAAGACATGATTATCCTCAAACTAAGTAAATATATTTTTGGGAAATCATTTAATTTGTAAGAATAGCTGTCTCTCCTATGTGTATTGGTCCCAAGCCCCCTTTGTTCTTAAGGATAATATCTGGGCACCCAGAGTTCCTGATGGCCAACCTAAAACATACAGTAAATAAGAAGCCTCTTACCAGGAGGATATGAGGAACATACTATGAAAGAAGAATCTGTACAGTAGACAGATATTATGGCCAGATTAGCACAACCAGCTAGACCACCTTAACAGAACCTTAAACTAAAACATGAACTACAGATAGGATGTTTTGATCAGTAGGGACAGTGGAGCCCCCAACATTAAGTCTTATTCATTTCCCCCTAGCTTGTTGCAGACTATTACACACCCCCAATCTACATCCCCACAT
>NW_004567103.1:67613317-67630573 GCF_000260355.1 Condylura cristata | reverse complement strand
TGGGAGCCCCTGTAGGTAGCCCTCTCTCTCTTTGCTTGAACTTTGAGTTGTCTTTCCTCCATCTCACACAACTCCCAATGCTGCAGCCCAAGAGACAACAGTGCATGACAAAATTTCCTAAAATGATATATATTCTGGAATAAGAAAGAGGAGGAAAAATACATAGAGGAATATCTTCCTTTCTTTTGTGATTTTCTAGCCTCCTTTCTATTCCAGAACTATTTGTGGCAATTTCTTTTCTTCTACTGGAGGTCAGAAATATAACTTTATGAAAGCAATGTTTCTTTGAAAATGTATTAATTTGCTCATTCAGTGAACATTTTTTATACATATTTATTGGATTTTTGAATTCCATATACTGAAGGCATCCTACACAGTTGTGAGCACACTTACTGTGCTCTCTCAATCTGTACCTAGAAGAAACAGACAGATAATATGCGGACAAAGGAACTTTATAACTTCTTCTCTCCATAACTTTAAACTCAAGATCAACACATTTCAACCCTCTAATAGATTTTCAAATTGAAGATATTGGAGAAAGAACACAGCTAAAATTTTCTAATACAACACAGTCATTCCTCTCATTCTCCTCTCCTAATCTTGCATCATCTTCCAGATCAGAATATAACTCAAACACCCCTCTTGCTAGCCACTACCCACATAAATACTAGTCTCAATTTTTGCACCAGTCTCATAGCTAGTGTTCCATCTAAGCAGCATGTTTTTCCAATCAGTAAAACATGTTATTAATTTGAGGATCAAAATGGGAGCAGAGAAAAGAACATTTAAGTGGATCTTTGTGCTGAATAGGAAATGACTTTTTGGTATATACTTGATCTACATTGTAGGGATTAATCATTTGATATAGGCTTTATAACCAAGAATTTATTTCAAAGATCTAGGCAGGCACCAGGATGTGTTCATACCAATGTTATCAGGATCAGTCTTAGTATTTTTTGAGAAGCATGTAGAAAGTGGTTTAAATTAAGAAAATGCAAGCCTATTGTTTCTGGGTATAACTACATTAGATTTTCCTGGCCAGTCAATTACTACTGTGTGTACTTGGGTGCTAGCAGAATTTTTATCCATCAGGAATGTTGTTAAAAAATTCAAACTTTAGACACAAAGTTAGACTTGACAACATCCAATGAATCCATTCCAAGATTTATAGGGTAAGAAAAACAGGGAGTCAAAGAACATTACTGGTTTAGGATGTAGTGCCTCACAATAGTAGAGACAGGTTTTATTTTAAATTTCAAATAATAAAAACAAAACAAAATTGTCCTTTTGAATAAATATATATAATTATTTACATCAGGGATCTCAAAACACCAAATTTCATGTGTTTATAATTAAAATTTGTCCTAATTTTTATTGTTATTTGCAATTTGGCTGAAGTTAGAATCGATTTTGATACAAAAACCGGATAAAACTTGATGTGTCAGGAAGTATAGTGCTTTTTATTATTATTATTATTATTTTAACATGCCTTAGTCAAAAGTGAAATTTGGGCCTCCTTGGTGGCCTAGAGGTTAAGTATCAGCACTGTCACTACTATGGCCCACTATGGTGGCCTGAGTTTGATCCCTGGCCAGAGAGTTGATCCACATGGTGCAGGAGACTTCTACTGTCTCACCCAGTGCTCCCCTCAACAGTGTATTTCACTAAGTCTGCCTGTTTTGTTCCCCACTCTGTCTCTGGTAAATTCTCTCACATCTACATCTTTGGCCTATACTCCAGTTATTCTATGCAAAAATAAATAAATACAATATTTAAAATAAAAAATTAGTGAAATCAATGTCTTCTACCTCTGAAGTCGATTGAGTCTTAGTCTTAGTCACATTATGACTATAATGTGGTAAATGGAAAAGGGTAAGGTGGGATAATATAGAATAGAAATAAAAATAGGGAGGGGAGGGGAATAAGAGAATGTGTGAATAGGATGTAAAAGTGTTACTTCATGACTTTCAAGGATAGCATGTTGAATATGTCAATATTTCTTGTTGTTTCTCTTGGGTCACAGATCCAAGAGCATTAAGTCCTTGTGTACAAAGCTCACCTACCCTAACCTGCATATGGAGATAACCATTAGGGAGAGAGGGATGTTCATGTTGCTCATGACCAGATGTTTCAGTGAGAAAGACTTTATAGTCAGCTACCCTAGAAATAATTGGCCTTCCTGCATCCTGAGAATCTCCAGATTTGTGTTCAAATTAAATGGTGGCTATTGATTTAAATCACTGGTTCTGAAGTGGATTGTTACAAAATATATATATACAACTAAAATGCCTATCTGTTATACATTTTTATGCAATTCTCATCAATTGACATGAAAAGAGGAAATTAGTGGAGTGATCAATATTTTTGATGATCTCTACTCTAATTTCTCATTAACTAATTGGAGAAAATTCCTTTTTTAATTATGTGGAGCTAGATCTCCTGTATGAAATTAGTCATTGCCTCATATATATATATATGGATAGGTATGGGTCCATATATGAAAATATTAGTCAAATACTTATTTAACAAAAGTATTTTTTAGTGAATAGAACAAATCAAGTTCTGTAGTTCCGAGAAAGGTAAATGTCTAAATTGCTAAAAGCCTTGAGATAAATAACTCTATCCAGAAGAATAAATGCCAAAAAGAGTAAATAGTGAGACAGCGCCCAAAATTGTGTGTGAGGATTTAATTAACTAGTCAGGTGAATCAAGATTCTCCTTCCCACCTGAAGCTATCCAAATGACACATCCTTTTCAATATGTCAAATGACTAGCAAGAGTTTAAAAATTAAAATTAAAATCTTACTAACCTTTTCAAACATGTAATGTGTTAACATCTACATGAACTCTAATTATTACTATTTATTCATTTTATGCATAATCAAGCACACCATTTTAATCAATCTATTTATTACCAGTTGATAAAAATCAACACTTTAATATAGTTCAAATGTTAGAATGCTTATATCACCCATAAAAAACATAAAATATATTTTACAAAATTGAAAGTGGAAAATGATTATTGCTAATACATCATTACATAGATTCCAGGTTTAGAAAAATTAGGTAAAATACATATACTTGCTTCTGTAACATTCAACATCATCTACACTTAGTTGAAACAAATATGCAAGCTAACATTTAGCTTCATATATATGATAGCATTTTTTAAAATATATTTAAAATGAATTAGCATTGTAAAAATGAATAAAATGGGGAAAAAACATAAAATATTCTGGCTCCTCCTTTAAAAGTTTCTTAACACAAGTTAGCAGCTTTGAATCCAGATTTTTTATACATATCCTATATATGCTATGTATTCCACTAGATATTTGAATTTTAGCTGATTGCATTTTCTCTCTATATTTTAATTGATGTATTGATTCTCAATAAATATTTCAGTTTTCTTTGATTGTTCTGTTAAAAATTAGCAAATTTAAGTAAACACTGATTTTTTTAAATAGTCAATTCATAATTTGAAAAAATAGAAACTAACTTGTAAGTCAAAATTTATTAAGTTAATATTTAAGTGTTGTCTGAAAAAAACATTCATTCCTTATATGAATGAATGGAAATCTGTTTTATTAGATGAACAGGAAATTATTTACAACAGTGGAAAATTGCAAGGTAATAAATATGAATAATGTCAAAGTTTAAATACCACAACCAATGTTAATTACCCATCCCCAAGTGATTATTAGAATTTTAAAAAGGAAATAAAAGTTGAAGTCTCATGACATATTGATAGTCTAAATTATACAGTATAACAGTATAAGAGTGCCTCCAAGTGGCATTTGTCAAAATTCCAATATAAAAAAAATTTAAATGCAAGATCTAAATATTACACTTTAAGAACAGTTAAAACATAAAACATCACTCAGCACTCTCACTCTTTTCTTTTCTTTTCTTTTTTTTTTTTTTTGGTCTATTCTATATGTTTTTGATTCAGATTATTGGAAAGTCTATGTCATAAAATACCCACACTTTTGTCCCATTGATACTCAGATTTCTAGATTGTTTTAATACATTAATTACACTGTCATGGTATAATATCTGGTTGTCTGGTAAAAAAAAAAACATTATTTCATTTCTAGTAAATTTGTATAAATTGAAACAGACTTTTTTTTTTTTTTTAGTATTTGGTCTTATCATAACTCAATGAAATCAAGAACACCAAATAAATTTTAGAAAAAAGCCTAAAGGCAACAGTGCTCAAGAACTGGCAAACTGAGAGGTTCTAAATAGATAATTTTTAAATTAATGAATATGTAGTATTTTGGAATTATCCTAATTTTATGTCACAGATTCTTTTGAATCAATAAATAGAAACATTCTAGAAAAGTAGTGAACTGCTTATGGCAGTTAACTTAGAGATTAAGTTTCATTTGTTCTGAAGAGGTAATATTTGTGAGAGCTTTCTCAAACATATTCTTTATAAATGCTATAATTTCCACTATTTTATCATTATTTTCATGATATTTACTCTAAATAATGTTTTGCTATATATTTTCCCTTCTCCTATTCTGCATAAATGATTCCAGTAAATGATTCATTTCCCTTTTCCCAAAGGTGTCATACTATTGCTATTCTTTACTAATTCTTTTTCCTTTCCATCTCTTAATTGCTTCTTATGAACCCTTTTCTTTTTTTCCAGCCCCTCACCTACCACTTTCTTGGAATGAGTTAGCCTACATCTATAACAAGATTTAACCTTCAGTCACTGAGGACCTATAATGTAGATATATTTAGAGAATTAAATACAGAAAAGTGCCTATAGATTTTGATATATATATATATATTTATCATATATTTATCACATGAACTATTAACTTTGAATTTCTTTAATGTCATGATACAGTATCTATGGAGCTTGTTTGTTGTGAAATCAGAACAAAATATCCTAGCCTTAATATTTACTCATCTCTAATTCCAAATCACCTTTTAAAAATTGAACTCACACTTTTTCTGTAGTTTCCATTAATTTCTTCAATTGTATGCCATTTAAAAAATTATATGTGCTTAACTTTCTTGCCAAAGTCTACCCATTTAAAGAAGTTTCAGTGGTGATCGTTCCTTTAGTGGTGTTTTCATTACTTGCCAATCTGAACTCATCTCAGAATTTCATTAGTGCACTATTTACTCCATTTCTCAGATCATTAATGAGGTTTTAAATGAGACCAGACTGACATTCATCCCTATGGCACCCAGAGAATATAACATTGCTTACCATCACTCTTTTATTCAACCCAAGGTCCTGATGTTAAACAGTACAACAATGCTCAATGCAGAGCCTATTTAAATCAGTTTCTATAAATAAAATGTGTGACTGAAATTTAATGAGAAACATCAAAACTAGATTATACTTAATACAAAACTTATAAGATTTTCTGCATGTCTAATTAACTATTCATGTTTGTTTTTCCCAGAGTGAGTCATTGAGATATTTTTCTTGGCATTTGTACTAATTTTGTTAGTGATGAAAGATACATATCAACCTTTATAAGTTCTTCAATACCTTTTAATTTGGTAAAAAATATTTAATTTTTCATATCACATGCCAAATAAACCCAGATGATATGCATATATCAGAACTAAATCCATATCTTTATAAAATCCAAGTTAATATTTTACCACATTTTTGATAACTTGCTCCCAGAATTAGAATAAGGGATAAACTAAAAATTAGTAAAATTAGTAAAATATATTGGTAAAATAGATATTAACCATTTATCTCACACACTAAATGAAAACACATTCACAGAATATGTATTTGAATGCCTTTGGTTACTGCTTCTAGTTTCCAAAATTGATATTCCAAGATAGAAGTTATCTAATTTCTCTAATTACACAATAGAGTAAATGTAAATTGAAAAATAAAAAGTGAGTGGCAGTTCACACTTTAAATTGAGAGTATTTATGGAGGCAACATGAGCTAGTCAAGAAGGTAGATTTGAATAAAGAAATTTATGTATTATTGTCCTTATAAAACTTGTTAGTAGATTGACTTAAGCCAAGTGATTATAATGTACACAAAGTATGAATCTAATGATGTTCTATAATGGAATAAAAAAAACCTACTAGTGGTGGACTTAGGGGTTTCTATGACATGGTATGATTAAATACAATAATACAGGGCAAACCTGCTGGAGGCTTTGTGAATATTTGCTATTGTTTGAAAACTATGTAGCTTAAATCTATTACAGTGATAGAAACTTATACTGCAAATAGGGACCTGGCATTGAGTTCATGGTATACTCTTCTCTAGGATAATTAAACATACAGTTATGTGGGTAGTATTCAATTGAGTTCATATTTCCTTATTTGTGTCAGTGAAATTTGTAATCATGAGTTTGTTCCAACAGGCATGGTATACTTAAGAAAAAGCAGACATCAGGGAAATTTTTGTACATTCTGTGATTTTGTAGCCTCTGGAGTGACTATTGAATAGAAGGAAAGTGCTTTGTTTAGAGAACCTTGGGGAAATGGTCCCTTTGGCACTGAGGCAGATAGCCCATCTACTGTTTTAATGTCTAAATAACTGAAAATTTGTGAGTGGACTGTTTAGACATATCTAACAACTAAACAATGCACATAGTTTTATTGTCAATATTTTATGTCAAATGTGTAGATAGAATCAAAATAACTAATATTAAGAACTTTTAAATTCAGCTCATGATGATACCTTCTGCATGGTCTATAGAAATAAAATGATACATTGTACAGAAGTTATCTTTTTTCATCAATGTGCTATATATATATGTGTGTGTGTATATATATATATACATGTATATATATATACAAATACAATAGGAATTCAAATAGAAAGATTCATAAGGCATAACTTGGAAATGTGTCATGAGGAAAGGAGACTTTCTTTAATTCATAGTAAGGGTACTTTTTGCATGAAGATAAGGGCCATGTAAAAATAATAAATCAGTTTTATTTCTTGACTTTATACTTACATTTAAAGTGATAAGAGCCTTTCAAAAAAGTACGATTTGGAATATCACTTGACTTTAGGCTTGACTTTAGGCTACTAAGCATTACAAAGTGTGAGTCAACACACTTAATAAAGAAGAAGTAATTATTCAAGTTCAGACTAAACATGAAGAACAACATAAATTAACAAATTTAAGTGCAATAAAGAAGTTGGCAGAGTAGACATCCATTGTTTTAATATACATCAACAACAATAGTTCAAAACTAAGTTCCTTTTTTATTTTAACTTCTGGGGAAATATTTTTGTTCTTCCATATGTGCAATTGTTCCACTAACCCACTGGTGCCAACTCCCCATTCGCTTCCCTTCCACATTGTCTCCTCTCTACTTAGTGTTCCCTCTGGCAACCATTATACTCTTTCTTGAGTTTAAAATGTATTCCTACTCTATTTTTCCTGTATTATTTGGTTACCTATATTCCACAGATTAGGAAAACTATCAAATATGTTTCTTTCACTTTTGACTTATTTCATTTAACATTCCAAGGTCCATCATTTTTGTCCCAAATGCCTCAATAACATCCTTTTCATGGTTGTGTAGCATTCCATTGAGTGTGTGTTTTATGGTCCCTTTATCCATTCATCTATTGAAGGACACTTAGAGTGTATATTCTATGGTTCCTTTATCCATTCATCTGTTGAAGGACACTTAGGTTGGTTCCATAACCTGGTAATTGTGGATATGCTGCTGTGTACATAGATGTAGATAAGGCTTTTTGCAAAAATTGTGTAAAGCCACATGCTAATTAGAGAGAAATCAAACATTCTAAATATGTGCAGAAAAAACAATAAACAAAAATAAATATAAAATACTAATAAAATACATTTGAATCATATCTGAAAGTCATGATTTTCATTTTTTTGGTAACATCATTTAATAATGACAAATACAGCTATTTATTCCCACAGAAACTTACTGATTTTTTTCTTTAATTTTAAGAGAATGACTCTATGCATCTATGAAGAAAAAACATTTATGCTTGGTTCAAATATACCTATAATATTATTAAATAATTCATCCACCAAAAAAAAAAAAAATACCCTGTTAACATATCTAAGTTTTACAAAATGTAAATTTTATTTAGTTTCATTTTCTTTGTTAAACTGTCATAAATTTCCCACTGTTCAGCTTAAATGGAGGTGGAGCATTAAATAAGATAATGAATGATTTTCTGTAAAATTTGATGTTGCTTTTTTGTGTCTTTCAAAATGTAAAGTTGAAATTCTCTATGGGAAGATCTTACTTTAATTTCTAAGGTTCTTAGGATACATTATTTTTTTTCTGATTTAGGTATTTATTTTTATTTTTATTTTATTTTATAACAGTTTATTTTTACAACATTTTGTACATTTTTTTCCCATCTAAATTGTAATCCCCATGGGTTTCCCATCACCAAGTCACCCGTGTGCCATCACCATAAGCCTGTGCACTTCCCTTCCCACCCCCCAATTTTTGATCCCATTCCCCACTCCACCCCTACAAAATGTCTCTGATACATGGCTGTTCATTATTCTTGTTATTTTCTCACCTGGTCCATTATACCCCTGCTATGAGTGAAATCATCCGGTGTTTTTCTTTCTCTCTCTGGCTTATCTCACTAAGCATGATCTTTTCCAGCTCTATCTAAGTTGCTGCAAAAGACATGGAGATATCACATTATTTTATAGTACAATCAATGTGACATATAGAATATGTATTTAAAATAATCATATTTGATTTTGGAATCAAGGAGAATTAGATTCTAGGGTGTAATTATCTAGTCATTTAGGAATTTGTATAATAGCATATATTTTGTTTGGCAGTAATTTTATGACTGATACAAATATAAATGCTCAGAATTCTGGTCTAGAATGGTTTAGAATATTCCAAAGCTGAAGACAGAACTTCAGAAGATTTTAAGAATTGTAAATGTGTATCTGTTCAATTAGTAATTTTCAATTTTTAATTTAAAGTAACAATGGTTTACTTCATTTATGTAAATGGGAGGGTATGGACTTCCACCTCTTTAGATGTACTCAATTCAGTTTTTTATGGTCATATTCAATAATATCATAATCTTAAAGAACATCATAATCTTAAAGAAAATTACATCATAATCTTAAAGAATGTCAGCCACTTTTATATATACAGTAGAAATAAAGCTAGCAATAGGCCATATAATTGCTTATCTTTTATAAATTAGCAATTAGGAAATTATTTCCATTCCTCATGATACATATTTATATAATATTGAATATACAATATATAAACATATGTGTATATATTGTTGTATATATATATACATGTGTATATATAACAAATATATTACATAAAATATTATTTAACATACATTTATTTATATGTTATTTTACTGATGCAGCATTGGCTTATATCATTATTTGTGTCTTAAAGGTATAGAATCTTCCATTTCAGATACTATCACTATTCCACACCCACCACTAAGATACCTACAGTCTATCCCCAAACTCCATTGTGCTCCCTTCCTATTTTGTTCTTATTCCCCTTTTCTCCCCTCCGCTCTCTGGCAGCCTCAGATCACCCATTTCTATATATATTTTCAGTCCTATTTACTGGGTAGATCTTGTTCTATGGGGAGCAGAACAACTAGATCAATGAAGTATACTGCTGAGGGGAGTTGCGAGTGGGTCAGGAGAGGTCTGCCATGCCATGTAGATCACCTTCCGGCCAGGGATTAAACTCGCACTGAAGCGGCTACAGCCAGATTGCAGTGCTGCATCCTAACCTGTTGCACCATCAGAGAGCACCCTAAATTGATTATTTCTTAAGCACAATATTCTCACATTAAAATACTTGAATGATTATATATTTTAGTGTGAATTCATTATCGCATTTTTTGAAAGCTTACTATAGCTAAAAGTTAGTTGGATGATGTGAGAAATTCAGAGTTTAAACAGGAAAGTTTGTTAGTTTTCAAGGATATTGATAAGAGGATATAAATAAGTATGCCCTACAATGTAATTTTTTTTAAAGATCATAAGTGTTTCAATATTGTTTAACAAGCAAGTAGAAGTAGCAATGGCCATCATAGGAAATTGTGTTGAATCTAATGAGTGCGGTAGATGCTTCATTCATGACATAACTCATGTTTGTGTTGATGCATAATGAATGGTTTTATATGGTTGACATAGAAAATTTAGATAGGCAAACCTATGAATGAGAGAAGAATTTTAGAACATTTTTTTTAAAGATTTATTTATTTGTTCATAAAAAACTGGGGTACAGGCCAGAGGCTCAGGGGCGGCGAGAGGATTCACCAGAAACAGAGTGGGGAGCAGAACAGGCAGATCTACGAAGTACACTGCTGAGGGCAGCAGCGGGCGGGTCAGGAGAGGTCTGCCGCGCCATGTGGTCACCTCCGGGGCAGGCAGGGCTCGAACTCAAACGAAAGTGGCTTAAGCTTCTTAGTGCTGTGCTTTAATCCGCTGCACCACCAGGGAGGGCCCTAGAACATTTTTTTAAATGTGTGGTAAAAGGTGAAATTTAGCTTCTGGAATAGAAAGAAGGAGTCTGAATATATTTTAGAGAAGGAAGATTTTCTACCCTTTTTTTTCTTTTCTTTTCTTTTTTTATTGTCAAGATTACAAGACTGACTTCTCACTTTGAATTAGTGCTGACTGACATCTGTCCTACAGTTTTTTTTAATTTTTTTTTCCTAATCTGGTGAATATTTCAGGTACACAGTTCTCATTCAGAAAGTTGATTATTTAATTGAGTAAATTAATTTGTTTCCTTTCATTATAAGTATTTTTATTTTAGCTAAGGATCGGAATTTTCTTTGGTTAGATTTGAATAAAGAGAAGATTGCAAACCTGGAGTCAATTTCACTGTAGTTTAGTTTCACAATTGGTCCATTGTTTTGTTTTGTTTTTTCCTTCCAATGCAATTTGTTTTTTCTTTTAGCAAACAGCTTATATAGGCAATCCAGATTAAATACTCTGCATTTAGCTAGGAAATGTTGATGAAAATCTCATTCAAATATTGGCAAAGTTTTACTATGTAGGAATTGAATTTACCAAAATTTAAAATGTTCATCTGTGTGATTGTTGTGAAATGTCTCAAAAAAGCAGAAGACATTTGCTGATTGCTCATAATTTAATTCAGAGTTTTTAGTTTCTCCTATCTAAATGATAAGAATCGTAATAAATCTTTATTGATTCATAGATTTTGACTGCATGGTATTCAGCACACAATAAACCATATTCAGAAAAATTACATCATGCTTAGAGAAATGTTGAGTAAATTATGAGGTATCATTCACAGTGGAATTGTCACTTTAAGAAGTCAGCACTTCCCTCAACTTTCCTCTCTCTACAGAATTACCTGGAACATGCAACAGGGACCATACTGTTAGTAATTGAGGGCAGTTAGTGTATACTTACTTAACAACTACCTGGTTATTTGACTGAATACATCATTTTATTTCTATAGCCCTCCTGAACTTTAACAGCAACTGATGTCAACAACCAATCATTTTTGACATCTTTGAAATTGTTCACCAATATTATATATAGGACTCCGTGTTTTCTCATTGGGAAAAAACAAAACTGCAATAACAGGATCCTAAGAGCCTGTCTTAGCAAGGCTAGACAAAGAAGAGGCAACAAGACCTATGTAAATGACCAGAGAACCAGCACTAATTTCTGACCTATGTATAGCTTCAGTTTGTTTCCAGTGAAGTGAAATTGAAAATTCCCTCAACACTATTCTGATTTTACCTTTGCTCAACTACCAAAGACAATGATTTTTTAAACTATTTTGAATCTTTGATTAACAATAATGAGTTTTTAAATATTTATTTATACATACAAGAACTGAGGTGTAGGCCAGCGGTCAAGGGGATGAGAGGGCTTATCAGAGGCAGAGTGGGGAGCAGAACAGACGGATCTACTGAAATATACTGCTGAGGGGAGCATGAACAAAACAGGAAAGGTACACTGTGCCATATGGTTTATCTACCTGGCCAAGGATCAAACTCATACTGCAGTGACTGGTTATAATTTGATTGCGCTGAAACTGAACCTGTGCCACCAGGAAGGTCCAACAGTAATGATTTTTTTTTATAAAGTTTATTTTTGCATCATTTTGTCCTTTTTTTTCTTTCTTACTCTTAGCTGCAACCCCCATGGACTTCTTATCACCAATTCACCCTTGTGTCATCAATATAGTCCCATGCACTCCCTCCCACCCCAATTTTTGATTCCATTCCCTCTCCATCCCATCCCATAAAATGTCTCTAGTATAAAGTTGATCATTATTAATTTTTCCCCTCTGGTCCTTTATGCTCCGACTATAAGTGAAACCACCCAGTATTTTTCCTTTTCTTCCTGCCTTATTTCACTAAGCTGATCTTTTCCAGTCCATTCATGTTGCTACAAAAGACATGTGTTTCTTATTTTTTTTGGTTGCTTAGTAATATTCCATTGTGTATATGTACCACATCTTTTTAATCCAGTCATCCATTTTTGGGCACTTGGGCTGTTTCCATGTCTTTCCAATTGTGAATAAAGCAGCAATAAACATGGGGGTACAGGTGTGTTTTTGAATCAGCATTTTTGTATCTTCTGGGTAGATACCTAGGAATGGGATTGCTGAATCATATGGAAGCTCTATTTTTAGCAGTTTGAGGAACCTCCAAACAGTTTTCCATAGTGGTTTTCATTCCCACCAGCAGTGAAGGAGAGTTCCGTTTTTTCTCCACATCCTCACCAACATTTGTTGTTGCTAGTTGTTTTAAGATGTGCCATTCTCACTGGTGTGAGGTGGTATCTCATTGTGGTTTTAATTTGCATCTGCCTTACTACAAGTGATGAACATCTTTCATAAGCTTGTTGGCTGTCTGCATTTCCTCTTTGGAATAGTGTCTTTTTAGCTCTTCTGCCCATTTTTTATGGGACTGTTTATTTTCCAACAATCATATTGTTGTAAAATTGTCCAAGTCACAACTTTAAGTGTAATTTTCTAACATACAACTTGTAAAAGGAATAACATTCAAGATGTGATGGTATGCTTCTCTGAACAACAACAAAAAAAAATGAAAAGAAAAAAAATCAACAATTACCGTATATCTCCTACTTTTGCACATAAACACATAAGGTATCAATACAATTTATCATTATTAATGTAATATAATTGAAATTGGTACCAGATAGATGATTGCATTACTAGCCAAATAGAGAAAATAAGTATATTCTCTCATAATTAAGTATTAAAATTCATGTCCTATTTATACTAGCCTCACATATGTCATTATCTTTATGAAGTTGCAAAATCTTCATTCTTTCTATATTATAATTCATGCCTCCCTAAAATGAGTTTGAGTAGAAGCTCTCATTCTGTCATGTAACTATGATGTCATGAATCTATCTAGTGCACACACATTGGTAGAATAATTGACCAAAAATACAGGGTAATAGCATTATCGCCAAAGCTTGCTATGAATGTCCTAAATAAAGAAAACTCAAACACAATAATAGAGTCTTTATAATTCACCCAATAGTGTTCCTGTATTCTGATAGAATTAACATAGCACACCAAATGCCTTCTCTAATTTCAGACGCTAAATGAGACATTTGGAAGATGGTGATCAATGATGTCCCTGCATGCACCTCAGTTGTAGAATAATTAACTCAAACCTAAAACCAGGAAGTTCAAAAATTGAAATGCTCTCCAGTGCACTTTTCTATCACCAATCATTGTTGTACATTAATATACAGGATGTACTGTGATTGAGGATAGCTTCTTGACAATTTAATGAAGAAAAGATAAAACACAGTAATCCTATAGATAGCAAGACTGTTCTCCTATTTATCAACAAATGCATTAGGAATCTTCCATTATTAAATTAGACATGAATAATGGTATGAAATATAAAGAAACAAGTGCAAAATAGGTTCTTCAGTATAACAAAGGTGTTGAAAATATAAGACTTTTACTAATAAAAAAGTAAAGAAAAATACCACTGACATATGACCTAATTGAAAAGTGATATTAATAGGAATAGCTTCCCAGTTATTAATCAAGCAAAAATTCCATTGGAATCAGTAAAGGATTTGCCTGAGTCAGAATTGCAATATAAGTTACAACAGACTGCACAAGTAATAAGCAACATTTTAAAAAAGATTTACTTATTTATGCATACAGAACTGGGGTGCAAGCCAGAGGTGCAAGGGTGGTGAGAGGATTCAACAGAGGCAGTGGGGAGCAGAACAGGCTGACTGATGAAGTGCACTGCGGAGGAGAACAGTGGGCAGGTCAGGAGAGGTCTGTCACGACATGTGGATCACCTCCTGGGCGGGCAGTATCAAACTCATGCGGAAGTGACCTTAGATTCTTAGTGCTGTGCTTTAACCTGCTGTGCCACCTGGGAAGGCCCTAAATTTCATTTTTACTTAGTAAATTACAGGCATGACAATGACCCATATGGGGAACTATGTAGCAACTAATTAAAAACTTAAATTTGACAGTATAATTGTAGGAAATATAGATTTTTAAGAAATTTTTAAGAAAAATTAATGAGGTTTTGCTATTAAAATAGCTTACCTCATTTTTCAAAGTAATTGTTTTGGGAAAAATTGCAGCAATATAGAAACTCAATAAATATTTAAAAAATTAACTTTTTTGTAGCTCTAACTCAGAAATACAAAGGGAAGACAGTCTTCTTCCATTTTTAAAAATATTTATTTATGGCCCTCCCTGGTGGCGCAGTGGGTTAAAGCACAGCACTGAGAATCTAAAGCCGCTTCCGCAAGAGTTCGATTCCCGCCTGCCCCGGAGGTGACCACATGGTGCAGCAGACCTCTCCTGACCCGCCCGCTGCTCCCCTCAGCAGTGTACTTCATCCATCTGCCTGTTCTGTTCCCCACTCTGTCCCTGGTGAATCCTCTCACCCTCCGCATCTCTGGCCTGTACCCCAGTTCTGTATGCACAAATAAATAAATCTTTAAAAAAATATTTATTTATTTATGCATGTAAGAACTAGAGTACAGGCCAGAGGTGTGGGA
This sequence comes from Condylura cristata, assembly GCF_000260355.1. Lineage (NCBI taxonomy): Eukaryota > Metazoa > Chordata > Mammalia > Eulipotyphla > Talpidae > Condylura > Condylura cristata. The sequence goes on along the minus strand of NW_004567103.1, from coordinate 67,615,553 downwards.
GGTGAGAGGATTCATCAGAGATAGAGTCAGAAGCAGAACAGGCAAATAGACAGAAGTAAACTGTTGAGGGGAGCAGCAGGTGAGAAAGTAGAGGTCTGCTGTGCCATGGGGGGTGGTCAACAGAGTTGTACCTATAGGGTACAGCAGGCCTCCCTTGTCTTGCCTGATTATACCCTCAGCAGTATATTTCAGTCAGTCTGCCTATTATGTCTCATACTCTGTCTCTGGTCCCCTACACTTCTGGCCTGTATCCAGTTCTTGTGTGCATAGATACATAAATCTCTAAAAAAAGAATTGTCAGTAACCATGTGTCCAGTAGATACTACATGTGATAACCCTGTAGGTGTAGACCTTTAACTGATATATATGTCAAAATATCAGACACCACCATACACACTTCATTGTTTTTTTTACACGCAAATGCCTTTATGTCTATGATTTATATGTTCTGTTTAAGTGGATATAGGCCTGCTCTTTATATTTACTATTTTAACATAAAACTACTAGTCAAAATGATTAAGTACAGAAAATTACAATTGAATCTTTGTATTGACTTATGTTTGAAGTCTCTTTTCTTTCTCTTAATGTATCCATCCTTTATTAGGTGTCATTCAACAAAAATAAACCTATAGTTTTTAAGCAAGTGAGATGATCAATATTTTATTTTACTCTTGGAAGAATAAAGAAAATGATGTATTTGGACTGATTCACCTACCACGCAAACTTGGCCCATATAAATTAAATACATTTTTGCTAAATTTCTTGAAATGTAGCTAATCACGTAAAGTCTGAGCATCTTAAAATATTTTAGTATCATTTAGTACTGTAGGGAATTGAGTACTAAGTTGTCATCAACATATCTAGGCTTATTATATTGACCAACTCACTTAACTTTGTTTCACGAACATTCAGTTTTCTTACAAAGCAAATATATGCAAAAAACTAAAACTACAAATAGACTAGGGGACAGTACAGATCAAATCAAATATCCCTGGATAATAGATGTGCTTGTCCTATGTTCTATAGTTACTCACAGTATATAAAATTTCATCCGTGTGGCTTGTTCAGAGTAGAGACTTTCATTGCTTACATAGTATTTTACACACACACACACACACACACACACACACACACACACACATATATATGTCTCTCAGATACACAAAACAGTCCTCTAATTCAAATCTGAGAATAGACTTAAAACTTAATTTCTCTAATACTATCTTGCATGCTTTCAAACATTTTCCTGTTCTTAAGCACCCCTGTCAAGTGGACTGAAAGGACAGATGTGAACACCTACAAAGCCTCTCTCTGGCTTTCCCTAGATCCAACCTATTCTACCTCTCATACTGAAAATAAGAATACTCCAGCTTCAGTATGTTCTCAGTGTAAACACAACATTTTGGCTCAATATTTAAACATTCATAAATAATCACATAGATTACTGATTTTCACTTTTTATGTAGTATTCACCAATATTATGCAAATCTCCAACAAACTAAACTTAAGTGCTAGTTTCTATGTTCTGAAAATAAATTTCAAAGTAAACTTCGGAATTTGATTTTTATTATGTAATATGCATGTATCAATTTTTGAATCATGAAATAAATTTCATAAAATAAAATGAAATAGGCATGAATATATTGTGTTAAATAAACAAAGAAACAATTTTGAAATTTCTAAATAGACAAATGCAAGGACCTCAAAAAGATTATGTCAATTTATCAGCAATTGACTTATTTTTAAAATATTCTTAAAATGAATGGTATATGAATTAGGAAACTACAAAAGCACATGCATGCTCCCAAAGCAGTCTGATGGTGAAACATAATGTCACAGTTTAAACAAGCCCCAGAAATTATTTTGTTTCTCATTGCAAATATTAAGACAGTAAGACAGTGACTAATTTGGGTCAGAATACTAAATCTTAATTTAAATAACATTCCCAACAAAATTTATTTTATCATTATTATTTTGACTATAGAAAATATTATTTTCAACATTATATAATTTTCTATTTTTATGATAAAGATTAACTTGCCATCTTAAATATGAGAACATAACTTGCATACAAAATGAACACACTAAAGCTAGTAAACCTAACTAGTGATAAGAACTTTCGTTCAGATGGGTAAGCAAATTATTTATATTTTATTAATTTTAATTTTTATAATTTTATTTTTTTCTAGATTTATTTATTTGTTCATACAGAACTGGGGTATAGGCCAAAGGCTCA
>NW_004567103.1:67595688-67613217 GCF_000260355.1 Condylura cristata | reverse complement strand
CCATGTGGTCACCTCCCGGGCAGGCGGGAATCGAACTCATGAAGAAGTGGCTTTAGTATCTCAGTGCTGTGCCTTAATCCGCTGCACCACCAGGGAGGGCCTATAATTTTAATTTTTATATTATAAATTTTCATGTTTGAGAATTTACTAGGAATAGATGAGAAATAGGCTTATTGTGGAAATTACTTGTCATTTAATACAAAATCCAATCATTTTTATACCTGAAACTCATATAAATTTGTGTATCACATACTTCAACTCAAAAATGATTATTGAAATGTTTCAAATGCAAACACAGAAACAAAGATTATTTTAATTGATATGCACTTATCTCCCCAGGCAGATTTAACAATTGTTAAAATGTTGCCATTGTGACTTCAAACCTTTATGTATTTGTTTATTTTTTTTAAGATTTATTTATTTATTATACAGAATTGGGGTACAAGCCAGAGGTGCAGGGGCGGTGAGAGGATTCACCAAAGAAAAAGTGGGGAGCAGAAAAGGCAGATTTAAGAAGTACACTGCTGAGGGGAGCAGTGAGTGGTCAGAAGAGGTCTGCCACGCCATGTAGATAGCCTCCAGCCTGGGGATCGAAGTTGCACTGAATCCCATGCTGCCAGCTTGCAGTGCTGCATCCTAATGGTTGTGCCACTAAGGAGGGCCCTGTTTACTTATTTTTAAAGATTTTATTTATTTTTTATTTTGCTTAGAAGAACTGGGATGTAGGCCAAAGTTGTGGGAGTGTGAAAGGATTCATTGAAGATATAGGGGGAGCATAACAGGTGAATCTACTGAAATACACTACTGAAGGGAAGAAACAATAAGACAGGAGAGGTCCTTTGTTGGGATCAAACTAAGGCCATCATGGTAGTGCTGAGATTTAACCCCTAGGCCACCAGGGAGAGCATTAAGTCTTTATTTTAAAGAAATAAAATATTTCAGGCCCTCCCTACTGGCACAGCGGGTTAAAGCACAGCAGTAAGAAGATAAAGCTACTTCAGCATGAGTTCAATCCCTGCCCCAGAGGTGATCCACATGGGGAGGCAGACCTCTCCTGACCCTCCTGCTGCTCCTGTCAGCAGTATGCTTCAGTCCATCTGCCTGGTCTGCTCCCTGCTCTGTCTCTGGTGAAGCCTCTCACAACCCCTGCACCTCTGGTCTATACCCCAGTTCTGTATGCGTAAATAAATAAATCTTAAAAAAAAAGAAATAAAATATTTCATACATAACTGAAGTTTCCCATGCTATTTTATTTCTTCCTTTCCTCCTTTATCCAAAGATAGTAACATACTCAATTTGTAGCATATTTTTCCTGAGTATAATATCAGCTTCTGAGCATTTTATTTTCACGGGTAATTAGTAAAATGGTATTTGCTTTTTTAATCTGCATAAATGGCATTCATTTTTTAGTAAGTTACTAATTGCACATTAAATTTGTGATTATGTCAGTTTAAGCATGTGACCTAGAAAAATTATTTTAATTACTATTTAATGACAAACCACTCCCTTTTTTATACACATTTTAAGATTTTATTTTATCCTTTCTTTAAGATTTGTTTATTTACACGTACAAGAACTGGATACAGGCCAGAGATGTAGGGAGTAAAAGAATTCACCAGAGACAGAGTGGGGAACAGAACAGGTAGATCTTCTGAAATACACTGCTGAGACAATGGGGAAGACAGGAAAGCTGTGCCATGTGGGTCAACTCCCTGGCCTGGAATCAAGCTTGTACTTCAGTGGCTGTGGCTAACTTCATACTGCTGATTCAATGTGTTGTGTCACTAAGGAAGCTTTTCAACAATTTTTTTTTTTTTCTCCAAGATAAGTAATATTGTTAAGGAACATCATACCACACATCCTTATGTACATGTGGAAGAGTTGGACACCTTATGAAAAGAAGTTCTAGATCATACAAGATCCCCAGTTTTGCAAGCTACATGCCAAAGAAAAATCCATAATGGTTGCATTGATAAATTCCTTCTGGTCATGTATATTTTTCCACATCTTCCGATAAACTTTCTTGGATTTTAAATGCACTCATAATTTACTCAGAAATTATCAACAAAATTAAATTATTTATATAGACTGTATTTATATTTTATCATTTATGAACAGAGTATTAGGAGAGAGAAGACAGGAGAGATGTTGTGTTGGGTGAAGAGGTTCTCCTTGAGGTTGTTGTATTCCTGCCACACACCTTGCTTGGTGTAATGAGAATTCAGGATCCTCACTGCTCTCTACTGAACTGGAACAGGTCTTTTCTCAGCATTATTTATTAACTAGTAACTCTGAGAGGCAGTGCTGCCACCTGAAAAACAAACAGCCAGTGAAACAGGCCTGCTATGAAAGCTGTGAATTTTCCAATAAGAATCTAGCTCACTGCTGTGCAGGTCTGGGCCCATCCAGCCACTCTTTGGTCTTGGGGATGGGGAACAAGGAGACTGGCGCACTGGGGTAATACTTGTGCTACTTCCTTAGCGGTGAGTAATAAAATCTCTTTGTCCCTAATTCTAGAATCTTGTGTCTTATGCCAGAACCTATGAAATAATATTAAGTAATTTATCCGCTTTAAGTAGGATAAAATAAAATCTCAGAGCCAAAAAATCACATATTTTATTTATGAAAGACTTTTCTTGTAACCTTCAACACGGATTTATAATTTTCTGTATAAAGGGCTTACACATCTCTTGACAAGAGCAAGGAAGGGAGGACAGAGGGAGGCAGATAAAATATGACAGCAAATTGGCCAAATAAAGCACATCTTTCAATTAGATTTGGGATTACAGTCAGCTGAATTGCTGCTGCTATGCAAAACTGTCCAACCTATTCCATTACATATGCTTTGTGCAAACATGCATTATTTCCTTTAGCCCACTTTGTTGCAACTACTTGGATAGTTGTTTTTCTTACTATTGTTTTTCTTACTATTCCTTCAGAGTACATAATCTGTATTAAATGTTTCATAGTTTATATGCTTGGCATTTAGTGTATACTATTCATATGCTATATTCATTTAAGATCGTCACATGTTCTCTTTAAATTTGAAACTGTCCCCAAAACACAAATCGTATTTTCTTTATTTCTCTCTCACCAGTTGGCATAATATAGACTTCTGTGTATGTGAGCTCATAAAATAAATTCACTTGACTGGCAGATTGACTGATTAGCCTAGCTGGAAACATATTTTAAAATACAGCAGTTACTGTCATTATTTAAGATGATTATAATCACAACAACTTTCATTTGTATAATACTTTATATGTTCCAAAACCATACTCATAGACATTATTTGATCATGCAATCAAATCTGAATCTACAATAATAAAAATATAATAACAAACATAAATCTATAATAATAAACTTAAAGTATTCACTTAACATAACTTGATTACATATACTTTTTACACATAAAACTCAAATAAGCATATATTATGCAAAATTAAAAGGCAAAACATATGCATATACTTGTTATTTTACCTGTGGTGAACATCAATCCAAATCATTTATTGTGACTTTGATCAAGCTACATCTGTTTGGAATAGAGCTTTGATCGGTTTTACAAAGGAGGTAGCCCCTAGGGTATTCATTGACTGAGCAGAAGTGGGTAAAATTACTCTTTATTTGCAGATTTTGAAGTAGATAGCTATGCTTACCAAAATGTTTCAGGGCTCAGGCCTGAGACTATTACCATTCTCAATTTAATTTATAAATGTGCTCATAAGTTGTTTTTTTGTGTTTTTTCTTCTTTTAACTCACTTGTAATAGTGCTTACTGCACTCCAGTTCTAAAATGTTTCCATGCTCAGTCTTGTTAAAGTGTGAAATTTTCTCTCAATTTGAAGATCACTAAGATGGACTGCATCTTTGAAAATAATTAATATCTGGAGACCCAATTTAGATCTTTTTGTCCTAATGTTCAACAAAGATTCTCATTTATCAGCATATGTTTCCCATGAGTCACATTGCTATCTGGAAAGTAGGTCACAGTAAGAACAGTATTGACTGTTAAGGCTGTATACAAAGATGCTGTTCCAGTGAAACTGTGTGTTCTTAAAGCAATGACATCTAAAAGGTCATTGTAAGGACAACTATGAACACCTAATAAAGATAATAGAAAATTAAGAAATGTTTTCAAAGTGGTAGAAAACTGGTTTTAACTGAAAATATATTTTGATTAATTTCAGTTTTCTAGATTATTGTGATTTAATTATTTTATACAGCAAACTATTGAGTGACTCATATCCATCAATCATAAGCTACAGAAATAAGGAACAAGTTCTGATCTAATGGAGACCACAATCAAGGGGATTAAAAACAAAGAAGGAATAAAAGTAATATGATAAACACCAAAACAGAAAATATTGTTGTTTTATTTTTCACATGCTGTAATTATTATATTAGCTTTATATATCTATACATATATAATATCTTTCTTCATTTTATACATTTTTTTTATCTCAGTTGTATTTACTACCGCCACCTTTGTAAAGTAATACTACTTCAGTTTTTAAAAGGTCTAAGTCTTTATAATGTTGTAATCTTTGACATGACAATTTCATATTGTAAAATGGAGTTAATGACCATACTTTGAAACATGCCAATGGAAAACTGTCTTTTAAAACAACAAATATGTTAGTTTTGTGTACACAGATTGTCAGTTAAGCAACTACAGATATAATACCAGGCCTACCACTAAATGTTCAGTACCATCCATCACCAACCAGTTGACCCCCTTCTACCTGTTCTATTACTCCAATATTATGCTATAAGATCCTGAGAGGTTCTTTATCTATTTCTTTGTATTGTTTGTTCATTTTACTTCTTTATATTTCATAAATGAGTAAAACCATATATTTGTCTTTAATCTTCCAATATAAGCTCCTCAAGATCCAACTATATGGTCACAAGATTTCATCTTTCTTTTTTTTAACAGCTCACTAGTATTCCATTGCATGTTTATACCATACCATCTTTAGTCACTCAGTCTTCCCTGGATATTTATTTTGATCATGTCAATAGTGCTGCAGTGAGCAGAGGGGCTCACAGCTTTTCAAATTATTATATATATATAGGATAAATACATGAAAAAGGAATTATATGAAGGACTCAGAATTTTAATAGATAATGGGTGTTTTATTGTGGGTCCACTACAGTAACTACACCTAAAGGGAGTGAAATTATTCTTCCAAAGTATTAACAAAGATGAAACTAATGATAGTTTAATAAGAGAAAAATAAAATACAATAAAATAGAAGTTGTTGATGTAAATAAAGTCTATACAGTGCTATTTTCAAAAGAGGATAATAATTCATCTAAATATAGTAATAGATGCACCTAGTACTAGGTGCTAGTAGTCAGATATCTCCACAGAAACAGGACCAAGTGTGAGAAGGAAAGAACAAGATTATTATAAAGAATTTTTTCCTGTGAATATTGGAGCTGGCAAGTTCAAAGTATGCACAGCAAGCAGATGGACTGATCAACCAAAGAGTTGGCATTATACCTGTAATCCAAAAGTAGATCAATTTTTCATACTCAGAGAACTTAAGCCTTTCTCTTAAGATTTTCAAATGATTGAATTAGGTTCACTTATATTAGTGGGGACCATTTGCTCCCTTTCAGCTCCATTTACTGATATTAATCACACCTTCACAAAGACTTCTAGTCTGATATTTGACCAAAAATGGGAGTGATGATCTAAACTTAGATTTGCTTTGTATTTTGGGTTGTTGGGGTTAATATTTTCATGTGGATGAATTTCTGCTTAAGTATTTCCCTCCTTAATATATAATTTTCACAGAAAAAATAGTAAGATAGAATGTGATAGCTGATGGCATAGGTATGTAAAAGCTTCTCATTGAAGGAATTATATCACTAAAATTTTAAAAATACAGACTTGCTCTATTCCTCCCCCTCTGCTTGCCTCCCTCCCTGCTCATTGAAAACCCTGTTCTTTGTTTGCATTCCTTGGCTGTTGAAATTCCTAAATGTCATTCTATACATTCTGCCAGTAATAGGTATATCATTCATTTATTTGACAAATGTCTTTGCACAACTTTTTACACCTCTGGTTAACTTTTTGTAAATAATAAATTAAAACTGTTGAAGTAAGTAAAAATGAATTCAAAATTAGTTTCATTAAGACATTGTAACCAAATTTTCCTATATATTTAATGAAAGGAAAGCTATAAAATATATTTAAATATATATATAAAGTTTAAGACTAACAATAACCTTTAGATTATGTTGATATGAGCTAAGAAAATTTCAGATGATGAAATATGGTGCAAGGAGTTAGTCTCAGCACTATGAAGTTATCAACAGCCACTGATAAGTAGTAAGAGAAAAATCAGAGGGAATCTGGTCTTTTCTATAGGGGGATCTGAGATGATATAAAAAAGGTCTGCCAATAGAGGTAACATTTTTTTTTTACTCCATTAAAATAACAATTTTAATTTTGATTTTCTAAAGGTACTATTTATTTCACTAAGTTCATTTTACCTTGAAGATAATTGGCAATAGTGAATATTTTCTTGACAAATGAAAGTTTCATTAAAATAAAAAAGCTGGTATTTTACAAGTTCCACCTGGGTTCTATCAAAAAGGCAAAGATCACATCTGTTAGAATTAACTAGAGTTTTTTGAATCCAAAAAAAATTAAATCACACAGAAATTTCAAAACTAACATAATTAACTGGAAAGTATTTTCCTATCTAAAACAGGCATCTATGGAATAGGAATAAATGCATTTCTACAGGAATGTGTGCTATTAAAAACATCTTAAACTAATGATTTTAATCTACTTTTTAAAAGATGTATTTTTATTTATTTATGCATACAGGAACTGGGATGTAGGATAGAAGTGTGGGGATGGGAGTGAGAGGATTCAGAGACAGAGTGGGGAACAAAACAGACAGATCTAAACATATATACTACTGAGGGTAGCAGTGTGACAGGAGAGGTCTGCTGCGACCTGTGGGTTAGCTCCCTGGTTGGGATTGAACTTGTGCAGCAGTGGTTGGCGATAGCTTGATAGCACTGGAATTTTAAGACCTGCACAGCTAGGGAGGCCCAGTTTTAATCTAATTAATAATAATCTTATTATTATTATCTGATTAGGGATGATGACCAAGCTAAACCCATGACTTTCAAATCTTACCACATATATTGTTCACTTGTGGATTTCCTAAAACACAAATTGCTGGGTTTTTGTGTTCACATTTTGCCCTCCAATCAAAAGCTATTGTACTTGTGAACTTATTATTTTATATGAATTGTTCATTGTATTAATTTAAATTATTTTGCCTGTATGAAAAATAAAACTATGAAAATAGGATGAAAAAATAGAATACACTTGATATCATAGAACAAAAATTATGAAGACCCATTGTTCTCCCCAAGTGGAAAACTCAACAATTTTATGAAGTTCCCAGTTTCTTTCCATTATCATGCTGTCTTTTACAATGAAGAGCTTACACACTTAAATTTTCCCAAATATAACAACCGCATTTCCAGGGCTCCAAAGCAGAAAGATAATACCCAGATCCAGAAATGCTCCAGGAATCCAGTAAATCTCTTTTCATTACTTATTGTCCAGAACTATATCTCATTGACCCTAGTTCTAAACTACAAAATAAACAAAAAACATATATATTAAAATTTTATTAACCATATAGCAGTCATCTATCAGAACAGAATATTACAAATCAGAATGGATGATAATCACTAACCAGAATTTATGAACATTCAGATGCCTACCATCTCCCTCTATAGCAGTAGGCATATACTAGTGATTCTTAAATTGTATTCTCTGAACAGGCAACTTCAGCACAATTTGAGAACACAGTAAGTTCTCACTAAAGGTCATTGATAAGTTCTTGGAAACTGCAACTTTAAGCAAAATGACATATAAAGGAAGCAGGTCTTCAAAATACTGTCATTTCATTCAAAGTCTGCTGGGATGGCTTTTTTTCTCATCTACATTACAAAGAAATGACATTGAACAAAAATGGCAGTATTCCAAGTCCTGCTACTGTTAAAAAATAGAAGTTGTCATGTCCAACCTCTGAGCAACTGAACTAGAGAACACTGAGGGTGGGACCCAGCAATTTGTGTTTTAGGAAATCCACACGTGAACAGAATGTGTGGTAAGATTTGAAAATCATGGGTTTAGCTTGGTCATCATCCCTAATCAGAAACACAGCATTATTCAATAAATATTTGCATTAGGCAGTTACTAAAGTGAAGTATTAAAAAATAGAATTAATGTTCTAATAAGAAGAAATTGTGGGAAGTGCATATAGGGTAAGAAATTACAGTATATATGCCATGTCCACCTTCTTTTTAATCTTAACAACAATAAATGCCATCTTTCTCTTTCCCTTTCCCTTTTTCTCTCCCCTTCTCCCTTTCTTCTCTCTGTCCCCTTAATACAAACTATCTACATTGTTTCTTGCACTTAGATATCCATAAGAGTTACAGAAGGGAGTCCAATAATACACATTTAAGTAGAAAATTGATACCCCATTGGGTTAATTGTATTTGCTAAAAAAAAAAAGTGGTGAAAGTGAAAGTAATCACAAAAATATGTTGTTTTATGGATGAAGCTGTAAAATAATACAGAAAGAAATAATGCGTAGTGAAATAATACAGAAAGAAAAAGAAAAATACCACATGGCTTCACTCATAGCAGGAGATGGAGGTTAAGAGATCAGAAAAAAAAAAGTAATTGTAATAAAATAAAAGCAAAAATCAACAAACAACTATAAGCCAGAGACATTCTATAGGGGGGTAGAGTAAAAAAGGATCAAAATTGGGGCCGAAGGAGCACATGGGACTATAATGATGGCACATGGGTGAAGTGGTGGTGGGAAGTCCACAGGGATTACAACTGAGATGAAAAAATGCACAAATGTAAATATATATATACATTTCATTCAAAGTCTGTTGACTTTGAATGAAATCACAGTAATACATACATATATATATAATTACATCAGTCTTCATATATATTTTACATCAGTCTTTATATATATAATAAAAATATATATTGTTCTTTTTCTTGTGATAAGTATGGCAAACTAGACTGAGATATTACAAATTGAGCTAAAGATTATGTAAGCCCACCAATAATTATTAAACACCTACTATATATCAAGCTCTACTAATTATCTTGCATTTCTTCATAAAATGATTTAAATTGTCTCAATGTACATCAGTTGGATAGCAATCCTCTGTTGAGGAAGTCTCTTAGGTTCAAAATTATTTGATTCTTAGGACTCAAGTCTTCTTTGAAGCACACATTGTCTCTTCATTGATTCATTATGTAAAGAATAAACATGGATAATTTGGTGTAGAATTATTTCACGAAGAGCACACATACAGATAACAAATAACATTTCATTAATCTAATCCTTTTAGTGTTTTTCTGTCACCTTTTGTGAACTCCCAGGAGGGAGTCACTTGTGTTAATGCTTCTAGGGTAAAAAGTGTTTTCAGAAGTTCAGATTTGCACTTCATTGACACTTTTCTCTATGGAGATAGGAGGATCACAGTTATCTTCTTTAAAAGAGATGTAAGTTAAAGAAAAAAGGCAAACATTAAAGCTTTCAGTACATCAAACAGAATAATCAGATATTTTATAAAATATATATCTTGATATGTCAGCCAGTATGTGTTTTCAGCAGAAGATAAAAACTGTAAAATCAATCAAACAACAATGATCTTCATGCATGCAAACAGAAATGTTAACTTTATTTTAATTCTACTGAAATATTTAAATTAGTTTTATCATATTGCTGCTTATTTTCCAACCCTCCTGACAAATAGACTTTACACAAAAAGGAGACATTTGCAAGCTGATGAATCATTATCAATTCATGAAGCATGAATATGCAGTGAAATTTTTAACTAAAAGATATCAATAACTTATAATTTTATAATTTTTATAATTTTGCAATTATTATATTTCAAAGCAGGTAACAGCGCTTTGAACATTTTAGATTTGTCATCTGTTATAAAACCTACAAAACTAAAACCAAAATTTCTGGGTATTGTGGATTAGAAATATCATGTTTATATTACCCCATTATATAGTCTAAGCCCCATGCTTAATTTTAAGAGTTATTTTTTTATTCAATTTTGTTTTTCTTTTAATTATCTAATTAAAAAAAAGTAGTAATTTTTCTGAAGAACAGGAAAGCACATTTGAAGAATAGACACGTTATTCTGTTTATAAAAATATAACTATTAGACTAGTAAAATTATTAAACTGGGTTCTATTCTCCAATCAAATTTCAGAGACTACACTTGAGTGAAAATGTTGCTTCTAGTTGTACAGGTAAATATGTCAAGATTACTCACTGGATGTAGCAACTCCCATTAAATCTGAGATGATGCGGTGTTATTGTACGTCCTAAAAATAATAAATAATTTGGGATTACATGTAAACTACAGTAGTTATAAAGCACAGTCTGATTTTAGAGACATTAAAATGATGAAATAAACTGCAGCAGTTTTTCTTTTTCTTGGCATTATTTCCAGAAGTTAGCAAGGTATATATAAATTTCAAGCTCAAATCAACTAGAAAGTGTACAATATCTTTGGAAAGTCTTATTAAAATAAAAATAAATATTAAACTATGATTTAAATTATAGCATAATTAATTGGGCTATTTTGGTTAAATACAATATTTATTACTGAAATGTTTTTCTTAAAAAGAGTTGTGTTAACTTTCAGAGCAGAAAGCCCTACAGTAGTTTACCCACAAGTTGGAATCTGGGGGTGAGTCACAGATCTAAACAAGGAAGGTCATGAAAGTTTATAAAGGGTACTCTATTGCTACAGGAAGGTTGGAACCAAATTCATATCTCTACTTAAAATCTAGATGTGACGTCCCTGGTGTTCCTTACATCACTACCATATACAATAATGACCAAACTGTCATACCTCTGTGATTTCAAATTCCTCTCATTGTAGAATCCATAGATATTTCCTCTTAGGACTGCAAAACTCTCTTACAGTGAATTTCCTTTCTGATGGCGTTCCTAACTTATAAAAAGAGCTTATTTTCAGCCAGCACTATTTCTAGCATCTATTTCATGAGGAGGGTACAGAGAGGGAAAAACAGTGAAATTTAAAAATTTTTTTCTTCTTTTTCTTTCTGTGTCATTTTGCTGAGTATGATCTCTTCCAGCTCCATCAATGTGGCTGTGAAGCATGCATTTATCATTTTGGTTGCTGTGTAATATTCCATTATGTAACTATTGAATGATCTCACTTATAGAAGGAAAGTAGAGGAATCAAATAAGGAATTGGGGGGAGGGAAATTAACTATCATAAGTAAAAATCAAAATAATCAGGCAGCTATACATCAGTGACATTATGTAGAGGAGGAGGAGGGAAAAGAACCATGATAAGAGTGGGAAGAGCACAAGGAACTATGGTGATGATGCATGGGTAAGTTGGTGGTGGGAATTTCATGAGGAAATAATACACTGTACAAAAATGAAGGATGATATATTAAAAAAAAAGAGAGGGAGAAAGAATGAATCTGTGAATTCCTTAAGAGATAGGTTTGCATCCTTCATCTCTGTTTTTCCCATATAAATCACAATGCTATTCATGTAACTGGGACTCAGCAAAACTTTCATGAATGAAAATGTATTAATTAAATGGAATATGGAAACAGTTATGCTTTGGTCAAGTAAATGAGACTCAATTTCCTTTTTGGAAAATTTGCTTTGTTTTGTTTTTGCTGTGAAAGTCATGAGCTTTTGTTCTCTTCTGCTTGTTAACGGACACTGGTGATCTTTCTCGGTAAGAGAAGTGAGATCCTTATTTAAGATTACATATTTTAAAGGAAAAATATTTTTATTCTGAAATTTTTTGTCCTTAATTTATGTAGTGTAAAGTTTGTAAAGAAATAATTAGTTGAAAGAGGATTTTTATTTTTTAAAGAGAGGACCGAAATTCTGTGATATAACTTAGCAATTATTTTTTCTGTTATAATTTAAACGTGAATAACTGCCTAAGATTTCTCTGAGTGACTTTGCATCAGAATTTAGAGTATATTTTCCTTTCCTTTTTAAATAGAAATACAGATAATATAGGGATTCAGGTAAATTTTTCCATTCAATAGTTTTTATCAATTCACTCTTGCTGAAACATTTAAATAATTGATTTGATTGTTTCTCCCTGGTGATTATTTTGTTAAACTGCTAACGAACCATATATTCTCCATCACTGTAAAAAAACTAAATAAACACTAAATATTTATCCATATCATCTCTCTTTCTTCTTACACTCTCTCCCATAAAGAAAATAAAACAGGGAACAATTTTACTTTAGTTTATCTCCAACAAGAGATGAAATTTGGGTGAGTTAGTAATTTTTGTTCTTATAGCATTTTATATCTTCTGTTTTGAGGAACTGTAGCAAGAACTGAAGATAGATTCTTAGTTTCCACATCCTTACCTACCACTCACCATTGTTTTTCCATTTTTTTCCCTTTGTGATTACAGATATTATTCATTTAACTATTTTCTCAGTATTTTCCTTGAATATTAAATATGAGGATAATATATTTTAGGAATATTTACATATTTACCAATACATCATTTCCAAAGGAAAGTTATACCTGCTGTCATATCTGGAGATCTGTTGACATGTAATGACCCAGGCCAACAGAAATGTGGGGGCAATGGAAAGAGTGACTTAGGTTATTGATTGAAAAGCAACCTTTTTGTTGTTGTTGTTGTTTGGTTGGTTGGTTGGTTTTTAGGATAGCTTTGGTTATTCAGGATCTTTTCTAGTTCCATATGAATTCCAGTAACTTAAAAAAATAAATAAAATAAAAAGTAGCTACTGCTGTATGAAAATGCTGATAAATAGACACTTGCAAGGCAAGGTCAGATAAAAATCCAGCTGTGCAGAGAGGCCCTACCCAAATGAATATTAACAGGTGGTCCTGATAATAATCTTGTGAAAAAGTAGTATTAATATAGGATTTAAACAGGACCTTCTCCAGAATTCGCAAGAGCTACTGGGTTCTCTTGCTCAGAAAGTAACAGCCTCCATTCCTGAGTCTCCAGAATATTTCCAAGTGTCATTACCTCTCACATTTTGCTGACATTTTAATTGCGCATTTATATTATTCCCCCAGTAAATATTTACTGTGCTTATATTCATGAATTTTAGGAATAAGTGAAATCTTCTGCTTTTTCAAAGATAGTACTTCAATATTCCAAATTTGACAAAATACCCAAGGATAATATTCTCAAGTTGATGTCCATTTTTCTTAAGAATCTGTATAATACTCTCTTGTAATAACTAGGGTCACTGGTGAAAATCATGCTTTCCCTTTATGTAATTCATCAGTCTTCTCTGTGGGTAACTAGAAAATTTCTCTTTAACTTGGGGGCTTGGGATATCTCCCAGTCTGTTCCACCAATCTTGCCTGGAATTCAGTGTACAGTTTTAATTCACTGACTCAAGTATTTCTTCACACCAGGGAAATTTTATTCTTTGTTTAATTGCTCTCTATCCTCCATCTGCTCCTTTTTTCTTTCCGAAACCTTTATTATTCATATATTATGCTTTCTGTATCTATTTTCCATGTCTCTTTTCTGCCATTTCATGATTTTCATCTCTTTATGGTTTTGCTCTGTATTTTGAGATATTCCTCTTCTTGATTTCCCAAGCCACTAATTCAGATCTCAAGAGTGATAATCCCTTTTTATTCCTTCTTTGAATGTTTTAGTTGAAAAACATGTTGTTTTACTTTTAGTAAGTTATTTTATGTGTTCTGTTGACTCTTGAGTAGATGCATTATACATAGTTATATGTAGAAATGTAAGTATAGATCTAAAGATAAGTCAATGAATGCATAATATGCATTTATTATCTTGATCACACATATTAAATATTTGCAACCTGTCTCTAATGGTTACTTTTTTTGAAATTGAGCAACATAAAAGTTAATAATTTAATAACCATCTCTGAACTTTTAACCTATTCTGGGTGTTCTAGAAGTTTAAATATTGCTGTGGTAATCCTCCTGGCTGTGCAATTTGAAATTGCCCGTAACAGGTCACCTGAGTTACTTATAATCTGTCCTCCTCAACAGCACCCTTTCTGGCATGCAGAGTATTTTAAGTTAAGAACTAGAAAAGTTTTTGCTTTTGCCTGAGTCCTAAGAGATTCCTTAAGCTAAGAAGATATTGTAGCTTACTAATTTTTTGACCTTTCTTATAAGAAGCAATCACTCCTCCCCTTTTCCTGAAACAGAGTAATGTAAATGGGAGGGAGTTGGGGAGGATGTCATCTGGGTGGAGGGTTATCTCTAAAGGTGTCCTATCTTTCTGAAAATTGTCTTTACTCTGAAAGAAGAGATAAAGTCACCTTTTCTTTGTCAGGTGTAAAGACAAGGTCACCTCTGCTCTTCTCCTTGGCTACTCAGACCTTTCAACTACAATTTTTCCCCTTTCCCTATTTTCAGGTTTTAAAATTGATTGTTTATACTGTATAACCCTTTTAGTCCTATTTTAATCATTCAGTCAAAGAGATGGCTGATTGCCTTTTGTGTGCCAACATTATTCTAGACATTGATACATATGTATATACATGCATACATGCATATATAGATATATACATGTGCAGACTGAATGACATAATGGGAATTTTTTCTTTGTTCATTTTCAATTTTATGAAAAATTTCTACAATAAATGCATATTACTTTTGTAAGATAAATCAATTTTAAGTATTGATTTTAGAGCATAAAAAAGAAATTAGTTTGTTCATCATACTTATTTAGCTATTTCAGTGTTTACATTATTCTCCACTCATTTTCCTGACATTCTGCCCTTTTATCTTTTATACTTCCCTCTGTATAATTTGATATATCTTTAGAATAAAAATCCATTCCAGGTGAAAGATCACTGTCTCCATTCATGTAAGCCCCACAACATTAAAACAATGCTTGAAAAAAAAATTCAGTTAAAATGACAAATTAATACAGAAAATATATATGCACACATTTTTAAAGATTAATTAATTAATTAATTTATGCATACAGAACTGGGGTGCAGACCAGAGGTCTGTGGAAGGTGAGAGGATTCACCAGAGACAGAGTGGGGAGCAGAACAGGAAATCATTGAAATACACTGCTGAGCGGAGTTGTGCCATGCCATCTGGATCACTTCCCTAGCCAGGGATCGAACGCATGCTATAATGAGTGAGATAGTTTCATAGTGCTGTGCTTTAACCCATTGTGCCACCAGGGAGAGCTCCAGAAAAAAAATTTTTTTTTTTCACTTTTATTGCTAATATTTTGTTTTGATCCCATGCAAACTTTTGTTACTCAATATAATTGAAATTGGTTGCATAGATACTTCTTTGAGCTGAATGAACTAGGAAAGTATATTGATTTACATATTAATTTTTCTATTCCACATTTATTCATTTACTTATCAAATAAGGAACAAGGCAGTGTTCTTGTTACATACATATGTATTTTTTTTTAAAGATTTATTTATTTGTGCATACAGAACTGGGGTACAGGCCAGAGCCTCAGGGGCGGTGAAAGGCTTCATCAGAGACAGAGGGGAACAGAACAGGCAGATCGAGGAAGTACACTGCTGAGGGGAGCAGTGGGCGGGTCAGGAGAGGTCTGCCGCGCCATGTGGTCACCTCCGGGGCAGGCAGGAATCGAACTCATGCGGAAGTGGCTTTAGCTTCTTAGTGCAGTGCTTTAACCCGCTGCGCCACCAGGGAGGGCCCACATATGTATTTTTTAATTGAAGCTACATTGGCTTACAACATTGTGTGTGACTTAAAGATATAGGATCACACCTTTTCAGATGTAGATTACCATAGCCCACTGACCATTATCATTGCCCATTGGATCCCTTCTATACTCTTTTCTTCTGTTTGCCTCAATTGTGAGGGCAAACTTTTAGGATTTAACATTGGTTTGATCAGCTTCACCCTTTGTTTTCTATCTCTATATTCCAAATGTAAATGAAGCTATCTGGTCTTTGTCTTTCTCCATATGACTTATTTATTTAGAATTATAGCCTCCACTTCCATCTATATTGTCAAAAATGGTGAAAGTTCTCTTTTGATCACCTGAACTATATTTTGTTGTACATACCTACCGCATCATCTGTTGTTCGGCACATAATTGTTTCCATCCCTAGGCTAATAATATAAATTGTGCTCCAATGAACATAGGATTTTGAAGATATATCCCTGTGATTTAGTATTTTTGCATTCTTTGTATACATACTTGCATGTATTGCAGGATCTGTATGGTAGATGTATTTTTGAATATTTGAGAAATCTCCATATTGTTTTCTATGGGAGGTGGACCAGTCAATAGTAACACCAAGAATGAGAGGGATGCTTGTTCTCGACATCATCACCAGCACTTATGGTTTCTGGGTGTTTTTGCTATAGACCATATTCACAGATGTGAGTGGTATTTCACTGTGATTTTGATTTACATTTCCCTGATGTTAAGTGATAATGAGCAACTTTTCCTGTGCTTGTTAGTCAAATGTATTGGAGAAATATCTATTTATCTCATCTACTTGTTTTTTGATTGTGTTGCTTTCTTTTTCTTGCGTTGTATTAGACCTTTGTAGATCCTCTCACTTGGCCATCAAATTAAGAACTCTCCCAACTGTATTTTTAAATAATATTTTATTATCTATTACATATACATAGGTACAACTATGTTCTTTAACAAAGAAAAGGATTCCTTACTCTGCTACATATGATAGTTGACATTTATTGCTAGGAAAAAAAAACAAAAACAGTTTACTGTTTGCTCATTTCCACCTTCACAAACACTCTAAAAAAGATTGATGCTTTAAGTTATATTGGTCGTTATGAAGTCAGCAGAAAGTTTTGAAAATATGTTTTAGCATCAGTGTTAGAGGCTCTAATCAATTTGGATGGACTAGATAGGTGTGTGAAATGGAAAGCAGCCTAATTTCTGCCATCAATTGTGAGCTGAAATGATATCCCGGTGTGCAGACAGACTGAACAAGTACCATAAGGAATCTGAACAGCCTCAAGCATTATAATAGTTATGCTAACTAATGAGAAGCAAATATTGCCATCAGATTATAGCAAAAAAAATCATACATATAACTAAATTTTAATACTAAAAGTGTTTCACTATTTGCAATAATATTGCTTTACCTCTTATTTGAATACAGTATCTGCCCGATTAAAAAAACAACAACTATGATTCATGTGGATGGACAGAATCTTCCTTGGGGCTCTCAGGCATCAATTTGAACTATTTGATTTTAATACTGTCTGGATCTTTAAAATTGAAGGTACAGAAGACTTACATATGCAATAAGAGAGAGTAAATAGGAATAAGCTCTAATAAAGACTACTCTTCTTTAGAAAGATAGCTGATACATCTGCATTGCACTAATTAAAACAATTTAAAACTGGATTTGCAATTGTTTAGAATTTGATAAACCCCATTGCTTTCTGTTCACTTTGAAAAAT
>NW_004567103.1:67561990-67594748 GCF_000260355.1 Condylura cristata | reverse complement strand
GGAAGTGGCTTCAGCTTCTCAGCGCAGTGCTTTAACCCGCTGCGCCAGCAGGGAGGGCCCTAGATTTAGATTTTTTAAAAACAGGAAACATATGATAAAATTAAAATTGTTATCCTGGATGTCAGGTGAAGGAGGTGATGTCAAACTTTAGGGTGGGAGAGGGAGAGAGCTAAAAATTAATCTGGAATTGAGACCATTCTCTGTAATAATTTTCATTTCTCTGTAGCACCTCAAGTTATTCTCATTCATTTTATCACTTTCTTCCCCTCATTCTCCTCCTAACTCTGGAGCCACAAAGACTTTCAAATCTGAGTATCTTAAATTCTCCCCTTCCTAATGTATTTTCTTGTTTCTCTTTTATTTGGGAAAATATTTATCCAACAGCATTGTAGTTTGCAAGATTCAGGGCTAGAACCCTTCAATTCAAAATTTCAGTTCTACCCAAGTTTCTAAGTCAATTACAAATAGCTATCTTCAGGAAAATGTAGTAACCCAGAAATATTGTTAACATATCTGGTAGGACTCCCAGTGGGTGCTTGGCAGAGAATCTAAAAAAAAAAATCTTTATTACATGATATAAAACAAATAATGTTTTCTTTACAATGAGTCCAAACTATAAGCATTCCTAAGTCATAAAGAAAAAAAAAAAAGAAATAATTTCTAGAACTACTCTGGTCAAAAATTTGTAGATAAAAGTCAGTTGTCTGATATTGACTTTATACAGTGATACATTTGTAGCTTCTTCATTGAAAATTTATAATTAAAAAATCTGTTGCAATAGAAAGCTAATATGTAAGATCAGTTTTCTAGTAATTCCCCTACAGAAATAGATGTAGACATTATACTAGTAAATTAGACAAGTTTCTTTTTTTTTTTTTTTAAAGATTTATTTATTTGTACATACAGAACTGGGGTACAGGCCAGAGGCTCAGGGGCGGTGAGAGGCTTCACCAGAGACAGAGTGGGGAGCAGAACAGGCAGATCAACGAAGTACACTGCTGAGGGGAGCAGCGGGTGGGTCAGGAGAGGTCTGCCGCGCCATGTGGTCACCTCCGGGGCAGGCGGGAATCGAACTCATGCGGAAGTGGCTTTAGCTTCTCAGTGCAGTGCTTTAACCCACTGCGCCACCAGGGAGGGCCTAGACAAGTTTCTTTTTAAAAATAACTTATTTTTAATGGGGTAACCAGTTTACAACACAATATATGATTAAGGGGTATCGGTTCACAACTTTTCAGGTATAAATCATCAGAACACACTCATGCTTTCCTCTGGGTGTGGCATGCTTGATATATACAGAGAACCATGTTAACCAGTTTAAAATCATGTGCCAGGTAGTACAATATAAATTGTTAGGGCTACTACAAATCATAACTATTAATGTAGGTGGTGTTAGTGAAAAAGTTTCATGTTGAAGGCTGGATTTTATCTGAAACTTCCCTTTACGTGTCAAATTGGCAGTACAGGAAGAGAAAAGGGGCACAGAAGAAACAAAATCAGTGTGATAAATATGGAAATGAGTTCCTTGGGGACCAGCTAAAAGTGATAATAAGTCCTTGTCAGAGAAAATGTTGATAAAGTCTGCTCTCAGATATAATGATTATACAAGTAGATGTTTAATTTGTCTCCTCTATAAAAAAAATCAGAAAAAAAGAGTTTTACTTATCAGATTATTGTGATAACTGATTTTTTACAACAAAGTTTTATAAACATATGTAAAATGTTACCAATGTCCTTTTAAGTAATAACAGGAAGTCTGGGATGGCTTCACATTTTCATAATTTTCAGTATGGAAAATGATACATTACAATTAAAAAATAAATTTTGCATTTTATTATTATTCCCTGAAAGAGATTATTAATGCAATTACTTATTAAAAGGGTGTTGGTAAGCACTATGAGAATGTAGTTCTCACTGAACAAACCAAGGTACAGTCATATTTAATAAGATTACTAGATAAGAAGACAAGAAAAGGACCATAACATAATACATCTTGCTCACAGCAAGAGATTTGATAATAGTATAACATCCTTTAGATAACTATATCTGTTTGGTTTTAAACAAAGAATCTAGTCCTGGCTGATAAAAAAAAATATATATATATAAATGTTACCCTAAATACAGCTGTACAGCTGATTAAATGGAAAGCACTTTTGCTATAAGACTAAAGCATAAAACATAATTATTGAGAGGGAGGGATAATCAGACTTAAAGACCAGGTGGCAAACATCTAGACAGAAACCAAATACAGATCTATTCTGAAGAAATAACTTTCACACGCAGTACTCCGCAAACATTACTCATGTGATCAAGTCTTCACTATTTTAGTTTGGGAATGTACTATTTGTCTAGTGGCTAAGCATAGGAACAATGCCAAAAGAAAATTTAAGCTTTCAATCTCCTTTGTAACCTTGAACAAATTTTTATTTTCTTGACTATATCTCATGAATGAAAATACCTACCTAAAATGGTTAGTATATGAATGAATCAAACTTACCATAGTACCTGATACAAAATAGCTAAGCAGGAGGAAGATTAGTATAGTGATTAATCTACCAGATTTTACTACACAACATATTTAGGGGACAATGATCTTAATAAGTACAGTGACTAGTTATGCACATTCATGGTCCATAAAAGAAAATAAATCCACATGCATTGCACATTTTAGAAGACATATACAGCATTCTGTTCAGCTTTGACTGTTTTATGAAACATTTGAAATCTAGATATTTAACATTTCATATTTGAAGGAATGTCATTTTGAAACAAAAACAGTCTGAATATTTCCATATATGAGAGTGGCAACTAATGAGCTGGAATTACAGGAAAATAAGATTTCAAATCAATACAAGAACAAATCTTTTAATGGTTATGGAAATAGCGTGCTCTTTCATATTCAACAGAAAAAAAATGACTTTTTTAAGCATTGAGAAGCATAGACATTTTCAAGCAAGAGTTAATAGAGTATTTTTAGAAATATCATGATAGTTCCTATATATTATGGGATTTTAAAACCTCTAAGAACATACCTCATGATGAGTAAACTGTTTCTGGAATATTCACATACCCCATGAAAAATGAGAAAAATCAGTGTAATGAATTATCAATAACACAGCTTACTATATTAAAAAATCTACTTTGTAACACATCAATTCTATTCTCCTTTCTCTTACAAATTTCTGTTACCAGTTCTAGGAAAATAATGACCAAATAAAACCTTTTTGCTTACTTATACAACTTTTAAGTTTTTGTTTTAGCATGCGTAAAAGATAATTTTAATGATTATTTTATACATAAAAAAATAAGTGAATCTTTTAGGCACCTCATAAAAACAGAAAATCATATGAGAGATTGAATAAAAACAATTGAGAATTTCACATTAAGAACAATTTATAGAAGTTATTATTAAGCTTTATTATTCTTAAATAGTACCATATTTTAAGAAATAAAACAATATAGGACATTTTTAGAGATCTATTAGACAAATTCTTTCAAATGAAAAAAATTGTTTTCAGAGAAGTACTCTAAAGACTGGCATTTCTACTCAAAATGCCAAGGCAATTATGGGTATTATGAAATTAGGGTTTTATTGATTTTCAAATAATTTCCCTTTCATATGGTAAAAGTATACATGAAATTGTTTTAGCATCTTCTAACTTACTGGTAAGATAATGTGTACAAACCTAAGAATATTTGTTTAAATTCTAGGGAAAAAAAGACAGTTTAATCTATCAATCTATTAATTCAAGAGAAGATAGTTATCAGGAAGACAGAATCAAAGATTGCTGAAGTGCTAGAACAAGTCATGAAAAATAAAAATGACAAAGAAAAAGGACAGAGGAAAATACATTAGTTAAAAAGTATTTGAGGGCCTTCCTTGGTGACGCTGCAGGTTAAAGCACTGCACTAAGAAGCTTAGGTCACTTCCGCATGAGTTTGATTCCCGCCTGCCCTGGAGAAGATCCACATGGTGAGGAAGACCTCTCTTGACCTGCCTATTACTCCCCTCAGCAGTGTACTTCGTGATCTGCCTGTTCTCCCCCACTCTGTCTCTGGTGAATCCTCTCACCCTCCGCATCTCTGGCCTGTATTCCAGTTCTATATGAATAAATAAATAAATCTTAAAAAAAAAAAGTATTTGAAAGTACAGTATTGAAAAGGTATGTTCTACAAAATAAATGGTACCTCCAGTTGCCAAGTCAGACTACATCCAAAGATAATTGCTTTGTTATGTATGTAATGTTTTATATTCTCCAGATAAGGAAGTTGTTTTTTCTGAACTTTAAATTGACTATTTCTATTATATAATAATTCTCTCTCTCTTTTTTCTCTCTTTTTCCTAAAATTGATAAGCTGTACATAATCATAGCATTAAAAGTATTTTTAATTACTGATAATTGCATTTGATATAAAATCAAAACCTCTTGGTACTTGTAAAAGATACATGAGCAGGGATACCTATTTCTGTTTTTAAAATGTGAACCTCTGTTCCATAATAAGCAAATATCACTCAGCCTAAGTTAAGTCAATTTCTTTCAATCATCACATAAGTTACAAAGAAACCAGAAACATCTTTCTTTTCTATATTTGGTGTCATCAAGATGCTCCAATTGACTGAATATATTATGTTAGCACCGAATCTTGTTGGCAAGAGCTTTATCTGACAACCTCCGCTTTCCTCACCCAACCATCTGTTACTCTTGGTTCTTAGTCATAAAGAAAAAAAAATCTAATTTTTTTGCAACACCCACAACAAGTTAACCTAATAACAGATTCCCATTGGTTTTAGAGAATACTCAACACTTGGATTCTTACCCATGCTATGTGAAGAAAGATGTGAAAATGATTCAGAGAACTATGTAAATGAAGTAGTGTCGCTATGGGGAACAGATACAGATGTCTTCTCTTTTTGACACTCTGGATTCCAGTAAACTAGGGCCAAACATTCTCATGTATTGAAACACATTGCAAAATAAGTTATTTTAAAGAACAGATTGAAGATACAAGCTAACTCTCAATGATATATTCTAATAGATATGTTTTCATATATCATCTAATTGATTTGACAGTAGACACCTACTATAAGTCAAGTTTGCATTACTAAATCTACCCAACATTAAAAGTGCCACTAGCCTCTGTATGTATGATTTAAATATTAGTAACACAATGGCCTTCTTTTAAACCTAATAGATTCTTTCTGCTAACTCTATTATTTTCACTGTCTAAACATATTGTTCATTTGCATATATTCAATGTTTATGAACACAGACCATAAAATATAATAATTTCTCATAAAGATGTAGTCTTGGCACTTGAGCAACTTCCACTCATTTGGACAGGGATTATATATTTTGAGACTGTGTATTTTTTTTTCTTTAATGAACTACAAAATCCTTTTCAATTAAACAATAGTTGTTACTTATTCAGTATCTCAATTATTTGTTTAGTAACTGGGGCAAATCTCTATGCTAGTGCTAAAAAACACAACCTGACCTTTGAGTGACTGTGTCTATAAATAACTGATTTCCAGCCACACCCACATTACTGTGCTCTTATTTATTGACAGTTTTCTCCATATCTGAAATAATATGAGGATAGAGAACAATTCTTTCTATCTTTATTTCCTTCTAGATGCTATCATAGTGCTTTGTACAAGATCAAAATATTCAAGAAATATATTTTCTTGACTACAGAAAGAGAGAAAAGAACACAATTAAACCTCTAAATGGCTATGCTATAATTATCTACACTCTATGTCAAATCAGTTTTATGATTCTGTCATGTTTCTATGTGTACAACATTGCTATACATAGTAACAGTTATTTTATTATGTTTCCTTTTGAGTAGAAGCATTTGATCAAAAGATCTACAATTACAAACAAATATTTATCATTCTGACAAAAGAACATTATTATTTCATTCAGAGAGCAACCTTTGTAACTGAGTTACAATAGAGTTCTGCAAAAATAGTTCACATCAGTTCCAGTCAGGGCATTTGTGGATTTATTGGAAATACTTTCAAAATGGACCCATTGGTATATAGCATTGTGATAATTGTTGGACAACGCATTTATGGTTTTCTGAAGCATCAACTACTTTAGAAAACTTAGTAATCATCCAGAGTAACTTCTCATGAATGATTGCTACTTTCTTTCAAGCATTCAATGCAAGCCTCATTGATTCTTTTCATGATTTATTAAGCCAGGGCACTTTTGTGGTTAAGTGACAGAATTCAGATTTCACTGTAATATCTTTTTTAATGTTTTTTTAAAAGCTTCATGAAAGAAAATAAGATATTCATGTTGTCTAAATTAAATGTGTACTTATTCAAACAAATGTAGCTTGTTTTCAAACAATTGCAAAACTATCCTCAGCTGAGACTTGCATCAGATGTAGAATTATTGGACTTTAGAGTAACATTAAAGGATCCATGTAAATACATTGCTTGAATTTATTTCTAAATGATTTTAACCAGATTGGTTGGGAAGAATATCTTCCATCAATAACTAAGGCATGGGAGTCATTTGATTTGGAGTATTGGGAGGTGGCGAGATAATGGAAGATAGTTACATATCATGCAAGAGAATACTATGAGGTATACTAGGCAATTGAATTCAAAGGGGTCTGAAAGCGATAGTGAAAAGTCTACCATAGACAACAGGAAAAAAAAATCCCTAGATTCAAATGTTCTCCAATATTATCTTGAATATGACCTAAAGAACTAAAAAGAACAACCCATTGCTATGCTTGATGTAAAAAGGTCACCATAATTAAAAACTTTAAGCCAGCTTCCCATTGCAGTCAATGACAAGCCTTGTTAGTTGGCCAGGTGTATAATTTCAGTGTGAGACCAGAAGCCTGGCTGACTTGGTCCTAAACATAAGTATGTTCCAGGGTTCTGATATCTTTTTTTCCTCTTTACTAACACAAAGTCCTCAGATTCTAAGCAAGAGATAAGTGTACATAGGGAACTTGAATGATTCTAGCCTCAGGCTCAGAGGGCAGCAGGATTGGAAAGTTTGACAGACTCTGCCTTAGCTGCATTTACTGTTTCCATGAAGACTATGAAAAACCAAGGGCATTTAAAAGAAAGGAGATCAAAAATTGTGTGTGACTGTCTAAAATTTTTTGTGTGAAAATATGCCAAAAAAAATGCACTTTTGATTTGCCAACATGTTTTGCTTTTTCAGAAAATACACAAAGAAATAAAAAAATTTTGGACATTTCCAACAAAATAAAATGTTTCAGATAGAGGAAAGACTTGTACCAGAGGTTATTTAATGTTGTGAGAGTTGGCATCTCAACTGTCCTTAAATTATCAAGAAAGGTGTCACTATATGACACCCCTTTAAATACACAACCTTCTTATTTATCTTAATTTCTGCATCATTGTGTGTCATTTTGTCACTTACTGTGTGTTTTGTTTTGTTTTTTCTTTTTAACTTTAAAATGCCATTTTCTTTGGAATATGATGACAATAATAAGCAGCTGAAAATAACTGTTTTGAAAAGAACATCAATAGATATATTAAAGAAATTACTCCCTCTTCCTGCTTCATCTTTCCCTGCCCCTCTTAACAATTTAAAACTGAAAAATTAAACTATTAGTATAACTGAACATCAGTCCTTTTCCTCCTAGGTTTGAAAGAATCAACACATGACATCAGCATACAATTCAGGAATAAGAATTCTGAATGAGATCAATACCTTTAGAAAACTGTTAATGAAAATAAGGTTCCACTGTTGGGCATATTATTCTATGCACAATAGATATAGGAGGCATCAAAATAAATTATAGTTGAACTTTTCATAATTCGTTTCACAAATACCATTGAGTTTTACAAACAATTTTCTTCAGATACTCAATGTGCTTGGCAACTCAAAATATCTAAAACATATCAGCAAAACATGGAACTCTGACAAACATTACAAGTTTATAGGGCATGTTATGATCTGATAATTAATTTGTTTGCCCTCTTGTCAGAATGATGCATTTTCTATATAGTCACCAAGATGCAAATATGGCATCCTCATTTCAGCTGCAAAAATATGAATCTATATAAATAATATACATTTTGGTAGGTTTACTTTTGAACATTTTAAGAATAAGCTCAGTTCCTTACTTAAGTTGTTGGCATCAGTGATTAATCTTGAGTCAGTGTCTTAGAGTTTTTGAGTTCCTTAGAAGCAACAAAGACTATTTTATTATTCTTACAGATGTTTCAGCAAATAAGAAAACTACATATCATATGGCTAGAATATATTACAGTTTCATAAAGGCAAGGTGTATTGGGTTTGACCATATCATTCCAAATCACTTATTTCTCTATTTCTGATGTCTTCTGAAATATTAGGAAGGAATTCTGTGGTTATGAATTACCCTTCCAGTCTAGAAAGGGATCTTAATTAATTTAAAATAGTTGTTATATTAATTCAATAAGTACTTATCAAATACTTACTGTTATGTAGCATGCAGTTGTTATACACAGTGGTGAATTAAATATATATACATACTTATTATCCCCCTGAAGTTTACATTTAATGAAGAATGAAGCCATTTGCTATGTTTTATTTCAATTATTTCCTATAAGAAATGTTTATAACAGAACTGTATTTTTAATTTTAACCAATGATAACTTCATAAAGCCCTAAGAAAATTAGAATTTTCAGTTCTGTTTAGAAATTTGATTCCTAGTATGTTCAAGAATAAAATACAAAGAGAAATCATAAGTAACATATATGTGTGGGTCTATATATGCATGTCTGTATGTATATGTATATAAGTACACAAACATATTTGTGGATATGTTTATTTATGTAAACATACAATACATTTTTACTCTGCATTCTTTTAGTCTAGAATTGGACAGGATTTCTCAGTTAAGTTGTTTCTATAATTCACCAGACAGACTTATGGGGGGAAAAGATATCAAGGCTGATTTATAGCTCATCAAATTCATCCCACTAGTAGAGATTCATCAAGATCAATGGCATAATGTTCTGAATGAGTTAGTGAAAGTCAACAGAGTGCTGACACGGCACATCTTACACTCAAGAATTACAGCTTTGAACAGGGTGGCTAAGAGAATTGATGCTACATTCACCTCAATAAAACCTCAATTCACCAGAAGTTAAAAAAAAAAAAAAATGGAGTACTACTATATCTATTCTTCTGATTGTGAAAAGCTAACATTTACTACAAGGATTTTCTTTTATTTATTTATTTTTATTTAGTAAATATGCAGATGATTGGATCATTCATGGTTCAGATTCCTGGTTGGCTTCAAGTTCCTTAATCTGTAAAGAACTTGTGAAGAAGTCATATTATATTAAAGAAAAAAAAATATGCTCAGAGGTATTTTAGACTTTTGAAATATATGGTCAATGATTTTGAAATAAAATTTAGATGTGAGAGATAACAAAACGTGACTAAACAGGTACCATGAGGCTAGATTTTGAAATTAACTACATTGTTAGTAGTATAGTATGGGGTAAGTCATCAATTTATTATAGATAAAATTAAGATACCACGTTACCTACCTGATAAAGTTGTTTTGAAGATTTAGTATGTGAACATTTAGAAAGCTCTTAGGACAATGCCTCATCATATATAGCATTTCTAAGTGTATCTTTTTTTTTTTTTATTTATTTATTTATTCATACAGAACTGAGGTACAGGCCGGAGATGCAGGGCTGATGAGAGGATTCACCAGAGACAGAGTGGGGAGCAGAACAGGCAGATCGACGAAGTACACTGCTGAGGGGAGCAGCGGGCGGGTCAGGAGAGGTCTGCCACGCCATGTGGATCTGCTCTGGGGCAGGCGGGGATCGAACTCATGCGGAAGTGGCTTAAGCTTCTCAGTGCAGTGCTTTAACCTACTGCGCCACCAGGGAGGGCCTCTAAGTGTATCTTTAAAAAAACATTTTTTAAAAAATATTTATTTATATATGCAGGGGAGTGAGAGCAATCATCAGAGACAGACTGGGAAGCAGAATAGTCAGATTGACTAAATACACTGCTGGGGGAAGCAGTGGGGTGTCAGGAGAGGTCTGCCACTCCATGTGGGTCACACCCCTGACTAGGGATAGAACTCATGTTGCAGCTTCATAGTGCTATGCTTTAACCCGCTGAACCACCAGGGAGGGCTCTTTAAGTGTATCTTAAAGAAATAATATACACGGACAAAAATGTCATTTAGGTTGTCAAAGCATTTGCTATAGATAAAACAAAACAAGCAAACATAAAACCTTTAAAATATTTTGAATAATAGTGTCATCAGAACAAGTAAACAGCCCCTCCATTAATGTCCACTTAGAAAAAATTAATGCTTTGCAGAAACTATTTTATTTCTACTGATTTCACCTTCTATGAATAGCCTAGATCTGACTGCTGATCATAGTAAAGATAGTGCTTTGTGTTGTACAACTTCCTCTGAAACATAAAGGGAGCTTTCAAATTATATGACAAAAGTGAAACTTAATACATTAAACACAAAAGTTCTTCTTCCAATGTAATTAATGTGGAGAAAAAAATGAAAATATTACATTACAGTTATTAGAAATATGAACATGCATAAAAATATATAGTTACATAGAAAACTATAATAACTTAGCAGCAGTGTGTTATTGTGGTAAATATTCTTTTTTATTGAGAAATATGGAATGATAATTTTAGAAATTTACCTCTACAGTTTGCAAGGTACTAGCTAAGTTATAAATGTTTTCCATTTTATTTTGTTAGACTACATTTTCTCGACCAGAAAAGCAAAGGAAAAATTAAACACTGAAATAATTGAGGAGGGGTTAACAGTGTTGTTTTATTTATTACACTATACAGAGTAATCAATCAACTTCATTTTGCTAAATTTTAATTATTTTTACTTAATATGTTACTCATTGATTTTAGCATTTTTAGAGCCATAGTTTATTGAGACCATGAAAAAAGTAAAAACAATGTCTATACTTTATCATAGAAAGGTTTTGATATTATATGAAAACTTTTAAAAGAAGAAACAATATAAAAATCAGGAAGATGGAAAATATACATAGATTAATTGGTAATCACAAGCTGAATGACCCACCTCCTCCCACCATACAATAAAAATCTGATTGTGAGCCAAGGCTAACACTTTTTCCACTCACCTCCTCTTCCACAGCCACTCATTGTTGCCCTCTTGAATTGGCAAAAATTCCTGCTTTATTAGATAGGGATCTGCAGGAAACAAAATTAAAGATGTTTGACAAAAAGAAGGCTGAGTGGAGGAAATGTATAGACATTTCTTTTAAGAAATTTTTTCACACCATTGTACAAAAAGCAAGCCCAAAATCTACACAGAAGAATAGCCAGCTGAGACCGAGAGAAGATTTGCAGTTTGTTGACAGAATTTCTTCTTGCTGGGGAAGGTCAGTCTTTTTGTATTAAGGTTTCCAACTGATTGGTTGAGGCATACCCTCACTACAAAGGGCAATCTATTTTACTCAAAATCAATGTCATCCCAAAAATACCTTCCCATATACTATTAGAATAACTCTTGATCAAATATTAAGGCTTTATGACAGAGTGAAGCCAACACAAAATTGTAACCATCACATCTTCCAGTCCCCAGGCAAGACATTCACACCACTCCCTCTAACAGTAATATTCTTTCCCCAGACATCTGTGCAATACCTTCTGTCAATTCTCTTCTGGTGTTCTCTATTCTCATTATTTGCATTGTGGTATCTATTGTCTATTTCCTTGACACTATAGTTACTTGCTTTTTATTTATTTCTATGTTGCTGTCATCGTTTATAGTACCCATCTTCCCCTGCTAAAATGAAACCACAAATGTGTCTTTTTGGTTCAGTGCCACCGACTTTCCACATATAGGCACTCAGTAAACAGTCATGGGGGGCCTCCCTTGAGGTGGAGTAGGTTAAAGTGCAGTACTATGAAGCTATTACAGCCACCACAGTACAAGTTCCATCCCTGGCCAGGGAGGTGACCCACATGGTGTGGCAGACCTTTCCTGTCTCTCACACTGCTCCCCTCAGCAGTGTATCAGTGGATCTGCCTGTTCTACTCCCCAGTTTGTCTCTGGTGGATCCTCTCACTGCCCCCACATCTCTGTCCTATACCCCAATTCTGTATGCATAAAAAATTAAATCTTTAAAACAATAAAATAGTCACAGAAAAAAAAAGGAATAAACTTAAAGGTCCAATTGCTTACTTTGTTCATTTATTATAAATACACAATCTCATCATAAATGACATTTCTATAAAGAGAAACAAATCAGATAACTCTCTTCAATATACCACACTATCACTCTTTGCCTCCAAATTTATAATTTCAGTTGTATAAAGAGTATCAATAAATAATTTATTTCATCTGTTAGAAATTCCCTATTACCATGACATTTCTTTTTTTAATTAATTTGTTTTTTAATTACATTTTTTGTTTACATCATCCTCCATTTTGTGCATTTTCCAACTCAGTTGTAATCCCCATGGGCTTCCCACCACCATTTCACCCGTGTGCCATCGCAACAGTCCAGTATTCTTCCCACCCCAGTTCAGAACCAATTCCCCTTCTCACCCCCATAATATGTCTCTGGTTTATAGTTGTTCATTGTTTTCATTTTTACTCTATTACATTTGTTTGTATCTCTTTTATTTCCCCCTTATCCCTAATGTTCCTTCTATGAGTGAAACAACCATAGGTATTTTTCTTTTTCTTTCTGGCTTATTTCACTAAGCATAGTCCCTTCTAGCTCCATCCATCTTGCTGCAAAAATCATGAGTTTATCCTTTTTGACTGCTGAGTAATATTCCATCGTGAATAGGTGCCACATCTTCTTAATCCAGTCATCTATTTTTGGGCATTTGGGTTGATTCCATGTTTTTCCTATTGCAAATAGAGCAGCAATAAACATGGGGGTGCAGGTGTCCTTTTGAATCAATGTTTTTGTGTCCTTTGGGTATATACCTAGGAGTGGGATTGCTAGGTCACATGGAAGCTCTATTTTAAGCCTTTTGAAAAACCTCCAAACACTTTCCTTAGTGGCTGTATTAGTTTGCATTCCCATCAGCAGTGAAGGAGAGTTCCTTTTTCTCCACATCCTGGCCAACATCGGTTGCTGCTTATTGTTTTGGTATGTGCCTTTTTCACTGGTGTGAGGTGGAATCTCTTTGTGGTTTTAATTTGCAATGCATTTATTATAAATGATGTTGAACTTTTTTTTTTTCATATGCTCGTTGGCCATCTGCATTTTTTCTTTGGAAAAGTGTCTTTGTAGCTCTTCTGACCATTTTTTTTTTTTAAAGATTTATTTATTTGTGCATACAGAACTGGGGTACAGGCCAGAGGCTCGGGGGTGGCGAGAGGCTTCACCAGAGACAGAGTGGGGAGCAGAACAGGCAAATCTATGTAGTACACTGCTGAGGGGAGCAGCGGGCGGGTCAGGAGAGGTCTGCCACGCCATGTGGTCACCTCCGGGGCAGGCGGGAATCGAACTCATGCGGAAGCGGCTTTAGATTTTTCAGTGCTGTGCTTTAACCCTCTGCGCCACCAGGGAGGGCCCTCTTCTGACCATTTTTTGATGTGATTATTTGCAAAACACTGCAAACTTGAACAGGTGTAAGCAAAAATGGGGAATACAAAAATGGCTCATATAATTGGAAAAAAGCAAGAGTCAGAGATAAATTAAAAATTACTAGATCTAGAAAGTGAAACAATGTAGTTAAAAGTTAACCTCTTACTGCAAAGCTCAGCTCATTTTTTTTCTTTTTCTGTTCTGTCCTAAGTCAGGTTCTTCCCTTATAGTGGCAAGATAGGTGTAGAATTACAGGCTCAAAATCTGGTAGAAAGGGGGGGAAAACCATACCGCTTTTCTTAATCCTTCTAAAAAACATTTCAGGATTGTTCAGATTGAAATAGTATGGATTATATGTCTATCTCTGTGTTTATATTAGAAGCAAATCTCAGTATCATCTCAGAATGAACAAGTGGATATTTGATAAATAAACTTTTTTTTTTAGATTGGTTTTAGACTTACAGAAAATTTATAAAATAGAAGAGTTCCCATATATTATATCCATTTCCCCTTACTATGAACATCATACAAAACCTGGTACTTTAATTATAATTAGTAAACAACTACTGAAATATTACTACCTGTAGTCTTCATTTATTAAACTTCCCTAGTTATATCTAATGACTTTTGTCTATTCCAGGATGTCTTCCAAGATGCATCACATTTGTTTTTAATCACCTTGACATAGCACTGACTCTTTCATTTGTTTCTTATGTCTTTTTGACTTAACTTCAATATATGGAACCCTTTTTGAGTACTTTCTTACTTCAAGATACTAGAAGGTGCTCTATAAGTAGTTTTTTTTTAATATAAAAATGTTCTTATTTAAAGCCAGGAAGTAAAGGAAAAATACCGGATGGCTTCACTCATAGCAGGAATATAAAGGACCAAGGGAGAAAAAAATAATAATAACAAACAACTATTACCAGAGACATTTTGTGGGATGGAATGGGGAATGGGATAAAAAATGGTGGGGGAAGGGAAGGGAAGTGCATTGAATTATGGATGGCACACACATGATTTGGTGATGGGGAGCCCACAGGGATTACAACTGAGATGGGAAAAGGCACAAAATGATGTAAAAATAAACTATTATATATTTTTTAAATGTTTTTATTTATTTATTCATACAAGAATTGAGGTCTAAACCAGAAGTCCAGGGGTGGAGTCCATGAGAGGATTCACCAGAAACAGAGTGGGGAGCAGAATAGGCAGATCGACTGAAATCCATTGCTGAACGGAGCAGCACTCAAGACAGGAGAGGTCTGCTGAGTCATGCCAGTCAGCTCCTTGACCCAGGATTGAACTCATGCCACTTTGGCTGACAATAGCTTGATAATGCAGAGACTTAACCCCCTTTCTGTCACCAGAGAGGCCCTCTAAAATTAGATTTTTAAAGATAATCTGGAAGTAGTGGAGAAACAGTGAATGCACAAAAATAACTGAATCCATTCAAACTTTTCACATAGTATAAGGCCGGGAAATTTTTGTGTTGAGCTCAGATTCTGTTTATGATTAGTTACATTTGTTATAAGAAAATTCTACATATTTATTTATAAATGCCATTGACTTTTATAGAAACAATAGTCAATGAAAATTCATCACATGATTAATCATTAAGTTTCATATGAATTGGATTTCTTCAGCTCACATACACATTTCAGAATTTAGCATAGAACATATTGAATAGTAGCCCAATTTATCAGAACTGGAAGACATCCTTTATTCACCCTTAAGATTTCATATAATTCTAAGTGTTCATTTTTAGAAAATATGTTTTCTCAAATAAATTCATAAGTCTTGGATTATCATAGATATATAGTAAACTACCCATTTTATTGCATCATTTGCAATGAAATACTTTTAATTCTGGAAGTTACAGTGTACATGCTTATAGTAGCAGAGCAAGGATGCGGCAGAAAAAGATAAGCTTACTGTCCCAAGAGTATTTCTGTGAAAAATATGATGAACAGGATCTTTATTATTCTCTAGTACCCCATTTACTCTTGTTTCTCTACCCAGGCATGCTCTTATTCCTATAAATTATTCAAGCTGTAATCTGACTACTTGTCTCATCTTGAATCCCTCAGTCTGTACTAACTTTCTCCCAGGAGGACATATCTACAATTTTTAGCCAAAGGTTATTGCCTTAGAAAACTCATCAACAAAGCATTTTCTAGCTTGCTACCATTCATTTTTTCATATGCTAAAATTGTTATTATTATTTGTTATATCTTACCAGTTACAAAAAAAGTCAGCATTATTTACTAGTTAGGAGCCAGTTGAAAGAGAATAAAGTTGCATCACTGGACACCTGGCTGGAAGGATTAATGTCACAGAATTCCACATAGTCTCAGAGGGTTGTTAAGATCTATGTATGTAGTTTACTCACAATTTCTCTGAAAGGCCATGTTTTCCCATCATCAACATCCTATAGCGTTACAACCATATTACAAAATGCATACTCTGTGCTTTTTTTTTTTTTTAACATTTTGAGTGTCTTTTTTAATAAACTCCTAGCTAATGCCTTACAGCTCTTCATGTGCTATTTGGTATATGTTGACAACATTCTAGAGATGACAGATTTTAAGTGTTCTTTTAATCCATACCCAGCTAGAAACATTTTGCTTCTTATAGTCATTTCCTTCAAAGAGATTTACCATTACAAATCAGTTAAAAGAAAATTATCAGATAATACATTGTGTGTGTGTGTGAGACTAATAATTTGAACAAGACAGTTTCACATTGGATCATAAAAATAATCATTCTCTTCTGTTTCTGCTTTAAATTTAATCCAGCAGAAACAGTGTTGAGAGTAGGAAACAGGATAATTCCCAAAACCTAGGGAAAAAAATAAGAACAATTCACGATTTTTCACAATACCTAAAATTGTCTGTAAGCCATTTAATATTATAAATACAATTTATCTTAACTAATTCAAAATAGAAGTTTCATGTAACAATCAAACCTTCAAAATTTAACCTGTTGAATAACCACCTAGGGTTAAGGTGGCAGTCAATATCCTTTTAGAAATATCTCCCAGCATTCAGGGACAACATAATACTCCTTATAATATTAGAATGAACAATTTTTTAAAAGCCTCATAGAAAACAGTGATTTTAATTTATAGAAATTTGGAGTAAAATTTGAATCATCAATTGAATAATTTTATTATGTCTTCCTGACCCAGCTTGAAATGCTTCAAGAGATTCTTAATATCAAGAGAATTATAGTCACCTTGTCTAACGGTTGCAGGAGTTATGGCATGATTGGGCTCTTGGATTCCAAAACTTTCCTTGTATTTTCTTGTTATACAGAACTGCTTGCAGTTCTCAAAGTTCACCATGCAATTTCAAAGTTGTATTTTCTATCATGCTGTTTCTTCCACTTGCAATGTATCACCTCTCATATAACCTTTAAAAATCTCCATTTATTATTTCTGGATATTTAGTCTTGACTCTCCATTGTGTTCTTTTTATCCCTTTATGTTTTATTCATCACTATATTCTGTGTATAGCAAAAAATGTATCTCCTGCTGGACATAATATAATTACTCGTCCAACAGATAACTAAATCCAACCCATAATTGAAAAAAAAAAAAGGAGGGGGTAAGTTGAAACCAGCATATCAATATAGGACAGAAGATTATAAATTATATCTATATTAAGTTGAATAGTGCTTTTGCAAAATTTGTGTCCACCTGAAACCTCAGAATGTCAGTACATTTCATAACAAAGTTTTTGCAGACATAGTTAAGTAAGGTCATACTGGGTTAGGATAAACTTTAAATCTAATGAGTAAGTTTAGGTGACACAGACCCAGAGGCATGAAAGTCACTTGAAGAAAGGGGAGGCTTGTATAGCTATAATGCAAAGAACAAAAAGGATTGTGGAATCCACCAGTGCCTAGGAAGTATAAAAACAGAATTATCTCTCTCTCTCTCTCTTTTTTTTAAGATTTATTTATTTATGCACACAGAACTGAGGTACAGGCCAGAGCTGCAGGGGCAATGAAAGGATTCACCAGAGACAGAGCGGGGAGCAGAACAGGTCGACTGACAAAGTACACTGCTGAGGGGAGCAGGGAGCTAGGCAGGAGAGGTGTGCAGCGCCATGTGGGATCACCTCTGGGGTGGGCAGGGATGGAAATCATGCTGAAGTGGCTTTTTAGCTTCTTTGTGCTGTGCCACCAGGGAAGACCCCAAAACAGAATTCTTTTTTATAATACCTTCAAAGACTGCATGACTTTAGCTATACCTAATTTTGGATGTTTAACTGCAGAAGTGTGAGGAAATTTTTTGTTGTTGTTTGTTTGCTTATTAAGCCACATAGTTTGTGGTAATATGTATGAAAGCTTGAAGAAAACTAGTACAATCCCTAACAAGTAATCTAAACAAATGATTATACTTAATATAAACTTACACGATAAAGCTGAATGTTCTCACATTTTGTCCATATACTATGTGAATTGCTTTGGGGATAATTTCCTTGGTGATATATAATTTGGCCGCAACCCTATTTGAACCCTGACATACAAATTTCCTACCAGCAAGATATTCTATATCCTCTTTGAAGAGCCACAGATCCTGAATCCGCTGCCTAATCCCAGCTGTTCCCAGAGACTGGGGTAGAAACTCCTTATATTTCCCCCAAAGGTCCTTAATTCATTATCTCCTCAATGTTCCATATGGAAAGTCTTAAAAAAAAAATTATACGTTGTAATTCTCTGAGATAGCCTAGCTTTCAAACTCATCTTTCTTTCCAAGCAAGGTCACGCATTCCCTTTCTAGCCCCCTATACTGACTTTGTAGTTAAAACAATTCCATTACCTTGAAATCAGTAATATCATGCTGTTCTATACTTGAAAGGCTGAAGTACCACCAATAAAAGAAACAGAATAGTAAAAGATAAAGAAAAAAGGGAGAAGTAAGTTAAACTGAAAGTTTTGATAAAAACTTTACTAAAATCACAGTTTTGAAGAGGACAGCTGTCTTCATCAGAAACTGCTGAAATACAAATTATAGCAATGTGCCTATTGAGGATCTTGTTCTTCAAACATAAAGCTCAGTGAGAACACCTCAGTGTGAAGAGTCACCTAGCAGAAGGCTGGCTGTGGCAACAGCAGCCTTCAGCTCTGCTAATGGCACATCAGGCATTCAGACCAATCTTCCTGCTTCAGAACTCTAAAAGATAGGTCAGAATATGAAGATCATCACAGACATTAAAGTGCTAACAGTTGCTAACAGTGAAGAATGAGAGGTTTGAAAGTAAAGAGAGGCAAATCTTCCTAGCGTGAGCCACCATTTGAGGCTGCTTGGGCTAGCAAATGGTGCTTGAAAAACTGCAGAGAGTTTTTCAGGGGCAACAAGTTAAAGTGCAGCACTATAAAGCTAGCCACAGCCGCTTCATCACCAGTCCTATCCCTGGTCAGGGAGCTGACCCACATGACACAGCAGACTTCTGCCTCGCCCACTGCTCCCCTCAGCAATATACTTCGTCAGTCTGGCTGTTCTACTGATGACACCTCTCACGGCTCCTGCACCTCTCCTGTACTCCAGTTCTGTATGCATAAATAAATCAATTTAAAAAAAAAAAAAAGGAACCGCAGGTGTAGCTGGTTACCATTATTTGTACTGGAACTGCCACCCTTTCTTAGTTAACCTCCATCATACACCCAGCTATGGAAAAGGAAAACACACACACACACACACACAACTGAAAGAAAATTCCTTCAGGTCTCTCTGGAAATGACAGCATTTTAGCCTGCACTCTGAAACTTCACAGCAAAGGGACACCTTTTTTGGGGAATAGAGGCTGGGGGTTAAGGGTGGAAGAGGAAGGTGATGTGAGTAGTATGGAGGTAGGAACAAGTTTCTGAAAATAAAATACAAATTAATAGATCATATTAGAATTTTCTGATTATTTTAACATAAGATTATTATTATTATTATTATATTTTTTAAAGATTTATTTATTTATGCATACAGAAGTGGGGTACAGGCCAGAGGCTCAGGGGCGGAGAGAGGCTTCACCAGAGACAGAATGGGGAGCAGAACAGGCAGATCAACAAAGTACACTACTGAGGGGAGCAGCAGGCAGGTCAAGAGAGGTCTGCCACGCCATGTGGTCACCTCCGGGGCAGGCGGGAATAGAACTCATGCAGAAGTGGCTTTAGCTTCTCAGTGCTGTGCATTAACCCACTGCACCAGCAGGGAGGGCCTAACATAAGATTATTTTAACTCAAGTTTAAATTCTGTCCTTGCCCCCAAGGTACAGAGTTAAGAATGATACTTCTGTAAAACTGTTCCTTCCCAAATGTGCTGTGGTTTATTTCTTTGGAGTCAGGAATTCCAAATACAGCACCAGCTTCATAGAACATACTAAATAAATATTTACTAGATTTAAACAGAAATTACATTTGAATATTTGTAATCATTTTACAAACCACCAGAAAGCACTATCAAAATTGTCAAATGGAAAGACCAACTAGCGTGGGCCCTTTCTCAGAAACTCAGGAGGCACCCCAAATGGGACATCGTATGACTGACTGACACTGTTTCAAAAGAGAACATGGATTCATCAGGAATCCAATTTGTTGGAGGTTAATAACATTTAGCATTTGACTGCAGAGGTCTGTTAGCATAGGATTTAGAAAATGTATGGATAATTCAGACACTGATGAAAGGGAAGCTGAAGAATAGCAAATTCAGGTATGGCTTCTTCAATGAGCAATTTCTGTTAAGAAAATGTTGTAAAAGACTCTGAGTATAGTTATTAGGAAAAAGATAAGACCCTCAAACCACTGCAGTTTCCTAAACTGAGAAACTAGACATGGCATGCTATTAACATTTTTACATTTTGAATGGGTTTTTTATTTATTTCCTGACATTCTGTTGGACAAGTTTAGGTCTTCAATTTTCTCCCCTGTGTTACAAACAAAGTGCACGCTTAAATGCAAAATAGGAGTTGAAACTGGTAACATACAGGTGTTATTTCTTTATTTTTTTAAAAAGATTTATTTATTTATTTATACATACAAGAACTGGGATATAGGCCAAAGGCTTGGTGGTGAGAGGATTCACCAGAGACAGAATAGGCATCAGAGAAGCAGAATAGAAAGAATGACGGAAATACACTGCTGAGGGCAGCAGTGGGTAGATCAGGAGAGAACTGCCACCCATGTAGATCAGCTCTTTGGCCAGGGATTTAACTAATGCTACAGATAGCTTCATAGTGTTGTGCTTTAACCCACTGCACCACCGGAGAAGGCCCAGTATTATTTCTCTAATACATTAAATATTAGAGTTATTAGTTGTACAGGGGAAATATGCAAAATAATTTATATGATTTACAATTGTTTCTAAAGAAAATACAAGGGACTATATTAAAAAACAGAGAAATAACTGATTTCAATTTAAAACTTGAAATATGAAATACAGGATAATATACTCTATAACTACCAAAAAACCTGAATCACACTTATGCACTGATATTCAGAAAATGTAACTAATGCTGTCCTGTATTATTAAGGGATACTAATGTCCCTTAGTTAACACAGAAAGAGATACACAGTTTGGCAACTAATTTCAATTATTATGCAAGACATTGGTCAAGCACTATCAAAATTTTGCTAAACAACCTTATTGAATATCTGTCTTAAAAATGCTTAAATCAATGAGAAAGACAAAGTTTATTTGACTTGCAGTCAGATTCTAATTCCACTTTCACTTTTTCTACAGGCTAAATAATTACAATTAGCCAGTGATTAATGCTATTGTTAATGAGAAATTAAAGTATTCTTCAATTTTCTCCCCAACCTGAAATGAACATTTAACTGATACATATTTCATTTGTTGACAGGAAAGCAGAATAGTGAATAAATATTTTTAAGTTAAATGCTAATTTCAATCTCTTTGTTTTAAAACAAAAACATATTTTAAGTCTTTAATTTTTTTTCTCCAAGGGCATATGTAATTTAATAGTACATTTTATTTTACTTTATTATAAAAAGAAATCAAAGGGTTTTGAATCATTTTAAACCTTAATTTCTCAAATAAAAATCTATTATAATCAAAACAG
Organism: Condylura cristata; assembly: GCF_000260355.1. Classification (NCBI taxonomy): domain Eukaryota; kingdom Metazoa; phylum Chordata; class Mammalia; order Eulipotyphla; family Talpidae; genus Condylura; species Condylura cristata. The sequence continues at coordinate 67,573,099 of NW_004567103.1, read as the reverse complement.
TCATTGAAGAAGCCAATGCAATATTTAAAATAATGTGTTTGCTTTATATTTAATTTTCTTTCTTCAATAATTGATTTAATTTAATTGTTTTACTTAAGTACAAAACCATTTTAGCTAATATAAAGATGGAGCAGAAAAATGTAGAAAATTTTGAAGATTAAGTTAATCTGTAAAAATCAACAATTTTAATTATCACAAAAAAATGTTGAGTGCTATCTTAATTAATTGGAGAAAGATCGTGATCTAAAGATAGTCTCTCATTGTAACCTTTATAAACTTGTATTGAATTAACTTTTTGCCATGCAAATTAATTATCTAATTTCAGTGACAAGGTTAGATGAATGGATAGCTTACCAGCACTGTGCTCCAGCACCAAATTCTCCTGTCACTATTAATTCCTCTACACCACATATCTTAACAGAAAACCAATTCAGTATGAAGAATGGAAGAGTTAAAAACAACTTGAAGGACTAAATAGATCATTTCTTCTTTTCAGCATCTGCTCCATTTTGAGTTTCACTGCAAAGTGAGCAAGAATGAAGCATAACGGTATATACTTTTAACCTTCCTTATTTACATTTATTTAGCAATTACAGTGGCTCATACAGCCCAGTGCTCTCTGCAAGCGTTTATGGGGAAAGACAAACATCTAATGTTCTTTCACATTCTTGTGCCACATTTACTTTCTGTGATCATCATTTTTTTTTTTAAGATTTTATTTATTTGTGCATACAGAACTGGGGTACAGGTCAGAGGCTCAGGGGCGGTGAGAAGCTTCACCAGAGACAGAGTGGGGAACAGAACAGGCAGATGGAGAAGTACACTGCTGAGGGGAGCAGTGGGCAGGTCAGGAGAGGTCTGCCACGCCATGTGGTCACCTCCGGGGCAGGCGGGGATCGAACTCATGCGGAAGCGGCTTTAGATTCTCAGTGCTGTGCTTTAGCCCGCTGTGCCACCAGGGAGGGCCTGTGATCATCATTTTTTTGAGTCTGAGAGAGACCTTCATTCAGCTTAATGATAACTAGAATTCCCCCATCATAACACCTAAATAGTGTTTCCTTTCAAGGTATAGCTATGGTTTTACTATGATTTTCAAAATTAGTCTACTTTATATTTTTATTATAGAAGATAAAATCTGAGTCCCAAATATATTAGAAATGCTGATAGTAATCACCCTGGATAAACATATTTCATAGATATCATATCTCATCCTCTGTAGACTTTGCAATCTCATATATGGTTGTTTCCTGATTAGAGTAAAATAACAAGTTAGAAAAATACTTTCTGAAAATGACCATTTATGTCTCTGAAGGACATCTGTCCCATCTTAGAATATGTGGATAAAAGCCCTGACGTCATGCAGCGCACACAACATTAATGGCCATATATGATGGAATGGTTATTGATAATTTTCAAAAAGGGAAGAGATAACATAGATTTCAAGAAATAGTAGTTGATACAGAATGTAGAAGACTAGGGAGACAAGGGAGTGTATCAAGGATGACTCCAAAACTTTCATTGAGAAGCATAGTTTTAAATAAGGACAGGAAAAGTGGGAATTATGGCATAGTAAGTTTACCACTGGATATTTTTTATTTGAAATACATAATGTATCTATAGAGAGAAGTCTCCAAAAGATAAGTGAATATAGTTCTGAATTTTGAGAGAAAGAAAATCATTGAATATCCAGGTATAATGTTTATCAGCAGATAAGTAAATATTGAAGTCAAGGTATTTCTTGACTTTAGAAAAAATAAGAGCAGCAAAAGAATGAAACATTTGGGAAAAGATAGTTTGCTTTTTTAAGAGCAGGCCAGCCAACAAAATATTAATAAACACTGCAGAATCAAGAACCTTGAAATGTTATGAAGCTTGGAAGGGAAGCTCTTTAAAAGGAAGATGTATAAGATAGCAGAGGAAATAATGATAAAAATGGAAAAAAGAGTTCACTAGTGAAACTAAAATAACATATTAAGTATCTACCTAAGATTTGCATATGATTAGGTAGATTCACTCTCATAAGGTCTATATACTTTGTTATATCAAAACATATCACCTATTTCTTCCTATGCCTCAAACATTTGCAAGTTGATGAAAAATATGCATTATATAAGGGTGTTGGCATACTTGAAGTATTTTCAAAATACAGAATTCAAAAGATCTATTATATCTAACAATATAATTCCAATAGTTGAATAGAAATGAGACAGAAAGAAGAAAGGAAAGGAAAGCTTCCTTTTCTTTCATATCCAGATGCCCTTTACTCTGTTATAGGGAAAACTAACAAGCAAAGGTAATCAAGTAATCAAGTATTTTGTTTTTCTATTTAACACATCCTTACATTGATTTTTTCATACTGCTGGCCTTCTTAAATATTCAAATATAGGTTTAATAAAGATAGGCTATTTTACTGTTTTGTATTCACATCTTGAACTGTATTTGACAAGTGCAGGGTGAAAAATTCTGTCAAATGATGCATTTTTTGACTGTGAACTTCCAAGGACTAAACCCCTAATAAAAGAGTAATGTAAAAGATTTTTAAACTTTATTTGACCATGTTATTCTTTAGAATATACTCCGTACATAAGCTAAAGCACCAATGATTTTTACAAACATTTATATACATTTGTATACATGGACACGTGATACATAATTTAGCATAGTATAGGACTGGAATCCCTGTCTACACAGTCATTTACCAGCATATATATGGACTATAAAGAAAAAAAATATGAACAAATAGGTACTTAATTCCAATCATTTAGAAAAATTAAAAAAAAAACAGTTTATGTGATTTAATTTTTAATACATCAAATCTAGCCCCGGTAATTTTGAATTTTATATATGTTTATGGCTTTCCTAAGATTTTTGGAAGTAGATGTATTCTATAAAGTCGAATGGCATCTCATTATAGATTATCTTCCTAAATTTGTATTCATAATATACAGATTTTTAAATATAGATTACTTGTCAGGATACAAATCCATAGATTTTTTTTAAAATGTCAAAAATAAATGTGACTACTGATGACTAGTATTTTAAAATTCATACTCAGTTATTTTGGTTTATCAGAAAGTTAGGAAAATACAGTAGGTATAGGTAATGTACTCAATCTAGACCTTGAAATACAACATGAAATAAATGCAAACTCTGAATGTCCCTTTACTATTAAGCTCTGAATGTCCCATAACTATTGAAAAAGTAGTTTTAGACCAAACAGTGTTATAAGTATTTTTATCATACCTTCTGATTTTGCTTCACCAAAATTCAAATGAAATATTTCAATGAATTCAAAATTTATTACCACAGAGATGAGCCATTTTATTTTGTGTCTATGAAAATGTATTTAAAGAACATGAAATCATACATTTCTTTTTATGTGGTGTAATATCATAAATTATTGATAGTCATCTTTCTTTTACTTGATAAAATATGCAGCATTTGGTTCTGATGTTTTAAATGTTTTGCACATTTACAAAAATAAACTAACACTTTGGAGTTGTTATGATCCCAACCTTATCCTAATGCAAATGTATAAGTTTTTCTTTTTTGCAAAGTAATAAGAAATATACATGAAAAACAAATTTGAAATCACTCCTACCCCTAGCAGTATTCATAACGTTACTTTAAACTTACATAAGTGTTTTAGAAGTGTTAGCTCTTTTCTTGTACTTAACCTGTTAGATTTCTTGTTCCTCTGTTTACAGAATATCAGTCTTCTGACAAAAGGCAGTATTACTCTTGTGGACAGTTTTCAAATTTCATCATTGTTGTCCTGATTTATGATTAATAAGGTCATTATCTACCTAAATTTCTAATGAGATAATGACTGGTTTCTGATTCATTTTCTTCTCATCTCTACAACTCATACTTTCAGACAACATGATGAAGCTTTGAATTGTGATTTCATTGTCTTTTTTTCTTTTTTCTTGGTATCCGTCTAGCTAATTGCCATTACACCTCACTGGTACAGTGGGAAAAAAAAAAAAAAAACTGGTTTAATGGAGAAAAGTCTTTTTTTTTTTTTAAGATTTATTTATTTGTGCATACAGAACTGGGGTACAGGCCAGAGGCTCAGGGGCGGTGAGAGGCTTCACCAGAGACAGAGTGGGGAGCAGAACAGGCAGATTGATGAAATACACTGCTGAGGAGAGCAGCGGGCGGGTCAGGAGAGGTCTGCCACGCCATGTGGTCACCTCCGGGGCAGGCGGGAATCGAACTCATGCGGAAGCAGCTTTAGCTTCTCAGTGCTGTGCTTTAACCCGCTGCGCCAACAGGGAGGGCCGAAAAGTCGGTTTATTTGCAACGGATTCTTGTAACTCTTTTTTTCTGATAATAAACTAGTACTCAAGTACACCCCAACAAAAAGAAACGTTATATATTGAGCCCTGTTTGTATTTATCAACTTCTGTGTATGGTTTTGTTCTAGACAAAAGGGTTTAATCAATGGACCTCTAATTAAATGATTTCCATACATACTTTACTTTAGTTGCCATACCTGGTGTTTCTTTTAAACACTAATTTTATAATTTTCTTCATGTGTATAACCACCTCTCATACTACACATGCAATTTAACAGCTTTGTTTCATTTATTGGCTTTGTCAGTAGTAGTGACATATTTTATTATCTAAATTTTAAATAAGGCAGTACTGTTATAATTGCTCTATATATTGGTGTTTCTTTGCATTTATTCTCAAAAGCTTTGCCTTTTTTTTTTATCTTGCTCCTTCTCTACAGCCCTGTCTGTAATCTTTTTTCTTACCTTTAAATAGTTCTTATGATCTCCCTTTGGATTGGTCTGCTAGTAATAAAATCCTTACTCCTATATACAATCTCTATGTTACCTTCATTCTTAAATATATTATTAATGGTGGTGGAATACTTGGACCCTGTAATTGTGCTTTTAGCATCTTTAGATGCTCCATTGTCCTGTGTCCTCAACCATGGTTCAATAGTCACTCAGCCATTTCTTTAAGGTTCACCTCTGGCTAGTTTTAATATTTTTATATTTTCTATGAGAAATTCTCAGCCATTCTGTCATATAAAATCTCCTGTATCCCCTTTTGTTCTGTTTCACTAAGCCTTAACTTAAATGGATATTAGACCTTCTTGTTGTAGCCTATTATTCTCTTCCTTTATTTCTATATGTTTATCTTCTTTCTTCTTTTTTAGCTTAGCAATGTCTAAATTGCTGTTAAAATCCATTGGTGTCTTGGTTTTAGTCAATATAATTTTCAGTTTCATAATGTATACTTGAATCTTGTTCACAGATGTAGAATCATTTTTTGTAGTTTTCAGTTCCTTTCTATGATTTATAGCCTTATTAGCCAGAACACAGTAATTATAAGTGAATTATAATCTTCTACTTATAATTCCTATAACCAGACTTTCTTTAAACCACATTCTGAATGTTCTACTGATTCCTCCCTGCATATTTTCATTCTGCTCTTTTCTTACCTATCGTTCTTTCTTTGAACAATTATTTTTAGAAATAATTTGAGTTCAAACATACTGTTATATTCTTTCAGAAATGACTTGTGTTTTCTTCTACCAGACAGAAGCACACATTGATCCAACAAGACCTAAGCCAGAGAGATTTCTAAGTTATCTAGATAACCTGTCAAAGTCTTGTCCATATCCCACCTCCTAAAGGCAATTTCTGCAGATTCCAGCCCAGAACAAAGGACATTGCACTAGAGTTTCTACTTTTAGCAATTGATTCACTTAGAATCAATGTAAGTATACTGAATGATAGATCAGATATGTTCTGTGGTTTGGCAGAAGTCTCGAGTACAAAAAAGGATTTGGATGCCTAGATCTCAGAGGAAATCCCTGTTTCTGTTGGACCAGGACTCTGACTTTTATTGTTTACTGCTTTTTAGTTGTCTGGTATGATGGAAAATGCCTGAAAGGAAGTAGTTCATTCTTCCCTTCACTGTTTTATGAGGACCTCATCGGTGTATCAATGACTTTTAGGGTCAATTTTTTAGGGGTTTTTAACAAAAGGTGCTTTGGTTACCTAATTCACTAGTGGAAATGGACTTCTAGAAAATATTTCTCATTATATGTTAAAGTTGTTAAAATAATTTGTAAATCTATATTAAATCATATATTGTTAAAAATATTTTCCTTATCAATTTTAGTCTTAGTTCAAACACAAAACAAAAATAAAAATCAGACTAAAACAAAAGCATGTAGAACATTTTATACAAAGGGTATTAATTATAATGTTTTATATTGTAAGAAAAATGGCAAAAGTGTATAAAAGTTATCAATGTACTATATTTTATCTATACAATGGCATACTATTTGATAAATAACTGCATAATACATTTTTCTCTATAATCTAGAATATAATCTAAATCTCAAAATATAAAATTTCCTTGGCAATGTGGTTAACATTTATAGGCAAAATAATATTTTTCTTTTTTTTAAAGATTTATTTATGTATTCATATAGAACTGGGGTATAGGCCAGAGATGCGGAGGGTGAGAGGATTCATCAGAGACATACCAGGGAGCAGAACAGGCAGATCGAAGAAGTACACTGCTGAGGGGAGCAGCTGGCGGGTCAGGAGAGGTCTGCCATGCCATGTGGGACACCTCTAGGGCAGGCGGGAATCGAACTCATGCGGAAGTGGCTTTAGCTTCTCAGTGCTGTGCTTTAACCCGCTGCGCCACCAGAGAGGGCCCAGAAAAATAATATTTATAGAAATAAATTAGACTAAATATACTACGAGATAAATTACTAAAAATCAATAGTAGCTTCTAAAAGTTGATTTATATTTTACTTGTATTTATATGAATTTTTTAAAATATAAGATTAAAACCACACTAATTTCATTTTAAAAATTAGCTCAGTGAAGTAGCATTGCTTTATAATATATAGGTTGTAGGAATACAGACACATATCAGTGTGTCTGCATTATGTTATGGTCAAAGTAGTTTTCATTCTCTATAATATTAACCCCATTTACTCTACCCACACCTCTTTCTTTTAGTACCACAACTTTATACATGTAGTCTAATAATTTGTTTTTGTTTTATTTTTGACATATTTTATCTATCACATACAAATTAAATCATGTGGTTTTCCATCTGACTTATTACTATTTTTAAAATTAAAAATAATTTATTCTAAATCCATCTGAAAATAAGTCAATATATAATCATTGATTTGATTTGAGTAGTTGGAATTTGAATTGCCCCCATTTCTTTATATGCTACAGTCTCCAAGATTTGCACTACTTTTTTATTATAGTAAATATATATATGTATATATTTTCAAATAAATTATAAAAAATATCAAAGATTGTATTCCTCCCTAAAAATAAGGTTACATAAGCTCTAGCTTAGATCTGTTATACAAAACTGTCCCTAACACTAGGTTAAAATTTACTCAAAAGATATGTGGAAAGAAAGTTCTATTCAATATGACTAGCAATTAGTGTTTTCAGTAACAGTTAATGAAGATAGTCAGCATAAACTGGCAGGGATTTTTTTTTCTCTTTTTGTTCCCCCAAACAAACAATTTCACTCTAAAAAAAAAAATGCACATTGTTCAAGGCCTGAATTAATAATTTCATATGGCATTAATCATTTCCTCAATATAAAAATATAACTGAAGAAAAGAAAGAAGTCTCTTAAGCAACTTTATATTAAAGAGGGGAAAAATCAAATACTCTTTCAAAAACATACTTTCTAGGACATGCAATAAATATCACAATATGAATAATTAATATAAATTATTTGCAAAAATACAGAATTTTGGCCCATGTAATGTGTTATTTTTATCTTCCAGCATTCGATTACTTCTTGCAAAAGATCATTAAGTACTTTATCTCATTGTAAATGGTGAAAGAAATGGATTTATCTTGCATAATGTTTATGAAACCCCAAATATTATTTTGTTAACAGTACCTTTAGTTAGAAATAAAACAAACTAAACTAAAATGTAATGTGTTACACCCTTGAAATGCTTTTTTTTCTCATTCAGAACATTAACTGAAGAAGGAATGTCCAGTAGAACTGATAATTAGGGTACTTAGGTAACTGTTTCTTTAGAAAACAAAATGTCATTCTTTGAAAACTATTCCTATACAGTTGTAATTTATACTTTCTTCATAAATCAATGATTTTCAAACAAACTGGGTTACTCCTGATATTTGGATAAACAAGTTACTATATTTTTTATATTTTAAATTTGTCAAGATTTTTAATTCTGTTTTTCTCACAAAATTTGTTGACCAGATAGTCCTATGTCAAACTTGAATATATAAATGTTAGATACAAATGCTTTCTTTGTGTGACTTAACATACTTTATAAAGCCAGATATTATTTACATCCATTCCTTTAACTTCAACCCTTGTCAGATTCTTTTCTGCAAGATATGAATATATAAATGTGTTCATGTGCATTTAATTAGTTACAAATACTAATACAACAAATGAATGGAAGAAATAGGACAAAGGAAATATAAGTGAAACAAATGTGACATGAATTCATGAAAAACTCTCTAAGTAGGAATCAATTTATTATTGTGTGATGCCTAAAAATTTGACCCTAAATTTTCTATTAATTAATGTAATATAAGAAATATTATAAGTAACATAATTCAGAGAGGGCACTAAATAATGGTTGATGAAAAGAATCATTCTCCCTGACAATAAGGCCAAAGAGACTACTTTTCATATAAAAGCATACCATTTTATCCAAATGATAGTTCTTATGGTAAGCAAAACAGTTGCTTTATGGTGCTATGTTCTATATTATTGATCTTAAATATACTATCTCCAAAAGAGGGTTATGTCACATAGTATGAAGAAGGTTTTAGGTTGTTAAACGATATGCAAGCTTATTAAAATGACTAATGATAATAATTTAAATACATTGAAGACATATTTTATCAGGCAGTGACATTCTATGCTGAAAGTTATTCAACCACAAAATAAACCATGCAAGATAATTATTCCATTTGTTTTACCAATTAAGAGTTAAGTAATGCTCTCAGGAATACAGAGCTAGCCAGTACCAGACTTCAGATTAGAGCCAAGGAAGTGTGATGTGAAAGCCCACTCTCTAATTAAGGGTCTGATCCCTCCAGTACCACATTGCTACATAGCCAGAAGCTGAATTGCTTGGAACCATGAAATAGAGGGTGAGCATTAAATCTGGACTGTGCCAATATAGAGGTCTCTGGTAACAGGAAGAGAACAAACAAATTAAGACAATTTAAAGGAGAGTTTTCGGGCATTTGGATTGATTCCTATGGGAAAAGAAAGGGGAGAGCACATGGGACTATGGTGATGGCACACAGGTGAAGTGATGGTGGGAAGACCATGGGGATTACAACTGACATAAAAAATGTACAAAATGAAAAAAAGATGTAAATGTATATATATATATGTGTGTGTGTGTGTGTGTGTGTGTGTGTATACATATATATTACATAATATATATGTTTATACACACCCACACATATAATAATGGAGAATTGACATTTTAATTCAGAAAGTGCTCTAGGAACTCCTTTGCCTCTTCTGGAACATCTTTGATAAAAACTCCAAGCACATTCTTGTCCCTTCCAAGAGTGAGTATATTGAATGTATGGAAAGAGGCTATGGTGTGCTTCAGGGTTTGGTTGGCACTACCCTCCACCATTTGTGTCACAGACAACATAGCAACATAGCAACATAGCACAGATCAGCACAGTACTAACTGCTCTAAAACGTCACATTTTTAGATTTGGAGATTATTCTTTTCCTTAATTTGTATTTGTCATTTTTGGATCTCAGATACAGAAAATCATATCAATCACATACAAAAATTTCATCACTCACATTCATCTGGGCAAGGCTCCTCATTTTGTTTTATCTTTCATTTTCACTAACTTTTGTTCTGATTCCCTGCTACTATTTCTCTATCCCCCCCCAAATGCAGCCATTCCAACATGTTATAGAGAGGAGTAGTTAGATAAAGGTAATAGTAATAACAATAAATCGATGGTAGATGAGAGGTAGCCAATAGACTGAGTTAAATTATCACCTATTTATTTTTAAACATTTGTACACATGCTTGTAAAATAGATACTTTATATTACATTTTATTTCTTTTCTCTCAATATTGTATTTTTAAGACCAACCTACATTATTTCCTGTGCCACAGTGTATGCTCAGCACTCAGGTTAGCTTCAGTGTGCTTTTCTTCTTAAAGCCCTGCACTAAATAATCATAACCCATTCTACATTAAATGACAAAACAAAAGAAAAAAATCTTGTAAAATTAAACTGTTTGACAGTGTTTAAGTAAATTATATGAAAAGTTAAAACCAGAATGAAAGATGTATTGCTCAATCTTGGTGAATTAAAATTGCATCAAATGGTTTATGTATTAGATCCAATTTCATTAGCCATTATTTTATATCCAAAGTTCTGAAAGTATAAGTTCATTATCTGTGTAATTTCATGGGTGTTTACGATATGTCTAAAGAGTTACTTAGAGAATTAAATTCCAGCTTTATTCCACTAAAAACCCAAAAAGTTTAGGATTCTGGACAAACAGAGTAATAAAGAAAATAGATGTTTTGAATTCACCAAGAGTTGACAATCACCTTGGTGGGGGAAAATGGATAACTAAATCTACCTTTTCCAAGCTAGATGTAGAAATAAAAGACCCATTAACTTAGTCAAAATTTAAAGCAATTTAAAAGACTTTAATTCCATTGGTGTTTAGAAGATTAATGTTCAACATAGTTTTGTAATGATTTTATATAATAATACCCCAAATAATGTATGGTTAGGAATCCTTTTATGTTTTTTTGTTTGTGTGTTTGTTTATTTGCTTTCTGTTATAAAAAGGAACAGCTCTTTAATGACATTAAAAAACTGGCTGTGGGTAAATTAAAAATTGACAGGTGCACCTTGGTTAAAGGTCATTGATCTCACTAGGCCCCAGGTCCGTAGGATGTTATACAATACTTCTCTTTGTTCACTCAGCACTTGCCATTGGGCCAGATTCCTTCCCTGTGTACAACCAATGAGGTTTGATAAACAGTAGATACGTTAGTAAGTTAGTAATATGAAATTTTTAGAATTTTAGCAAAGAGTGAAA
>NW_004567103.1:67533423-67561535 GCF_000260355.1 Condylura cristata | reverse complement strand
TTTTTTTTTTTTGTAGTAAAGATGACATACAATGATACACAATTTTGGGAGGGTTCTGCTTTTCTTGGTGCAGTGTAGTAATTCTTATTAGCTATCCATACACTTCTAGGTTTCAATTTCTGGCAAAAAAAATTTTTTTTGAAAAAATTTTGGAACACATAATTATATATATATGCATAGGATCAAATAGAATCAAACCTGTAAATTTTCATCAAATTTGTGTCCTACGTTGGTGAACTATCTTTCCAGATAACAATATGTGCTCATTAGTGCATCATCTCACTCTATTAATCTATACTATGTACCTGCCAATTCTAGGCACTCTTGTCATGGTGAGAAGAAGAAACATAGAGGTTGACTTTTCTTATAATACTTAACCAGGTGGGAAAAAAAAGCAATATGTGAATATATTAAGATGATAAAATATGAAAAAAGAGCAAAGGTAACTTGGAATATGAAAGTTCACAACTAATTGGACTGATAAAGGAAAAAGTCATAACTAAGTCTGTATGGAGAGTTTTGTATCAAGAATCTAATATATAAAAGGTTTATTAAGATCGTAGTCACTTCCAGAGGAATATATGGTCCACAAGTTTACAAACTAAGACATTGGAGGTATGAGATAACAGGTTAACTAATGCCAATCATCTTAGTTGTGCTTTCTTAACTAAGGTTCACAAATGAACCACAGAACATAGAAGAATTTTGAGTAATTTGAGATGTATTTGAGATGTGTAAGTGAAAAGAAATTCATAACTTTCCTTAGGGATTTAGAAGTTAATTCGCTATGATATTCCAATTGAGAAAGATCTGACAAGAAAGCAAGAGAATGAGATACTGTACTCCAGGTACAATCATCCTCCTATGCATTAGGTATAATGTCACTGTTTATTTTTCTAACACTTTTTAGAGCATTCCTGAAAACTTCTCTTCAAAGGGAAGCAGTTTCTCTAGATATTTCTCACATATAGTATTATGCTTAAAATGAATTTGACTTGTTTTTTTAAGTCATATAACTTGCATGGAATAAGGAGTGCTCTTTCCAGGAGCTGAAAATGTTGAAAAATCTCTAATTGAATACCTCATTTCTTTATTTAATCTATTTCAAGAATCATCCATTTCCCACTTTGTTCTAATTGTGTGAAGGTACAATTGGACACACAATTACAGGCTTAGATTAAATGAGAATTTATTTGTATAAAAATATTTTCTACTTTCATCTCTCTTAACCAGTTTCACCTCAAGTGAATCAAGGTATTTCTTATCATCAGAAGCACTTTCTTTTTCTGTTTTTCACTCACTTATTAAAACAAGAAAGACACATACAATAAAACAGTAGTTATAGTTTGTTTGGTTTTTTTTCATGGGCAGAATGAACACTTATTCAAATGACATATGAAAGAAGAACTCCTGTATTTGAAGTGGAATGTGTGCCATGAGGCCCTTTGATTTACATCCTCTTGTCCAAAAATACAAATTCCAAAATATATTTGTGGTGTCACATTGTGAGGCCTACAAAGTACTGCAGACAGGTGGTAGAAACAGATACTTAGGAAGATAGATGACATAGTTACATGGGATAGGTAGATGCCTGGTTTGTAATGCAGTGTATGAATTTCTTTTGCTGTTAACAAATTACAACCAACTCTGTGACTTAAACAATATATATCATTATTTTACAGTTCTGTAGACTAGAATTTCAGTGTGGTATTTACTGGGCTAAACTTGAAGTGACATGGGCTCTCCTTGGCGGCACAATGGGTTAAAGTTCAGTACTATGAGGTTATCCACAGCCACTGTAGCATAACTTCTACCCCCAGCCAGGAAGGTGTGGCAGCCCTTTCCTGTTTCACCCATTGCTCCCCTCAGAGGTGTCTTTCAGTCATTCTGCCTATATTCTACTCCCTACTCTGTCTCCGGTGAGTCCTTTCATCCCCTGCACCATTTACCCTAGTTATTATATGCATAAATAAATAGCTTTTTTTTTTAATTGAGGTGGCAGCAAGTTGCCATTCTTTTTTAGGTTTGGAGTGTATGTGCCTTTCCTTGATCATTTAAGTTCTTGGCAAAATTAAATTTCTTGTACTTGTAGGACTGAGAGTCCAATTTTCTTGCTGGCTGTCAGCAGACAGCTATTCTCAGCTTTTAGATTCCATATTAGTTCCTTGATTGATGACCCCTCCCTGAATCTTCAAAGCTACCAGCAGTGATCCAGTTTTTTGCTTTAAATCTCACCTTTCTACTTTATCTTTCTAACTAAGGTTTATATTTACTCTTAAGCATTCATGTGATAACATTGGGCCAGCAGTGTAGTACAGGATAATCTGTCCATGTAAAGGTAATCTCAAGTTCTGTATCTAGGATTACATTTTTAAGTTATATTTGACACATAAGCTATCATTCACAGGTTGCAGGGGTTAAGGAATGGACATCACACACACACACACACACACACACTCATACCCACTCACACACACACAGCATGGAGAATTACTGAAGTGATAAAATTGATTCAAAGCCAGACTGACCACAGTTTTGAATATACCCAATGACCAAATTTTGACATGCTTATCTGAACCTAATTGGAAATTCAACTCTCTATATAGTCATTTATCCTTAAGTTCTAAGCCATTGCAATTCATTTGTTATTTATGATCTCATTTAGATTTCAGAAAAAATCCAATACTTCATGACACACTCTAATTTATACTTTACCTTTAAGATCTGGTTACTATTTGAACCAAACACACACTTATTCATGTGCACAGAAGTTATGAACTGCCACTAAAGGTGAATGAATGCATTCATATAATGAAAATAGAGTTATCAGCACAACCTTGGTGTCTGAATGGTGATTTGAATAGTGATGAAAATGACACTACTCTTTCACATTATATCAAGGCAGAATCCTCCCATGGGATCTTGGTTTTTTGACAGCCACTTCCCAGAGCAGCATGAGTAGCAGAGAAGGTGGGAATACTGATAGCCACCTTGGGGTTCTTTTTACCAGCTCTAGTCACTGGCAGCTAATATGATTGCTGCTTAAGGCAGAACTTCTATAAAATCTAGCAGCAGAACACTGCACAAGTCTAATGTACTAATAAGAGAGCAAAAACCTAGTTTCTTTTCATTCTCACTGGGAATCCATAAGGGCAATAGGGCAGTTACCAGAAAAAAGTTCAGAGGTTCAAGTCTATCAACACAAGAGAGAATTCAAAAGGTGTATTTCACAAATGATAGACACATGACATGTTTTTGTTGCATTCTCAGGGGGTCAGATTATTTCCCAAGTGCCAAGTCCCATCATAATTGGCACCTTTGGCATTTATGAAATACTTTGTTTTGCACTCAGCTATTCAGGAATTTGTATGCAAAAGAAACAGGCACTGAAAGAATATAAGTGTCCTGGTCAGATGCTGCCAATCAACATCCCCCAATCCATAGGGATTTACTCAAAGGAGAACACATCTTCGGGCCTCTCTTTAGGAAAGATTCCCTCTCACTTCCCGCACCAGAATAAATCCAAGTAGATGTTTGACTGTCCTCTGAAATCCTGAAACACAATGTGCAAATAAAGAATAAACATTTCCAAAAATAGGAAAAGTGCATGAATAATATTATATAAGGTAAAATATCAAAGATAAAGTGATAATGCTATAAGCATTTGGGACTACCACAATTAAAATTCTGTACCAGGATTTTAATGAACCTCACAAATACCATGTATATATTGGTGACTGTGTTTTGCTCTCAGAGTTTAGTTCATTTCTGAATAACTAAGACAGGAAAGCCAGCTCCCAGTCCCAAAAAATCAAATTCAAGGCATATTACAAAGTCTCTATAAGTTTCACCTCATGACAGATGCATTTTAAGAATGATAAAGTCTAAGTGTCATGACCCGGAGAGGAAAAATCACAAACTCAGACACACTTGTAGCTGGGATAAGCATGATTTATGTCATTATTCTTCTCTGAAAATAAGTCTTTTTAATGCATGATGGAGACTATCATCATTACAAGTTCAAAGAGAAGGAGTAATTATCAATTTCAACTACCTATTATTATCTACTAACTGGGCAAAAATATTTCTCATATTCAGATATGAGAAAGCACAAGTATTTTGTTTTTAAGATTAGATTATGCTAGAGGAATTATAAACAGCAGTCACCATCAGAACTTAGATTAGTAGATTTTCTTCAGGAAATGGGACCGAACAGTAGCTACAACAGCATTGAGAAAAACACCTGGGGGTGGACACACAAATACCAGCCAATTTCCTGAACAGCTGGAAGGTCTTAAATGTCTATGCCCTTTGTATTTTCTAACAGATGTAATTGCTTACTTCAGTGCACAGCTGTAGGGAAGAAATGAGAATCTTTTCAGTTGTGCAAACTTGCACTAACTTGTTTGTGAAAGCCCAAACTATCCCAGCTGAAATCGTTTTGGCACACCCTCATAGAGATGGGCAATCTATTGGTTTGCAAAATTCACATGAGCCTTGCATACAAATTCTGTATATTTCCATTGCTTCGCTGACCTTTTGTGTTACACATTAGTTAAGAGAACATAAATATGTGCTGGTAGTAAATATTTTCAGCATAGTATGTGGTATCTTCTTCACAAATAAATATTTCCCTGAAGAACCTGAGTAGAAAGGACAGTCAGAATGCATAACACTTATTTAGCTTCATTGCCTCATTTTATTTAGGGCCACAAGCTGATCCCCTTAGCATGGCTATAATTTCTTTTTGGTCTCACACATTGTACATTAGGTTAATGAGGTCAACTTGATCTCTATATGGTATACTAAACCTGTGCCATCTCTTAGTCAAACATAATTCTCTGGTGACAGTAAGGAAATGGAAAGCAAATTTACATGAAACAGCCTGAAAACTGGGAGAATTGTAGATCTCCCCCTTTTATGTTTGCTTCATCTTTAATTTGACAATGGAAATTTGGGGGTTATTTTTTTCTGCCCCTGCTCCTACTATTTCCCACTGTCCCAATTTTAATTCAAGCTTTTCCCCTGGGTTATGACAGTGATCTATGATCCAACCACCATCCCTTCATATCTATATTTATTCTGTCATTTATTCTGATGTATAAGTTGCATCACACACAGTAATATGTCTGAACAGCAGCTTTGATATTTCTTCTATCTCTTTTAAAACTTTGGATCCCTAGCAAATTCCATGCATGTTCATAAACACAGCACCTATATTAATGGTAGCAAATCTCCCTTCCACAAGCAGCAAGCAGGAAACACAAGCAGGAATGAATCAAGCACTTTGTAAGTTTCCAGGAGGCCCTCGCTGTAGTGCAGCAGGTTAAAGTTCAGCATTGCAAGCTCATCTCTGCTGCTTCAGTGCGAGTTTGATCCCTGGCCCCAGAGGTGACCCACTTGGCACAGGAGATCTTGCTATCTTACCGACTGCTCCTCTCAGCAGTGTATTTTGTCAATCTGCCTGTTCTGCTCCCCACTCTGTCTCTGGAAAATTCACTGCTCCTGTACCTCTGGCCTGAATCCCAGTTCTGCATGCATAAATCTTAAAAACAAAATAAATAATAAGTTTCAAAAACAAAATAATAAGTTTCCAGGACTTAAGTTCCTAAGAGCATGTGCATGGTCTAGTGGAAATCTAATGTAAATGACAAGAATAGGGACCCAGGGGTCCCTCAGATCTAATTTCACTCTCCAACAGCAACTTATGTGGATAAGCCTGAAATGAAGCAACTGTGGTCCACTGCTGGTAACAGGAGGGAAAGACCAAAGGACCTCATTTCCAGTACCCGTTGGGCAAGCATGGGTGAATGCTCCTTTGAGTTGAGCTGGCCTCAGGGTTTCTAACTACTTTATCTTCGCAACAACCATAGGATTCAATAAGCTGTAAAAAGATAGCTCAGGAATGTTCGGGGGAGGAAGGAATTGATAATAAAAAATAATGGGCCAAGGAAATTTATGTCAGGTATCCCAGACCTTTTGTAAGAGTCATCATATTTTTTTAACCTTTTGTTTAACCAAGTTATCTCTTGACAACAGCAAAGTTCTTTCTTTGTGCTGGGACTCTACCAACTTCATACAGACTCTGACATATCTGATGGATAGAAAGAGCACATAACGATAACATGATTTTAGAAATATGAACTATGGCCCTGATGGAAAAGTGTCTAAGACAGGAATAAATGTATCCATTTAAAATAAATCCAGTAGCAGGGACAAGTGTTTACTAACAACCATTATCAATTTTTTGAGATACATGGTGAGTTCATTAATTCTGGATAAATGGCCTACCCTCAAAACATTTTATATATTCTTAAGGATGAATGATATGTTGTAAAACTCTATCTGTCATATAAATCTCTGGAATCTTTAAATATGGGCATCTTCTTTTCTTATTCAGCCACTTAAATAAATAAGCCTTTCAAACAAAAAAATAAATAGCTTTGAGTATATCACATAACTATAAATATAAATAACCCAACAGGATACAATATAAAATAAGTAAGTATAGATAATAATACTATATCATATATTTGAAAATTGCTAAGTAAATAGATTTTAGAATTCTTCACAAGAAAGAAAAGTTACTACTTTTAGAGTGGTGGTGGTTAGCTAGACTTATTGTGGTGAACATAGTACATACAGGTAATGAAACATTAAGCAAAGAACATAATACATACAGGAAATGAAACATTAAATTATTACTTACAGGTAATAAGCATTCAAATCTATTAAATAAACAGATTTTAGATTTCTTCACAAGAAAGAAAAGTTACTACTTTTAGAGTGGTGGTAGTTAGCTAGATTTATTGTGGTGAACATAATACATACAGGTAATGAAACATTAAGTTATGCACTTGAGACTAATATAATGTTACATGTAAATTATACTCCATTAAAAATTAGCAAAATTAAGGAAATAAGCCTTTCATTTACCAAGTTTTCTGAAAGGAGGCATTTGAAATTAGTAGGAGATGGTAAAGGGACTGCAGTGGATACAAAGAGAATATAATTGTGCTTCGTACTTTCAACCTGGTTATGGGTCTCAAACCATTCATAGATCCAGCCAAAGGCAGATGCATAGGATTACTGGCAGATACAGAAAATGTCCTGGAATCCAATGATAAGAAGAGATGAGACCAAAAGTTATGCATCATCTCTCTAGAAAGGTGTTTCAGTTACCTCTTGCTGTTTGGGAAAATTTCTAAAGACACAAGAAAAAGGCACAAAGAAAAGGATAAGGTTCTGGTAGAGATTACTGAGACAGCAACTTGATCGTAGATCAATTAGCATATTGGTTAGGAGTATTTTACTGAAAAATGATAATCTCTGCTCTATGTCAGTAATACAAACTTTAGATTCCAATTCAGTAGATCTTAGATGAAACCCAAGTTTCTGAACTTCTAAAAAGTTCCCCATAGTGATGTTGCTGTTGCTGATTCATAAATCATACTGTGAGTAGCAAGAGTTTCATTGTCATCAACATGAATTTTTATTTCAGTGACTTTAGTAACTTTCAGAAGAAAATTCAAATTCCTATACATGTTTGTCATACATGGTCTTGACAACACCTAATCTTGTCAATTACTTCTTATTCTTCATTACCATAATACACTGACTCCCATTGGCCATGTCATAAAGTAAGGGTTATAAGAATTTAGTAACCTATACCTCATGCTCTCATAGTTACTATTTCTTATGCTTTTGACATAATTTCTCCCATTCCTCTTCTCTGGCTTAAAAAAATGATTTTTGGCAGCCTCTTTAGTCCCTAATCTTCAAGCTCTATCATGTATTATGTGCTACCTTTGAGTCTCTATAGCTCTATAATTATAAATGTCTTCACATTTATAAATCACATTGCAATATAGTAATTCCTTTACTTTTCTGACTCCTTTATTAAGTAACAGATTCTTCAATGACAAAGGTTTTCTATATGTCACATAACTACTACGATGTCTGATAAGGAAGAAATGCTTAGTAAAAGTGAGTTTCATAGATTAATACACTGCCTCTATTCTGTATGAACAAGTCTAAATATTGACAGTATAAAACAATTTTAGTTTGAAGACTAACAGAAAAAGAAATTTAAAAAAAAGCAAAAATATCAATAAAGAAAAGCAGCAAAGATCAGTAATGTTTAAAAGAGGGGCAACTGAAAATAAATCATTATAAAGCTCAAACTAAAGCATAGTTTGAGAGTTTCCTAAATCTAAATATGTAGGATACATTTTAGGAGTAACTACTGAAAAAGGGAATAGATTATATTGTTTCCTGACTGGTAGAATGAGTGCATGGACATGTGTTTCAGGGAATGGAAGTATTAATATCAATAACACTCAAATCAGTTTGGAAGGACACAGGAAATAGGCACATTGGAAGGCATGGAAAAAACAATATAAACAGAAGTCACAGAATGGTAGAAAATTAAATGTTTGAAAATAACAATAACACAAAGTCAAAGAGTAACCAATTAAGCATAATTCATAGATGGTGGCAAATGATTCGATGTGGGACCCAAGGAAAGAGAAAGATTAAAGTTCTGCCATTTTTTATTGGTGAATAGAAACTAGAGAAGTGATATATCAGAATTATGGTGTATAGGGACAGGTTACTGGTTGGTGAAAGCATATGACAAATTCAATTTAGAAAATTTTACTTATAATTCAGTAGCTCTTTAGAATTTTGAAATAAGCATGGCTTTATGTTTCACAATCAGGATTGAAGGACTTGCTAATGAAGTGTTTTCTTGCAATTTACATAAGATTTGGGAAAAAATAGCTACTTGTCCATATCCAAGAATATGAGTATTCAGTAGGTGTGGAAAAGAATGTATCTACAGTTCCTTCAAGTAACCTTTTGTCACTACTCAGTCTGAGTTATGGAACTACACATTCAGAGTTGTAGGTACATGGATATATAAAATAATAATAGATTCTCTTGTCAGAGCATCCAAGGATTAAATTGCAACTTTTCCATTTACTACTTGTATGATTTGGGCCAAATATTTTTCATGTTTCTAAACTCAGTTTTTCATCTTAATGATGACTATACAAGTGTCATCATTATAAGAGTTCATTCAGTTAAATAAGACAATAAATATAATATGTATGGAATGTACCTAAAACACAATATATGATTATTAAAACAGGTTAATTGATGGCTCTCCCTGGTGGTGTCATAGGTTAAAGCATAGCATTGTGAAACAATCCACAGCCACTGAATTATGAGTTCAATCCCAGCGAGGGAGGTGACCCATATGACACAGAAGACCTCACCTGACCCCCACTTCTCCACTCAGCAATGTATTTCAGTACATCTGTCTGTTCTGCTCCCCACTCTCTGGTAATCCCTCTCAACCCCCACACCTCTGGCCTGTACCCCAGTTCTTGTATGCATAAGTAAATCTTAAAAAAAAAACAACAGCTTAATTAGCATGTCAAATTCCATCCTCTTAATGTTTGTGAGAAAAAAAAACTGTCATTCAAAATTTAACATAAAATCAAGCCACATCTTGAATTTTGCTGTCCTGAAAACAAATCCACAAAAGACTATTATGTTATAAGATTTTTTCTGAAATATTCCATCATGTGGTTTACATTTGTTAATGTCTATGAGAATGATGTCATTGATTCATACAATTTCCTGCCATCAAAGTTAGATTTCTATTCAAAGCTCAAAAGCATATTTTTGAATTTTAGAGTAACATATGAATTTTCCATGAGATGAGCACTACAATTATTTACTATAATTCTCCCACCATTCATTTGAGTAAATCATATAGAATAAGCCAACATATTTTCTTCTGTCCTTATTTAAGAGGGATCTGATAACTTGAAAAACTTCCATTGTTCATGGATAAATATCTTCTAGGTGACAATATAGGGAGAACATAACCTGAGACAAAGTGAGACATCTCATGCAAGAAAAGGAACTTATTAAAATTTAAAACAAATAGAAAAGAAAGGAAATGTCTCTTTCACACTATTTATTGTTCTGGCATGCATACAAGATTGTATCTGTCATTCAATATCTCTGAAGCCATATGGATAAATTACTCATTCTTAGTCCATTTTCTTTTTTTTGTAAAAATGTTTTAAATTACTTCACAAATGATATTTCATATAAATATTATTAACTTTTTGGTGAAATAACACTGGTTTATTAAACAGTATATTACTTAGGACTTATAGTCATACTCCTTAATCTGTGTATGACCACAAAATACTCACCACAAAGCACCCATAATCCTCCAGCAGAGTAGATTGTGTTCCCCCTCACCCTACCCTCCTCCTCTTCCTTTGGTAACTTCAATTTACAGTTGGATTTCTAGGATTTTTTTTTAAAGATTTATTTATTTATGCATACAGAACTGGGACACAGGCCAGAGGTGCAGGGGCAGTGAGAGGATTCACTAGAGACAGAGTGGGGAGCAGAACAGGCAGACTGATGAAGTACACTGCTGAGGGGAGCAGCAGGAGGGTCAGGAGAGGTCTGCCACACCTTGTGGGTCACCTCTGGGGTGGGGATTGAACTCATGCTAAAGTGGCTTTAAATTCTTAGTGCTGTGCTTTAGCCTGCTGCACCACCAGGGAGGGCCCTCTAAGATTTGTTTTAGCTTAAATTTTCTGTCCTTTTTTCTCCTTGTTTCTTTATATTTCACATATGGGTGAAATCATAATGTATGTGTCTTTCTTATGACATATTTCATTTCACATAATCCCCTACAGTCACACC
The DNA here is from genome assembly GCF_000260355.1 of Condylura cristata. Lineage (NCBI taxonomy): Eukaryota > Metazoa > Chordata > Mammalia > Eulipotyphla > Talpidae > Condylura > Condylura cristata. Next base: position 67,550,798 of record NW_004567103.1, on the reverse strand, counting down.
CATGTTGTCAACAGTGGCAAGATTTCTTCTTTGTTTTTTAATAACTGAGTAATATACCACTGTGTACATATGCTACATTTTAAGTCATTTATCTGTCTAAGATGCTTAAGTTCTTACATTGTTGACTATTGTAAATAGTGCTACAGTGAACATAAGAGAGACCTTATCCCTTCAAGATAGTATTTTCAGATTCTTTGGGTAGATACTTAGTGGAACATAGACCTAACAAAGATATAATTTTTAGTAATTAAAATTTACTCCTGCAAAATCATAGTGCAATAATAAAATACCATATTTGTCATGTCAGATATTTTTCTAGAAGTTTGATTTGAATCATTTTTATACCAGCCACATACATACTATTTTTTAAAACATATAAGTCGGTTATAGTGGTATTTTAGTGACCTTTGCTGCTAATTCTAATATCTATTCTGTTCTGAAGGGGTTTATAAATTAATTTTTTATTTTGAACATATTTAAGATTCACAAGAGTTGTAAATAGTACAGACATTTCCCATGTACACTTTCTCCAATATTCCCCAAAATATCTCACATAATATACAGTATACTGTCAAAACAAAGAAATATTCATTGGGACATTGTATATTTTGTTGAAATTTCTCAAGCATTACATGTATTCATGTGCATGTACGCACACACACACACACACACACACACAAGCACTGCCTGGATGAGTAGTATGGATCTATGAAAATTTGTCAGATGTATAGATATGAGTAATGAGCCACAGACTCTTCCATTACCATAAACACACACACACACACAATAAATGAATGAAATAAAAACTTCTCACATTTCAAAATTACCCTCAATAGTCATCATCTTCTCCCACCTCTCACCTCTGACACTCACAGATGTTTTCCTTCATTTTAATGTCAATAAGCATTCAACATTACTGTCCAATAAAAAATCAATCATTGAATTGTCTATGAAAAGATCTATTAAATATGAAAGTGGAATCTATATTATTTTCCTAGAGTATTTCTGTATCTATCATTTATATAGAGCTTATATAATCAGGAAATTATGAGGAAAGAAATAGTCAAAATATTTTCTAACAGGAAACTTGTGCTTTATGGATATCATTGATTTTTTATAATAATCATTGAATATTTAACAAAAACTTCTTGCATAGATAACTAAGGGGAAAGAATGTTTCATTATCCACATTATTTAAATGCCATTTTAGCTATCATATTTATAATAGTTTGTATTAGACAAACCAATACTGACATAATTTGGGGGATTAAGCTGTTAAACTGTTACATTTGAATGAAACTGTTAAATTTTTAGACTCTTTATTTCTAATTAACTATTAATAATTTAATAAAACCTGTAGTCAAGGTAACAGACTAGAAAGTGAATTGTATAATCATATTAAATCTTGCCCTACCTGACTGTTTGCTATGATACATTGTGTTCATAATGTTCCTAGGGACCCAAGAATGTAAACATGCTTTGACCTTCTTTTCTTTATTTTGCTGAGAAAGTTCAATAGAATATTTATATTCTCCAAAAACCAGTTTTCCACAAATTTGTAAATTAGGTTTCTTTGACTATGATTTGTCAAACACAGTCTATAATTTTTACTTATTTCCCTGAATAATCACCTTAGGGAAGTAAAATGTGTAGTTGACCTCAAGAGAGGTGAAACTACTAAAACATTATTTTTGTAATGTTCCTAGTCTCTATTAAATCTATTTTGTGGATAAGAGTTACACAGTACAGTTATATTTTTTTGTATCATTTACACAGAAGACATGCGGATACTACTAACTCAATTCTAAATATATAGTACTGTATGCATGCAAAATGAAGGTATACGCAAACTGTTTCCATTATTACAGAATTATTTTCTAGCAAAATAACCCCTTACTTTAAATTCCTTTGACACTAGAAGTTCTAATGTGCAAACCAATCTGCATTTCTAAAGTTAAAACTTCCCAATGTAAATCTTTTACTTAAATATGCATGACACAATTATATTAGGTAATAATAACAGATTTCATTTTATGTCTATGATTTTTTTCTTCCTACTTTTATCTTCCACCCATTAACTTAGTTGTATTATTTACTTCAACAGGTGGAATTTGAATGATGGGAGTATAAATGAAATCAAAATAATCAGCCAGTTTTCTAAAGAGATTATTATAAAACGCATAGCTCATACTGTGGTCTTATTTTTCAATTTTATTTACTTATTTATTTTTATTTGTGGTAATATTAGAATGCACACATCAGATATTGCCGCCAGTCTTCTCCATCAAATCACCCATAATCTACTAATATAATTCATTATGTTGCCTTTCCTTTTTTTTCTTACCCCCTCCCTGATGCCCTCCTCTACTCTGGATGTTTCATTTCTATAGTCAGCTTTAAAATATTAGTTTTAAACTTATCTTTCTTTGATCTTAGTTTGTTTTTTCTTAAACTAAGCCAGTTTTGAATTATATATATATATATATAATATATATATATATATATATATATATATATAATGTATTTTTATGTAAAACAACTGGGGTATAGGCCAGCGATGAAGGGTTTGGGGGCTGAGCGAATTCACCAGAGACAGTGGGGAGCAGAACATATAAATTTACTGAAATACACTGCTAAGGGGAGCAGCTGGCAAGACAGGAGAGGTCTGCTAAGCCATGTGTGCCTCAACTCCCTGGCTAGGATCAAAGTCAGGCTGTAAAGGTGGTAGTGCTGAGGAACCAAGGAACCCCAGGCACTTTAGAATTTAAAAAGCTGCCTGCTTTAGGGGAAGGTTTGATGTCCTACCCTTTTCTACGTTTGCCTTGTATTCAAAAATCAAAACTCAGTTTATGCCATGAACAATAAGGTGAAAACATAGATGAGTGTAAAAGAACAATTTATTGCCAGAAACTATTATACATAAAGACATGTGATTTGAAATGAGAGAACTGTAAAAAAAACATTTGGGAACCATGAAGTCCACAAAGGAGGAGCTGGCTCTTTCCTACTGATCTTCACTCCCTGGTTGTCTACCAAGGTCAGGAGCAGATGACAAAAATTAATAGTTAGAGAAGAACCCAACTGCAGAAAGACCAATGTCTCACTTTCTCTTATTGAAACCTGTAAGGAGAAATTTCCAAGAATGGATATCAAGGCAAGAATTGTTAGAAGATTCCTAATGCTCACCAGATCTTGTACTCAGAAAAATCAATAATTTTAATACTATACTTTCTCCACCCCCAAAGGAACACAAAAGTTACTAAGGGCTGCATATGTGGTGTAAAGAGGGTTCATAAAGTGTAAATATTCAGAGCTAGAAAGCACACAATCTAAAACCTAGGCAATGGAAGTAAGAATGTAACCCATGACAGCTATATACAATACTATATAGAAGCCAGATCAGTCCTTGCTGATACAAGAGGGAGATATTGTTCCTTTATGTGAGAATAATATTTGACACTTTGACTCTTGCATTTATCCCTCCAGATCTTTTTTTTTTTTTTTCTGCCTTGCTTTGGAACTAAAGGCTTTCTTGTCTAGACTGGCCACTTGGAAAGCTTTAATGTCATCTGGGTCAGAGTAGAGCTTCTTAAGTAGTAAGAAGTGCTGATAAAAGAGACAGAAGTAGGTGGAGGTATTTATTTGTATTTCCTATTTGGCAAATCTCACACCAGTTCATCTGTTCTTGTCAAAAAGATTTTAGCCATAGCTTCCTTCCTCTTCATGATCTATGGAATCATGAACTATGATCCCATTTATTTTCCTGGGTAGTAACAATTTTCCTTTCTTATTAATTCCTGAGTAACTCCCATTCCGTATTGATACCCCTTAACTATGCTTTTATAAATATCCTCCTCTCCATGCATGGTGTTCTTCCTTTAATCTTATGAGGATACCACTTATCACCTGATTTTGAGATTAAGTAACCATCTGGCAAAAATGGAAGGAAAATGTGGAAGCAGGGTTACTAATTCTGATGATGACATATTTCCCCAGAAAATATTTGAAGCAGTTAATTTTCTTTGTACTAGTAGATGACTATTCCACCAAGAAGATGTTATCCAAAAACTATAGAAGATAACATTAGACATATGACAAATTTTCTTTTTCCATGTTAATAATTCCATGTTGATAATAAAATTGGTTTGCAATTTTCTTTGGAAAAATTGTTCAGAAAATAAATTTTGATTCTTCCAAAAAGATCATTATTAAAGGATTCTCTAGTTTATTTCATAAAGTCTTGTCCTCTGCTCCCCTCAGCAGTGTACTTCGTTGATCTGCCTGTTCTGCTCCCCACTCTGTCTCTGGTGAATTAATCCTCTCACTGCCCTGCCCTCCGGCCAGTACTGTATGCATACATAAATAAATCTTTAAAAAAATAATTTTCTCAACTTGTCTTTAACTTATAAAATTAAAACTAGAGTTTAATCATATGTTTAAAGAGTCATTTGCAATCTAAACAGAGGAGAGATGTAATTATTATTTTCAGCTTATACTTGTTTTAAATTTATAGACCATTAATCTAGTAGGCTTTACACCACTGTTTGACTTACAAAGAATAAAAATTAAACTCATGATATGCTTAAACCTAATAGCCTCAAGTTGGGTCATCTTTACAATGACATTTTGAGTACACACACACACACACACATATGTATAATGTTTGTGTTTGTTTTTCTTTGTGTGTATGTGTTGAGCAAAAACCAAAGAAATCCAGGACAAGACACTTTAAAAAAAAAAAAAAGTTTTACTTATGCATACAGAACCGGGGGAACAAGCCAGAGGTGCAGGGTCAGCGAGAGGATTCACCAGAGACACAGTGGAGAACAGAACAGGTAGATCCACGAAGCACTCTGCTGAGGGGAGCAGCGGGCTGGTCAGGAACGGTCTGTCATGCCATGTGGATCACCTCGGGGCCAGAGATGGAACTCTCACTGAACGGACTGTGGATAACTTGCAGTGTTACGGCCCAACCCGTTTCGCTGCCAGGGAGGGCCACAAGACACATCTTAATATAACTTCTGAAAACTGAAAAGAACAAAATCTTGAAAGCAGTGGAGAGAAATCGTGCAGTTTATTTAAGAACACCAATTTGAATAGCACAGGATTTCTCATCTCAAACCAAAAAGGGCAGAAAATAGTGGCATAACACTTTGCAAGTACTGAATGAAAATAACTGCAAATTCTGCATCTGATGAAAATATTCTATAGAAGAAAGACATTTTCAGGTGAAGGAAAACTGGAAATCTGTCCCTAGCAAATCTGTCACTAAAGAATGGCTAAAAGGACGTTATATAAATTGTAAAGAAATGATCACAGAAGACTGGATAAAGAAAAGAAAGAACTTTGGGATGGGTAAAAATAAGGGCTCATACAATAGACTATCCTTCTCACAGGTCTTAAGATATATTTGATGATGGAGAGGAAAATTGTAACACCATCCATTGTGGTAGTCAGTGTATGTAGAGTAAATATCTAAGTCTATTGTGTTGTAGAAATAACTGTGATAAAGGCATCTAAATATATGCAAAACCTCTCTACTGCCTTTAAAGTGATTTAAAATCTAGATCAGTAGGCTGGAGTAAGTGACATATGTACACTGTATTACCTTGTGCCAAAAATACACAGCTATATAAAGTACACAGCTATATAAAGAAAATTCTAGATAAATCAAGATGAACTTTCTTTCTTTCTTTTTTTAAGTATTAAAATACACCAGCCAAGTAGCATTAAGGGAGTGGTATCTGAATGTTTCCCTCACAATGGATGCAAGCTATGTCCAAACAAGGAGTTGACACTGGGTGTTAAGTTAGGATCTGCAAGGCAAGATTAATAATAGAAGAAACAAGAAGTTCTCACAAGTTCGAATAGGGTAACATGGAGCCACAGTAAGGTCAATTATGATGTCAATACGTAAAAAATCATCACCAAAAAAAAAAAAAAAGTAAAATGCCAAGGTCAGTGGGAGTTCAAAGCCAAGCAAAATGGGATCTATAGAAGGAATCTATAGAAAGTAGAAAAATTGAAGGAGGGAAGACTAGTTTATGGTTTGCTACTGTGGACTGACAGGTGGTGCATGAAGCTTAAGACATATGCTCATTTGATATACAAGGGGAAGGGTTACATAGGGAAATATAATATTAATTAATGTGCTTTTTTACCTTCACCTTTATGATGACTCCTAATGGGATTTATATATTATCACCTATAATCCTTTTGCAAATTTTGTGGCAAGAAATTGTTCTCATTTTTTGAATATATAGCAGAGGTTAAGCAAATTAAGTAATTTCGATGCAATAGTTAAGCCAAATATTACTAGACTAAGATATGCATATGGTCTAACTTTAAACATCTTGTTTATACTCAAGTCCCAAGGCACGACTGAGCAAAGGTTCTGGTTGGTAAGAATTGCATAATCGCTTTACCACCTCCTCCCTCCAATTTTGAGTAGCATGAACATATACTGTTCAGTTTAAAAGCTGTCCTCTTAATCTTTTGCATTGAAGAGCAGAAAAAGTCTTAAAAACAAAGCAGGTCTGTGGTTGACTGAGATCACAGGAATTTTTTCTTTAAAATCAAGTAAAAGCTGAGCCTCCCCAGTGGCCTCAGGGTGTAACTCTGAGTGCTATCACCACCATGGCCTGAGTTCCCTTTATCCCCTGACCAGGGAGCTAACACATATGGTACAGTAGACCTCTCCTGCTTTGCCCATTGCTCCCCTCAGCAGTGTATTTCAGTAGATCCCCCTGTTCTGCTCCCCCGTCTGTCTCTGGTAAATCATCTCACCTTGCACCCCTGACCTACACCCCTGTTCTTCTAGACATTTTTTTAAAATTAAAACAAAAAACAAATTAAGTAAGAGTTCAAGGTAAAAAATTGAAAGTTATGCAGTAGTCACTTGTTGGTTAAAATATTATTTGCCTTTGGTATTTTTAAGAAGTAGAGAAATGATGTACATTCACTATTCATATTTACTTTTCTGAGAAATCAGTGTTGCCCAGTACTTAAAAATATAGGATGAAGGTCAGTGTCATGAAGGAATCTTGAACCTGCTTCTTTGTACCTTTGCATCCTTGAGGGTGATATTTACTTTGGTAAAGTTTAATGTATGAACATCTGTATATTAAAAGATAGTCATTTGGTTACTTAGATACATAAAAAGCAGCTTGATGCTTCTTGGTAAATTATACAACAATAAGAAAACAATACACAGCTATATATTGAAAACTCTGGCTAACAGTGTTTGTATAAAAGTATTGATAGAAGATCTTAAGGTTAGAATCTTGACCTCCATTGGAAATTACCTCCATTCTATCTAAACATTCAATCCAAAACAAAGATACAAAAGATGATTCATTGAAGTCAGTGACGATGGGTGAGTGGGTAAAGGAGAACAGTCAGTGGGTGAAAGAGAAAAGAAGGATTAAAATAAATGCAGGCCTGTTTTGGCAATAATACCATCACAAACTTTATTCCTGGCCTAAACTAACTCAGGACTGCCATGTGGGATACCAAGCAGTACATGGCTAATGAATATGGTCTATGGCCTTTAAAGAAAACCGATGTAGTAAGACATAAAACAGTCTGAAAAAAATAATTGAAATACAATGCTTATTCAGTATTAGAATGATAAGGAAAATGATTCATTTGGCAGAAAATTATTGCAAAGAAAAACAAGCTGAAGATTTCTCCCAGCTAAAGACCCTAAAATAAAAATGAAAGCTAAGCCTCTTAGGTGGAATGCTATGAATTCCAACTGTGTACAGTAAAGGAGTTGACAGAGACTAATTGCTCAAGAAGAAAATGTTTTAAAAATTAAGCACTTGAATCAATATGTCATCCTGGTATAAAAGAAAAAGAGTGCCATCTGGGGAGTGAATTCTTATTTTCTAATTAAATATAAAAACAAAGATACTTTACAATTTTAAGTGGTCGATGTTACCATAGGTGATTACAGTAATCTGTCTTCTGTAAGGCAAATCGATTAAAAATTAACTCTTTGTTTCTAATAGTAGCTTATCAACAATATAATATTATTTTGTTACATATTCTAAATAAAAAGATTTTTTTGTGAACAAAAGCAAATCTTGAACATTCTCATAATAAGAAAAAAAAATAGATTTATCTATATATTGTGATAGAGGCTAATAACTTATTGTATAGATATGGGAAACACGTTGCACACCTGGAAGTAATTTATCAATTATATCCCTATAAAAAGTAGTAAATTGTTCAAGGTTGAAAAGAAAATCTCTATCCATTTCAAACAATTTAAAAGTATCGAACCTACAATGCATGCTTAGCTTTTTATAATTCATTAAAAATATATAAAACTTCAAAACTAGGACTTGCCTTTTATTACATAACATATCAGATTAATTGATTACTCCTGTTCATGCTGAAATCTTCAACCAGTGTGAATTGGTGAGTCACATTCACTAACACATGTCTTAGGAAATCATTTCTTTGGTTAAATAAGATTTTCATAAAAATAAACATATTCATTTTTTCAAATTTAACTGCTACCTGGTCTATTCTAAGACTTTTAATACAGTAAGTTTTTCTTCTACCTAACATCAAGTGATATCAATTTAGTGAGATATATAAGAAATACTTCATAAAATCATTAGGATGTGTTCCTTAATATTTTTCAGTTTTTCCTACTGTAATGTTAGTATGTGTTCCCTGTCTTTACGTTAAATGTTTATATATAAGGAAAAAGGATTTTCTATATGAAGTTCTGAAGCAAATCAATAATGAATGTTTTTTTAAATAGCTATCACCGCTGTGGTTACTTGGTAATATTATGGTTATATTTTAACATTAGAACTGAACAAAAACAGAAATGTTACAGGGCAGGGAGGAGGCAACCCTGAAACCCCAAAGCTGACCACTCTTAATAGGTTCTGCTATCTACCACATCAAGACAAAACATGTAAGAAGTTTAATGGAAAGGAACTTCCATACAATTAGTGTACAATACAGAAAGGACAAAGAATATAGTTTCTAAATCAAACACCCAAAGTTACCCATCCCCTCATGGGCAAAAGTTACCCCAAAAGGGATTGGTCCAAAGCAAGGCCCAAAAGCCTACCACAAGCCTAAAGTACCTTTTGGAGAGGACCCATAGAAAAGGGCCAGAAATGGCCAGACAAGTCTGGGAGGAAAAGAATAAAATCAAAATCAATATTAACCTGCCATAGGTAATCTCCCCACGGGTCTTACCTACATCTGTTTCAACCAGTCCAAGACCAAGAAACAAATGCAGTTTCTTCACAGGTCTCTCTGCTTCATGTGCCTCCCTCAGGTCTCCTTCTGGCTCTCCACCCTACTTCCTCCTTCTTCAGTCTCCTCTCTAGATTCTTTTCCTCCCTGCTCAACTCCACCCTCTTCTGGGTGGGGCAGGGAACCTGGAACCTCCCCTTTCCTGGAGGCCACTTGTTACAGAAATACAAAATAGCACCAATCAATGTAGTGTGTGTCCTCTTTTCATTGGACATGGCATGTTTTGGATTTGATTCAGGATATTCTTTTGCATTATTAAGAAACTTTCAATTACATTGACAAGAGAAGTCTCAAGTTTCCTAACTATTTGAAAGCACTCTCTTCTTCAAATAAAATAATCCAAGTGGGATCCTATGTGGTTACAGGAATAAGAATCTTGCCTTCAAAATTCATTAAGGTCCACATAGGTCAGAATGCAGATGAATATTTTCTTAGGCCTCACTATAAAAAAAAAAAAGCTTATCTTCCTAACTCTTTGACCATATTCTGTCATGCTGTATTCTATGGCAAAACAACATGAATAGATGTATGCCTAGTTTCCCAATGCAGAGCAAAAACAAGGCTAAAGCCAAATTAATGTTAATAAAGCTTCTTTCAAGATTTGGGAAATGAAATGGGATGCTGGTGAGGACAAATTTGGCATGAAACAGAGAACAACTAATAAAATAGATGATACATAAAAATGAATGGACTGTATGGCACTACGTGGTGGTGTAATGGGTTAGAGCACAGCACTGCAAGTTAGCCACAGCTGCATCAGTGTGAGTTCAATCCTCACCCCAGAGGTGATACACATGGTGCTGCAGACCTCTCCTGACCCACCATGCTGTACCCCTGAGCAGTGTACTACATTGATCTGCCTGTTCTTCTCCCCACTCTCTGTCTCTGGTGAATCCTCTCATTGCCCCTACACCTCTGGCCTATACCCCAATTCTGTATGCATAAATGAAGAGATCTTAAAAAAAAAAAAGTGAATTAACTGTAAACATGAAAATGAATTCCAAATGTCTTAATTCAATAAAAGAATCCAGATTCCAAAGATATATAATTTATGATATTATAGAAAAAGCTCTATAGAAAAGTCATCACTTCAGGAAGAGAAACAGATCAGTAGTTGTCAAGGGCAGGGAGAAAAGGAATAGACAACTAAGTAGCATCAAGAAACTATATGTAATAAAGGTCATGTCTTGTACTTTGCAGCATTTACCTGACTATATATATTTAGCAAAATTCATAAAACTGTACATCTATATGTAAATTAGAGTTTGATAAACCTCATATTTTAAAATATGAATATTGTACAACATAATCCTTCATATTCCTTGTAATCACCTTCTAAGGATTTTCTTAGAATGGTTTTTCTACAAAGTCCTTGCTTCCTGATACTCTAAAACCACAAGTTTTAGCTCTTCTTAGTCTTGTTTCTTATATCCAGGTTCCTCAAACTCTTATCTTTCTAATCCTCCCAAAATAATCCTAAAACCTCTTAAAACCAAATGAACCAATTCACAAAAAAAAGGAAAAAAAGGAGACAACTTTACCACTTATTGATGAATCAAATCATTACATTTTCATGATCATAAACAAAAGACTTTTTCAACTATTTTATTGCTTTACGTTGTATCTTTTATTATTTTTACAATAAAAGTACCTCAAAGAGATTTATCTCAAAGATGTCTTTGCCATCTCAAAAGCCTGCAGAAACTTTCCATTTAGAGTCTTACCAGTCTCTCCAGTACTAAGTACCAAAATTTCCTTCTCCACCCATAAACTGCCAAAAAAAAAAAAAAAAAAGCAAAGAATTTACTTTTCAAAACATTCATTTCCTGCTTGAAATTTCTTTTTAAACAGTCATTTCTGGTCACCCAGTATCTCTTCATTCATCCAATGCACTATTTTTTCAACAGATAAAGGGAACATACAGTATGAATATATCCATTTATTTGCTCACTTTCTTCCATATGGCAATACATAATATTTTATATTTAGAACTGATTCTACATTAAGAGAAAAAAAGTACTGTTAATCCAAGGAGATGAAAATTTAAAAATTGCTTTGCACAGCAGCCTCCCCTCACAATTCAGCCCATTCTCAAGGGTGTCCCACCTGTTGGGAGACAATCCCCATAGTTGTTTCCTTTTCTACATGTCTTCTGAGCAAAAGATGTTGACAACTGTGCTCCAGAATCTTATCTGGTATTTTGATAAAGGAAATGGCCTTGGAAAGTAATGACAGTATCTCCACCCTAGGTAAAGGTTGGGCGGGTGAAAGAGGAGCCCCCTTAAAAAGATTGGATTTTCTAAAGTAGAGAGGGTCTTGGGCTATCAGCATGATCTCATTTCTATTTCTAAGCAGCAGTTGTGATGCAAACTACTGCCTGTACCTCCTAACTGGGCCACTTTACTTCACAGTGTGGGATTCAGGAGCAAGAAGAATAGATGTAGCCATGAAGCTTATGCTAGCTGCTGTGCCGAAAGTGATTTAACCCTGTGTTTCTGATCTAAAGTTGCATGTCCTCTGCCAGCATTCACAGAATTGTGGAAAACTATTTTTTTTAAAGATTTATTCATTTATGCTTATAGAGTGAGAGTATAGGCTAGAGGTGTAGGGGCAGTGAGAGGGTTCACCAAAGACAGAGTGGGGAGCAAAACAGCCAAATCAATTAAGTACACTGCTGAGGGGAGCAGTAGCAGGTCAGGAGAGGTCTGCAAAGCCATATGGATCACCTCCAGGGTGGGGATGGAACTCATGCTGACGTGGCTTTAGCTTCTTAGTGCTGTGCTTTAACCTGCTGCAGCACCAGGGAGGGCCCAAAACTAAATTTTTGACTAATAAGCATACCTCCTATTACTTTTGATATTATACATTAATACAGTTTACAACTATATGTCCTTCTGTGGATTGATATCACTTGAAAACTTCTGAGCCAGTGCCCACAGTACTGTCACTACCAACATCTAGGTCAGTTCCTTAGCTCTGCCCAGAATGATGCCTCATGCCCTACAAGCTGCTGCCACAGTTACTGTCCACTCGAAGCTCTGAGGGCTACTTTCTCACTGTGCTTCCATGGGGCAGTCTCACCTGGATTTTCAGTCTGCTACTCAAACCTTGGAGGCCATCACCAGTGATTAGCCAATTCAGGTCTCTTACAATGCTCTAGTCTTGTGAAATGATAGGGAGATAACTCCTTTTTTCCCTTTGGGCTCTTGTTTTACAGCACTCTTGCTTGGCACTGGTGAGATTACAGTTTGGTTTGGCTTTACAAATATATCATTCTCTTTCTATAGTATAGACACCCTGGACTAAATGGTAGCTTATCAAGGTGAGTTCAAATAAAGCAGCATGATATAAACAGAATGATTTATCTTCTCCTCTATTGTTGAGCCAACCACATTAGATCAACACTCTCCTCCCTTAGCACAGATTCTGCATCAGATTTTCAAGTCACTGTCTTGTGAAACTAAATTGGATACTGGCGTAGACTATATCTCCCCCCACCCCATGTATATATTGAAAACCTAACCCTTAAAATGACAATATTTGAAGATGAAGGTCTCTAATGACTTAGATGAAGTTAAATTGGGTCATGAGGGGGTAATCATGATTGATGTCTTTATAAAAAGAAGAAACACCAGATCTTGGCCACCTCACTTTCTTTCTCCAAACATACAGAAAAAATGGATAAAAATGACGACCCTTAGCTAAAATTAATTCTGATAGCAATTTGATCTTGGAATTCCAGCCTCCAGAACTGTGATAAAGTTAATTTATGTTGTTTAATCCACCCAGTTTATGATATTTTTGTCATGGCAGCCTGAACTGAATAATTCAGAAATCTCTGTGTCATGCCTTCCCACCCACTGACAGCGGTACAAATCTTGAGTACAAACACTTGGGAATGCTTGATGTGAAATCTTGGACTAGTATGGGGCTGCTTTTTGCCTAGTGTGGGCCTGTAGTGTTTATTGATTTTTAGTCTCTTTTAATACAGCTTCCACTTAAGCCTCCAAGATGATGTTCGAGTCAGCATGCTGAACTATTCAGGGGAAAGAATTTACAAGCTGCTAACAAGAAGCTGATATATAGGTATCATGACTCTTGTGATACGGTTTACCATATAGATCAGAACATTGACAGAGTTTAAATAATTGCAAATAAAAAAATGCTTTTTTCTATGTGCACACATTCTCAAAAAATAACATTTCAATTCTATGTTTTTAACTTCCTACACATTTTCTCGAACATCTACAATTTTTAATTATTATAAAGCTATATTTAATATTTAACCCCACTTATTGAAAGTATATTCCCACCCCATTGCCCATCCCTGCCCCAGTTCAGCACACAGCCTGCAGGCAGTCTAGCATGAGCTGGATTTAATGGGTTTTGAGTTTAAAGAAAAAAAAAAATCAAAGCCGTTTTGGAGACACATGTGTCAAGTTTAAGTCAGACTGGTATCAATCAGGTACAACAGAGCTTACCTGCCCAGCTGTGGGGCCCGGTGCCAACCAAGACATTGCAGGGCAGGTTGTTTGTACACCCATAATTTGAGTTTGAATCCTGTGTTGATATTGAACAAAGACAAATCAGATTTGAGCCACCACTAGCACCAGTGACATTCAAGCTCTCACTGGCACCAATCATGTTTTGGAAATAGCTATTTGGAAAATGAACCTATTAGGTTTAAAAAGTGGATACCCAGAAGGGAGATATAAGGAGAGGCTTCAATTGGCTTTTAGAGACTTAGGAGAGTCTAGACGTCAGAGAGAATTTCTCCAGACTGTCTCATAGGAAGAACTTTGCTGATGAATGCAGGAAGTGCATTCATCAGGAATGCCCAACAATTTTTCCTATGTATGTCAGCCATTACTTATTTATTTATTTATCCATTTATTCATTCATTCATTCATACAGAACTGGGTACAAGCCAGGGGCGGTGAGAGGCTTAACCAGAGACAGAATGGGGAGCAGAACAGGCAGATGAATGAAGTACACTGCTGAGGGGAGCAGCTGGAGGGTCAGGAGAGGTCTGCTGAGCCATGGGGGTCACTTCCAGGGCCTGGGATCAAATTCACACTGAAGCAGCTGCAGCCAGCTTGCAGTGCTGCATCCTAACCCTTTGTGCCACCACGGAGTGCCCATTATTTATTTACTTTTGTTGTTGTTGAGTTCTAAGAATTCTTTAAATATTTTGGGAGTTAATCCGTTTCAGCTATTTAATGTGCAATATCTTCCCCCAGTCCAAAATTGACCTCTTATTTTTGTGGAGATTTCTTGTGCGGTACAAAACTTTTTAACTTATATAGTCCTGTTTATGTTTGTTTATATAGTCCTGTTTTTGTTTATGTTTCCCCTGACTCTAGAGTTGTTTTCCCAAGTGCTTCTTTTTGGTTAATGTCCAGGAATGTACATTCTATATTTTCCCTTTTATATTTTATGGTTTGAGTCTTATGGCCAAGTTTTTAATCTATTTTGAATTAATTTTTATGTATGAAAATAAATAATGATGTGATTTCATTTTTGTCCATGTGACTCTCCATGTTTCCCAATATAATTTGTTAAAGAGACTTTCCTTTCCACATTGTGTAGTCACAACTCCTTTGTCTAGGATGAATTGTAAATATTTGATTGTGCCGACTTCATTGGTTTATGTTTCTGGTTTTGTTTTTTTTTTTAAGATTTATTTATTTATTCATACAAGAACTGGGGTACAGGCCAGAGTTGCAGGGGTGAGAGGATTCATTCACCAGAGACAAAGTGGGGGCAAAACAGGCTGATCAAGTGCAATACACTGCTGAGGGGAGTAGTGGGCAAGACAGGAGAGGTCTGGTGTGCTGTGTGGGTCACTCCCTGGCCAGGGATCAAAGGAGCTGCAGTGTCTGCAGATAGCTTCACAGTGTTGTGCCCTAACTTGCTGCACCACCAGGGGCCCCTTGGTGTTTCTGCTTTTGTTCCACTATCACACTATTTTGATTACTCTTGATGTGTAGTATAATTTGAAGTCAGGTAGTGTGATACCTCAATTTTTCTTATTTTCTCTAAGATTGCCGTGGTGATTTGCTTTTTATTTATTTTTCTTTTGTAGTTCCAAGCAAATTATATACTTTTGTTCTATTCCCTTAATGATGTTGTTGGAAATGTGATAGTTTTATGTTGAGTCTATAAATTGCTTTAGTTACTATGGTCATTTTAACCCAGTTTATTTTTCTAATACATAAACATGGACTATCTTTCCATATCTTTGTATTTTATTTTATTACTTTTAACAGATGTCAAAGTCTTACAGTTCATATATATCTATAAACTATGTATATTAACACATGTAACTATATATAGAGAGAGAGATATGTAGATATATCTGTAGATAGATAGATGATAGATAGATGATAGATAGGTAAATAGATAGGTAGATAGATAGATAGATAGATAGATAGATAGATAGATAGACAGATAGATAGATATGCCTGTGTTAATGTCATTAAAAAAAAAGACTTACCAACAAACTGTTCCCTTGATCATTATATGATTTCCATCTTTGTTACTGAAAACCTTTTTTGCCTGCAAAGTCTATTAATCAGATAGGAAAATAGCAAAAACTGCTAATTTCTCTATACACTGGTCTTAAAATACTTTGCTCCAACCTTTCACTTTAAGTCTATGCTTGTCTTAGATCTGAAGTGAGAGTCATCTATGTGTAATATAGATGACTCATCCTTTTTAATCCAGTTTCTCATTCTGTTTATTTATTTATTTATTTTAAAAATTTATTTATTTGTACATACAGAGCTGGGGTACAGGCCAGAGGCTCAGGGGCGGTGAGAGGCTTCACCAGAGAAAGAGTGGGGAGCAGAATAGGCAGATCGACAAAGTACACTGCTGAGGGGAGCAGCGGGCGGGTCAGGAGAGGTCTGCCTCGCCATGTGGTCACCTCAGGGGCAAGTGGGAATCGAACTCATGTGGAAGTGGCTTTAGCTACTTAATGCTGTGCTTTAACCCGCTGCGCCACCAGGGAGGGCCACGTTTTGTGGTTTTTATATGGATTGTTTTAAGCTTTCAATAGCTTGACTAGCCTTTGTTAAGTGCTAATACTGAGTCATTGTAAATTGACTATACAGATTCAGTTCTTTTCTTCCTTTGTTTGAATGTCTTTTGTTGTCCCTTATTGTTCTCTGTTGTGTTTCTGAATTTTTTTTTAAGATTTATTTATTTCTGAATACAGAACTGGGGTACAGGCTAGAGGTGCAGGGGTGGTGAGAGGATTTACCAGAGGCAGAGTGGGGAGCAGAACAGGCAGATAGAAGATGTACACTGAGGGGAGCAGCAGGCATGTCAGGAGAGGTCTGCAGCACCATGTGGATCACCTCCAGGGCTGGGGATCAAACTTGCACTGAAGCAGCTGCCCCAACTTGCAGTGCTGCATCCTAACCCACTGCACCACCAGAGAGACCCTGAATTTTTATTTATCACATAGCTCATAGTCTTATGTGTGGTTGTGTATGTGTGTTTTAATCTTTCCATGTAACAGAACTTCTTTCAGCATTTCTTGAAAGTTAGGTCTAGTAGTGGTAAATTTCTTTAGCTTTTGTTTTTCTGGATAAAACTTTATTTCTCAATCATATCGAAATGACAATTTTATGACATAGAGTATTCTTGGCTGCCAGTTTTTATATTTTAGAATGGTGAATATATCATTCCAATCTCTTCGAACTGGAAAGTTTCTGCTGAAAAGTCTAACAAAAACCTGATCAAGTTTTCTTTGTAAGTAACAAAGCAGCCTTTAATATATACACATATATATTAATGTCTTTAATGCCAAAAATAAAGTGAAAGTAACACAAAAGTCACCTATAGATTAGACAGTAAACGACCCATAAATTAAATTCTAAGCATTTTGGCCAAGAAAGGAAACATGGCTATTCATAAATTTCAGAGGGGACCTCCCTGGTGGTACAGCGGGTTAAAGCACAGCATTGGGAGGCTGAGGCCTCCTCAGCATGAGTTCAATCCCCGCCTGCCCCACAGGTGACCCACATGGTGAGGCAGACCTCTCCTGAACTGCCCGCTGCTCCCCTCAGCAGTGTACTTCCTCA
>NW_004567103.1:67490387-67532398 GCF_000260355.1 Condylura cristata | reverse complement strand
GCCACCAGGGAGGGCCTCATTCTCACTTTTTTAACCGAATCTTCTAGTTCTTACCAATAAAGAATGTGAAAAAACATTTTGTTGCTGTTGACTTCCCATTTATTAATGAGTTTCAGAATGGTTACATTTGTTCTTAAGTCAGTTGCACATTTGTGAATCTGCATTTTACTATGTCTTCAATCAAGTTCAGGCTTCCACTTCTCACCCTTGTTTTGATAGGGCAAAACAATATTTTTTTTCCCATTGTTATTGACTATATTATACACATAAGATAATATCATTTATAATTTCTCCTTGAGTCCTAAGTATTTAGTAATATGCTTTTCTTAAAAATGGAAGTGAGTGCATTTTTATTTCAATTCATTATAAGCCTACACACATTTAGTGTGATATACACTGATCTGTTGTATTTGTGTGTGTGTGTGTGTGTACTTTAATTTGTTAAACCTGAAAATAATCACATTTGATATTTTTGATGCATTGCTAAGGAGGCTGAAACATAAAGAGGCTAAATAATTTTCTCTGGGTAGAAAGTTAGGGAGTGTTAAAGTCAAAATTTGAATTCAGTGTTTGAATTTAGGGCTCAAGATTTATACTATGGTATTCAAAATTAGGCTATTTACCAAAAAAACATGTTTCTAAAAATGAATGTTTCATAATACAGCAGGTATACTTGAAATTAAAAGTAATTTCTCAGGAAAATAAAAGTCTTAGATCCTTCAAATATGGAACATAGAAGTATTCAGTTCCAGATACTTTAGGAAAATACATAATTAGAAACTGTGTGACCTACTTAATGAATATAACATCCAGGTGCAACAGAAACATTTAATAATCCATAATCGGAAGTAGTTATTTTTACTAAGAGGATAAATTTCCAGTAAAATGCCCAACAAGCCTAACATTTAAATAGTAATACTAATTACATTCTGGGTTCATACTTCATTGAATAACATTATTTATTGCATATTTCCCCTGTGATTAAAAGAAAATGCTTTTGTTCATGTGATTATTACTTTTGAAATCTTGTTTAATAACCAGTTAGAGTGGAACAGCCTCCATTGTTTTTGAAGACATTTCAAAAGGAAAAAAAAGCATATATTTGTTGTACAGATACAGATATCCATCCTAGGACAAATTGTTTCCAAGATAATACTGTAAACTAAAATTGTATAATTTCCAGAAAACAATATGATTGCTTTCGGTAACCATAGTTTTTTTTTTTTTTTAATACATTATTAGGCTTCATTAACTATGTTCTTTGCTTAGTTTATCATATTTATGGTAAATAACTTTAATGTAAATGTATATTTGTTTCAGTTAAGTATTCTATATATAAAGACCAGAATATATATTTCTTTGCCAGACTTCAAAAGATTACTAGTATCTAGGCTTTCCACTGTTCAAATATATGAACAGAAACTGCAAAAAGATCATGCACAGGTGAAAAATTTATTGTAGTATTTCAAAGTTTTAAATATGATTTTTAACTTCAAAATAGAAAGTATTTCAAAATTGAAAGTAAGAAGGTTCAAGTTATAAGCTTCAAATCTAATCAAGAATTGCATCAATATGTAATAGTTTAACCTTAGGTATGTGTTTACAGAACAAAATATTACGCAGTAATCAAAAAGATAAACTCATGTCATTGTGGCAACATGGATGGAGCTGAATGAATAACGCTAAGCAAAATAAGTCAGAAGAAGAAAGATAAATACTGGATGTTGTCACTTATATGTGACATATAGACCCTAAGCTAAGGGTAGTTAAAGACAAGCTCCAACCCTTGAAAGCTGACTATAGCACTTAAGCATCCAGAGTGGGGAGGATGTGGAGAAGTGCAACAACAAAGAGGGAAGTAAGCACAATGGAGTATGGGTTTTGGTGGTAGATGCACTGTGGTGGTAACCTGATGTGTAGGGCCTACTATTACCTCAGTTTAAAAAGTAAATTTATTTTTAAAATAATAATAAAAAGAAAATAGGAAGAATGTGTTTACTCTTGCATTTTAAATTTGTGTTATTCTATTAGTAACCTAAAACAATGTCCAACGTTCCTCTTTTTATCACTAAGGATTATTTATTAAAGAAGAGAGGGGCCTCCCTGGTGGTGCAAATGTTAAAGCATATCCGATAGCACTATGAAGTTGGCAAAAGCCACTGCAGTATGGTTTAGATCCCGGGCCAGGGAGGTGACCCACTTGGCACAGCAGACCTCTCTTGCCTCACTTGCTGCTCCCTTCAGCAGTGTACTTTGTCAGTCTGCCTGTTCTTCTCCCACTCTGTCTCTGGTGAATTTTCTCACCCCCTACACCTCTGACCTGTGCCATTATTCTTGCATATATAAATAAATAAATCTTAAAAAAAAGAAGAAGAAACTGAATCATATAGCTTATGATACTGAAAAACTTTGTAGCTAGACAGCACTCAATAAATATAAATCATATGGGAGAAAATGCTGCAAAACTTATCTAATCTATGACTATGCAGAATATGTGATGAAATTTTACAAATCTAAATAAATAAACAATCTAATAAAAATTTGTCAAATTGCAGAGATAATGTTTAAAAGTATTAACCATACCAATAGACTCAATAGAAATCAGGGAATTACAAATTAAGTCTAAATAGCATTACATTTGTTAGCCACACACACAAAAAAAGCTAGCATATTAAGGACTAAGCTACAAAATGTTTACAATTATAAGCAATAACTGGACAGCCCACATATTGTTTATGTAAAATAATGCAACCTAATTAGAAATCTGTTTGGAATAAAGCTTATTATTATAAATTTAAACATATATCAACACTCTGCCTGAGCAATTTATATTTTTTTACAAAAATATTATTCAACAATATTGAAGAGGTCTTATGCAATAAGTTGAAAATTAGAAACAACCCAAGTGTCCATTATGAGAGGGGATGGTAAGCATGCTATGTTATAGTCTAACAAGGCAGGATGAGGACTAGAGTGAAAAAAAATGGAAAAAAAAAATACAGACATGCACACATTTAATATTAAATATATTGCATTATAAATTATCAATATAATTTATTAATATATCTTAAACTTAAGGGTAATATACATATATATTATTTTAATATATATTTGTATGTTATAAATTTTATTTACATTATACTTTATATTTCAGATGGGATTATGTTCAACTACATTTTTACAGTGTTAATTATAAAATGGAGATGTAAGTACTTTTGTTGAGAAAGCAGGAATCAAATTGCCACTGCTGTTTATCTTTGTGTTACACAAAGCCAGTTCTTAATGCAAAAACAAGCATTTAATAGATACTTGAAATCACTAAAATTATACAGTTCATATTTCATAATTGGGATCATGTGTGCATGTCTTCATATCAGAATTGTATACTTAAGCCAACTCAACTGGTTTTATTTCCCCTTCTTGACATAGACATACTCAAATGTTACTCTCTGCAATTAGTTTAATGATTAGTAAAGAAAAAGGAATTATGAATATACTGTCTTTTCAATTGTTTCCTATCTTTTCCATACAGTGTCACTATTTTTACAAGTGTTTGACTATTATAGGAAATTAGCAGAACTGAGAAGGAACATTTTAAGGTTCCTAGGTTATTTAATTTCCTGGAAATCTACTGCCTTCTTTCTGTGTTAAAGAAAATTCTGAAGTATGGACACTTCTTCTATTCCAGCAAGACAGAACTTGCTTCCATTGTACTTTATCTTCCTAAGCTTCTCTGGATTGTAACAAACACAGACACCAAAATTCTGTGTCTGTTGAAAATCACAGAAACTATATGTGAAAGCAATTACAAGGAATAGTAGCAAGTAGACATGGATCACTTACCTCTTCTACAAATACGCACGTATTTTTATTCTCTCATTAGACATCATTTATAAAACACACATTCAAAATTACAGTTACAGGGCCCTCCCTGGTGGCGCAGCGGGTTAAAGCACTACACTGAGAAGCTACAGCCATTTCCGCATGAGTTCAATTCCCGCCTGCCCCGGAGGTGACCACATGGCGTGGCAGACCTCTCCTGACCCGCCCGCTGCTCCCCTCAGCAGTGTGCTTCCTCGATCTGCCTGTTCTGCTCCCCACTCTGTCTCTGGTGAAGCCTCTCACCGCCCCTGAGCCTCTGACCTGTACCCCAGTTCTGTATGTACAAATAAATAAATCTTTAAAAAAAAAAAAATTACAGTTACAAAGAATTTCAAGATGGTGACAGCAGAAAATTAAGCCAAATGTATCCTTCAGATCTTGGGACCTTTTGAGACTACAAATCATATATACAAAAAGTCAGTCAGCCCTGACTGATACAAATAATAGATAATAGATAAGTAGGTAGATGATAGATAGATGGATAGATACATGTATTCATGCATACATATAGACATTAGAAATATCATAAGTTGGCCTCCTTAGAAAGTTAAAGAAACATCAGGGAGGAAAAATAATCAAAATCTACATACAGTATGTAAGGGAAAGGATTTTGCATGTGGACTTTGAGAAAAAAAGACAAATCAAAATGATTCAAGGTTTTGGACCTGAGAAAATAGATGAAGTTATTTAATCAAGTAGATACTATTAGAAGAGGAGCTAATTTAAAAGATGAGAAACATCAGAAGCTCAATTTTGTATTTATTAAGCTTAAGAGCCCATTATACATCCAAAGTGTCAATTTCAATTAGACATTTATGTATGTGGGAGTTAGGAGTTTGAGAGGAACCAGCAAGTGGTGACATCATATCTAAAGCTATGAGAATCTGATGTAAGGCATAAATACAGATGGGGAAGAGAGGTGTCAGGACTCCACCTAAAAGCATTACAGTATTTAGAGATCAAAGAAATACGTGACTTACAATGGAAACTTGAAAATTAACTTTAGCAAATGACTTGATCTCTTCAATTGTATTCATGCAACAGTAAAGTGTTGATACTTACTTTTTAAGAATGTAAGAAAAAAAATTTAATAAGATTTATTTATACATATAGAACTGGGGTACATGCCAGAAGTGCAGAGGGTGAGAGGATTCACCAGCGACAGATTGGGGAGCAGAACAAGCAGATCAACTGAAATACACTGCTGAGGGGGTCAGGGTGCCCACGGGTCAGGAGAAGCCTGCCATGCCATATGGATCAGCTACTTGGCCATGGACAGAAATCATGCAGCAGTGGCTGTGATAACTTCATAGTGCTGCACATTTAACCCATTGTGCCACCAGGGAGGATGCTGAAAGAAAAAAAAAATCTTATATAAACTATCTAGAGAACCCAACAAAACTGCTTCCTTAGTTCAACTGGGTGTCTACCTCTGGTTCATTTCCCGTGCCTTCCATATATATGCAAAAAAAAATAAAAATGGAAACAAACAAAAAACCTTAATCATGTAATTTATTGACTTGTATTACTACTTTATCATTATTTGCTTTCTTAATACATTTGCTAACTGATCAATTGCTTAGGACAGGAAACATGTCTTCTATATTTCTGTACTTATGATTGAATACATTGCCTGGAAGTGAAAGATGCTAAATGTTTTTAATATTTGTTGTTTTTTTTCCCCCTAGAATAAATGTACTAAAAAGAGGGAGTGTGTGAGAGAGAGTGAGTGAGTGAGTGAGAGAGAGAGAGAGAGAGAGAGAGAGAGAGAGATTGAGAATAAATGTACTCTTAACAAGCAAGGTCATCCCATTGCTCTAAAATGGTCTTTGCTCTAGCTCCTGCTCATTATTCTCAGAACAATCAGGAATCTGACCTGCCAGAACTGGTATTTTACATTTCACACATTTATGTTTGGTTTAAGTTGATGAGCTAAAAATGATTTTACAATAAGTTCTTTTTTTTCTGCCTGAATTAAAAGGAATAACAGTAAATCTTTAAACATGATCGCACCTATGGGAAATAAGTAACTCTCCCAACACAATCTGAGATCTAAGTTGAAAACTAAATGCTCTTGACACTCTGTTGGATTTATAAAATGTCAAAATAGTCTCCACATTGATTAGTTATTCATAACTCTGAAATGCTTCCATTTATCTTCATGCTTTTAGAGTACATCTTTTTATCAGTGGAAAGTGGAGCCTTTTTTACTTTAATGATAACTTACATAATTGTGTCAAAGAAACAGATTAGATGCTGAACTTAGAAGAATATTTCATTTATCCCTCTGCAAAACTGCATTCTCTGATTTTGGTTGTAGATAGTTAAGTCAAAAAGCCACATGATTTTTTCTAAATCATTTGTACAGCTTTCCTTGAAGGATAACCCTTGAAAAGATGTAGAATTTCTGAAAACTGAGAATTATAAACTGACCTTAATGCTTCTTTCAAATGTCCTTTGGCTCAAACAAGTTTTGTGGGCTTGTTGTTGTTATATGTTTTAACTAGACACCTCCTATGCCTATATCTGGAATTACTTGTATCAGCACACACACAGTGAAAATGTAACTACTCTGAATATGTAAATCAGAATAATGAAGTGAAAGGAATTAAACAGACCAAAGATGATGAGCCCCCACCAAAAAATAAATAAATAACACACACACACACACACACAGAGGAAATCAGGGAATCCAAGCATTTCTTTTAAATAGAAGCCCCAACATTCTCCACCACCAGGCTGATGGGACAAATACAGGAGGTGGGTTTCTAAGACTCACAAATCAACATTATGTGGAAGCTAGAACATGTTCACACTGACTGGTCAGCACATTCTCTGTAAGACAGTAGTTCTCAAATTTCGTGTACATAAAAGTTATTTAAGTCTTAAAATGCAGATTCCTAAGATTCACCTTTGAGATTGCAATTCGGAGAATTTGATTCAGTGGTATTAGTTTTAAGGATATTTTTAACAAATATCCTTTATGATTATAATGTAAGTTGTCCATGGATCATAGTTGTGAGTGTATGGCTAAGGAGAACTTTTATAGTAGGCCCACTTATAATAAAACACAAACTGAAATCAGACCAATATTGAGCTGGAAGTGATAAGGAATGTTCAGGATGTATTAATTTCATTCATGTATCAAAAACTGGCTCTTCCATCTGGTAACATTCTACTGATCTCATTATTTTGGACCTTGTGTTTAGTATCAACTGTGGTAAACCAGTGGAAACCCTGGTGACTACCATTTTTACACAATTGGTATATCTTAATAAAAGCAGATATTGGCATTTGTTCCTTTATAATCTTTAAAAAAGTAATGATCAGAGGTTAGCTTGTTTCATTTAGAACAAGATGTTCTTCTAATCATCTGTTTCACAGATGAGTTCAGAAAGCAATTAGTAGAAATATTTGAGATAAAATATTTTAAATAACTTTAACCATATATATATATAATAAATGTAATTTTGATATGATATTTATTTTTGCTTATCTTTTAACAGAATTTTTTTTTAAAGATTTATTTATTTGTGCATACAGAACTGGGGTACAGGCCAGAGGCTCAGGGGTGGCGAGAGGCTTCACCAGAGACAGAGAGGGGAACAGAACAGGCAGATCGACGAAGTACACTGCTGAGGGGAGCAGCGGGCGGGTCAGGAGAGGTCTGCCGCGCCATGTGGTCACCTCCGGGGCAGGCAGGAATCGAACTCATGCGGAAGCGGCTTTAGATTCTCAGTGCTGTGCTTTAACCTTCTGCGCCACCAGGGAGGGCCTTAACAGAATTTTTGAAATAACTACATGCCATATAAATCAAATCACTGAGATGAGTGTTTAATATGTTCAAAGTAGTGCAATCATTTACACGACATATTTGTATGACTTTAGTTGATGCTCAAAAAGAAAACTTGGACAGTAATTTCCTTTGACAGCAATAATTTCCTATTTGACAATTCCTGACCACATACACATAGCTATCCATACCTTTCTCTAGATTTGTCTGTTGTGTTTATTTTAGATAAATGAAATCATCAATTCCATTTTATAGACCACATAAACAAAAACAATGTTTTCCGAGTTCACTGACATTGTGGCAGTACATTTGCTTCATTTATTTAAACAGCTGAATAATATTTCTTTGTACAGATATAGCAAAACATTTTTAAACAAATTCATCAATTGATGTGCATTCAAGTTGCTCTTACTTGATTATACCATTTAAAAATCCAACCAACAGCATTTGAAGATTCTAATTTCTCCACACCCTTACTGATACTTTCTTGCCTTGTTTTAGCTATCCTAGTACTTGTGAAGAGGTTTCTCATTATAGGGTTTTTTTTTTTTAAGATTTATTTATTTGTGCATACAGAACTGGGGTACAGGCCAGAGGCTCAGAGGCGGTGAGAGGATTCACCAGAGACAGAGGGGGAGCAGAACAGGCAGATCGACGAAGTACACTGCTGAGGGGAGCAGCGGGCGGGTCAGGAGAGGTCTGCCACGCCATGTGGATCTCCTCCGGGGCAGGCGGGAATCGAACTCATGCGGAAGTGGCTTTAGATTCTTGATGCTGTGCTTTAACCCGCTGAGCCACCAGGGAGGGCCTCTCATTATAGTTTTGATCTTTTTACCTTGGATATTAATAATGTTGAATATCCTTCATTTGCTTATGTGTCCTTTGTATATGTTCACTGGAGCGATAGCTATCCAAATATTTTGCCTTCTCTTTTAAACCACAACCTAGCACACTATTGAAAAGAATAGCTACTCAGTAAATGGTATGTAGACTATATGGCAATGTATATGTATTTTAGTTAATGTATTTTAAATTGCACATGTTAACTTTTAAAGTACAGTTTATTAGAATAAATATAGAATAAGAAGATTACTTTTCCTATCATAAAATTTTAAGAGTTAATTAATAAATAATTCCTAAAGACATCCTCAGCATGATGGAAAACATAAACCCACTGAAGTTTAACAAACAGGATAAAAAAAAAATCTATCTAGGCACACTAAATTCAGATGAGTAAATTCCACAAGGATGAGTAAGCTAAAAATAAGTAAAAAGGGGGCAAGGGTTTAGAAGAAAGCTGTGCTGAAATATGAAATATATAGGAAATTTATACATTTAAACTCAAATTGATCAGAACTACATAGACCTAATATCTAATTAAAAGCCAAATAGCATCTGTATAAAAACAAGCCCACAAGCCTATCTCTATGCATCTTGCAAGAGATGAGTTAAAGTTATATAGGGTGTAAAAAAATGTAAACAAAGAGAAATAAGTTAGCCAAAAGTAATCTGATAGTGGTATTATCATTAAATAAAGTAGACTTTGAGTCAAGAAACATTGTTGACCAAATAAGGATATGACATAGTGAAAACAAATTTCAGAAAGATAGAACAGTCTAAGCCATGTTGTTTGTTATCACACAGACAAAAAATAGGTGAAAAAATAGCAAATCTATAAACATAGTATAATAATTTATCATAACTCTCAACAATCAAATAAAACCAAAAATTTCTACATGAATAGAATATTTTAAAAATCTGATTAAACACGTGACTGAATGCATGTGTGTATTCTTGTATACACAAATATCTAAGAATAATTAGATATATATGTACATACATATATGGATATATATATCGAAGAATAATTAGTGGATATATATCTATCTATAAATAATAGATATTATTCTTAGATTTAATACAATCCCAATTAAATTCCCAACACTTTTACTTAGATTTTAAAAGTTATTTTGAAAGTTCATTAGAACTAGGAAGAAACATGAATAATAAAAATAACCTGGAAAAAGAAAGGAAAACATTGCAGTTACATTATCATAAAGATTACTATAAAATTTGAATAACTGAGACAGTATCATAGGATTGACGAATAGAGCAATTAATTAGAACAGGGTCAAGAAAAACATCCACAAATATATAAAAGTATCACTACAATTTTCTTATTTGTACTTTCGTAACAGTGTGGAGTTAATTAAATCTTCATATAAAAAAATTCATTCTAGATGTATTATAGATAGAACAGTAAAACTTAAAAGATAAACTGTGATATCCAATAGAATAATCACTAATCGCAAGTGCATAATTAAAACTTAATTAAAAATTTATCTGTAGTAATAGAACATGTTAACAGTTAATATCCACATGTACTTAGAGGCTACTACATTAGCACAGATTTAGAATACCTCCATCATCAGGAAAGCTCAGTTGGTTGACTTAGTTCTAGATCATAATTGCCCATAGTATCTTTGTGACTTTGGGTTAAAAAGACTTCTTAAAAGTAAAGAAATAATGGAAACTATAAGGCAACTATAACAGCAAATTGAAAGACTTTAAAGTTAAGCATTTATGTTGATCAAAATATATCACCCAGAGAGTGGAAAAGACATCAAACTTAAGACGATATTTTGATTATATTAAGATGACAATTAAGTTATATATAGAAAACATATTTTATGGCATTTATGTAACTCAGTGAGAAAACAGCAGACAACCTAACAGAAAAACAAGGAAAAGACTTGAACAGGCACTTTACAAAAGAAAATATCAAAGATCCAATTAATATAGAAGCAGATTCAACATCATAAATTATTAGGAAAATTGCAGTTACATTCACTAACCTCTCTCTTTCTCTGAAGATTGTCCAAGAAATCATTGCAAGTCATTGTATGATTTTTAAACCATTTACTATATTTCAATGAGCATTATAGCACAAAGTTCAATTTCTATATAAGAAAATGTTTATTAATAAGCAAGCCCCCACCTACTTTCTCTTAGATCCCACCTAGAAAGTAACTGTCATGATCACTTTTTGGTTTTGCTTTTAATCTTTCTACCTGTTTTCCCACACACTATTCTATACCTTATTTTGTCCTCACAAAATGACTTGAAAAGATGGTACATTTTTATACATACATATCTGTATCATTCATTTTAATAGGTTCTGTATCATTCATTTTAATAGGTAAATAAATGTCATTGTACTGATGTACCACAATTTATTTAACTTGTCCTTTACTGATATTTAGTTTTTTCCAAATCTTTTCCATCTCTATGCACTGCAATGCATATTTTAATGCATTCATTATTTTACATGTGTGGCTACAGCTAAAAGATACATTGTTTTTTAAGATTTATTTTTATTTATTTAAGCATATAAGAATTCGGGTATAGGATAGAGGTGCAGGGGTTAAGAGGATTCATTAGAGACTGAGTGAGGAACAGGACAGGCAGATCTACTGAAATACTGAGGGGAGCAGTAGGTAAGACAGGAGGGGTCTGCCATGCCTTGTGGGTCACCTCTTTGGCTATTGATAAAAACAGGTCCCAGTGGCTGGCAATAGCTTGATATCCCTGAGATTTTGACCGCTGTGCCACCAGGGAGGCTCTAAAAGATATGGTCTTAAAAGTAAAACTACTCAAGTAATCTGTGGCTTTTTAAAATTTTGATTGACAGCTCACCATGAAGATGGAAACAATTTACAATCTCATCAGCCACATATGATTTCAGGCACTTATATTTAAGAAAAATGACATATATAAAATGAGCCATCACAGGGAATAATGATATATGGGAAGATAATTCAGAATCTTATACATTAATAATCTATGCAAGTAATTAGGGCAAAGTCAATAAGAATGAGATGGAGTAACCATTTCAAGAAGGATTGAGGTAGTAGATTTGAGAGGGTTGAGATAATGACATCTTTGAAGACTCTCTCCATAATGACCTTAAAATATATCTTTTACTAACTCATCCAACTAAAGCCCAATAATTCAAATGACATCCACTCCATTACTACCTCAACCTTTGACTTGTCAGCCTCTCAGTTCCTTTTGCCAAATTCTCACTTCATTAAAGTGCTACTAAAATGAATTTCCTTTGTCAGATGTCTTCACTACTCTCCATTAAGCCATTAACATGGACTCTTCTCTCTCAAACCTTTGGCCTTAAAGGTTAGCAAACTTCAAGTTCAAGTATTTGGCCTTTATCATTAAAAGCCTAAGAAAAATATATTCTCAGATCTGCCTCCATATTTAACCTTTGAATTATGTCAGGTCTAGCATTAACAAATCTGTATCTCCTCAGGAGAGTTCTCCTCATAGCTGTCCCATGAAAAAGCATATTAGTTTCCTTTAGGGAAACTGAAGTTAGTCAAGGTAAAAAACATCTCTTCATTATTTACATAAACTAATTAGTTTCTAATATTGTGTTGATATGCATGAGACACCTATTTCTTCTGGACAATGAGAGAACTTTATTCTGTGTCACAGTCAAATGTCATCAGCCTATATACTTATTACTAGAGCTAATATTTTTGTGACAGTATTTCCTCTTGAAGAATATAAGGCAGATACTGTGTTGTTTTGTATTAGACTATTTTGCTTGGACCTGTTTTCCCTTGGAGAATTTCACTTTGACAAAATAATCTCATAGTGATCTCCACATAATTCTTCCCCAGTTTGTATAACTGTACAAGATAAGAACAGAATGGGAGAGAGAACAGGTAATGATCCTTGGGATAGCTTACTACTGTTTCTTAAATAGATCTTCTAATGATAGAAGTATCTATGGATGATGGACATACCATATATTTTGATTCACACTTAGAAGGAAACTTCATGTTATTTTCTCTGAAATCTAAAACTGGCATAAGTAAAGTTGAGAGGGTGCTAAAGCAAATAATGCCTAAGTAAACCTATCTTTTTAAAGCATTTAGGGTATTTTCTGTTTTCCCATTGTTAAAAAACATTCTAGTTTCAGAGAGGCAGTTTTTATATTTGCAGGAAAATCATTCACTGAAAATGCACTTTTTTTTTTAATCTTGAAGATATAAAGCAGAAATGTGATTCCAAAGGTTACAATTGTTCTGTAAGATAATATAAGGAGGTTAGCTATGTTGCAAGAAGAGTTGCATATCTGCAGATTGTGCTTAGAGGAAGTTTTCCAAGTTTGGATTTAGAATGTGCTGTCTCTGAAAATTATAGCAACCCCTTGGGAAAAATTCTTGTAAAAAAAAAAAGTCCACAAAGCATAAGCAATAGAGACCTCAAAGGACTTGTAGTAAGATGGGAAAGTCCAATTAACTTGAGCTTGAAGTGAAATTCGACTTGACTAAGCATTGGACCATTGCATCCAGCTGTTGAGGTCCTATAATACTATTATTTAAGATAAATATGTGTTTAAGGAAAGGGACTGATGCAGAACTACAATATTGCAAGAAAATTGTTCTGTTATGCAGATTAGCACAAACTGAACTTCTGTGAATCAAGGTAGATAGAATCTTTCTCAGAGGAAGTAGAAATGTTTGTAACAACCATGCTGGAAAGACTGGGTAGGTTAGAAGATTAGAAGAAAAGAAAAACATCATCTATTCTACTCAAGGATAGACTTTCCGTGTTCAAGAAGACCCCTTTAAATACATAGGGAGGAGTAGAATTCAGAGAAAGAGCATTTGCCCGTTAACACATAGATATGGGTTGGAAGTTAAGCAGGAGTTATCTCATTAAGGTGATATGACACATCTAAAACTATTCATAAATTACACCTAAAGTTCGACTTAACTTCTGTTTTCAGCTTCTTCAGTGGGAGATTAAAAAAATAAAGTTCATCCCCACACTGGAAATAAAGGATAAGACAGAAATAAAAACATTCAGAGGCTTCATTCTACATGAGATAGTCATACTTGCTATATATATACCAGACACTATTCTTGGTATAAAGTGAAGAGAAAATGTATGTCATAAAGGTAACATTCCATTGTGAATCCTTAATTTACACACAATCAAATGAATAAAGAATTTCAGATACCTTGATTCATATTTAGAAGCAAACTTCATGTTAAAGTTATCAAAGTATGAAAAATAGCATAATAAATTATTGAATGATAAAGACATCATGTAGATTGCTTTATCAAAGATAGATCCTCTTAGAAATGATTTTTAACCTGAAATGACCAGGAATTCCCAGAGAAATTGTATAAAAAAACACTCTTGACAAATGAACACCAAACACTATAACCTTGATGAAAAGCACAGCAGTAAAGTTCTATTGGCAGGCTGAATAAGAACCAAAATCAAACCAGGTAAGGGGGAAAATAGGAACTATCAAGATAAAGCTCTAGTAGCTGTATAAGTAATCTAAAAAATTTCAGAAAATGTTTAAAAGGGGACAGCATTGGAAAAAACATTTCTAGTAATAAAATCAGATTGCCATTATTGAAATGCAATTAGGAGAGAAAACAATAATCTGACACTTACAGACAGGCAAACCCTGGTCATTTAAAATTGCATGTTTCAATAAGTTAAAATAGTTACAATTTTTCTGACATTAACTTTTTACATTGCTAAGTATCCTTTCCACTTTAAAAGTGCAACTCAACCTGCACAATAGGGCTTTATTTCCATCTAGGGAACTAAGTTTTTCCAAACCAACTAGATCCTCTGCATGGTGCCAGTGTAGAATATGCAACCTATGCAAAGAGACTGGTTTGAGGTAGGCAAGGGCCCAAATGTGGTTCAAAACCATTTTCATGTCCCAAGGAAAATTATCTTATGATGAGTCTAGTGTTAAGGGCAAAGTAGAAAGTCAGAAGCAGACCTTAACCTTGAGAACAATATTGAGTCTCAAAATGGAGGATTACTTGATAACAAGTCTGCATTAATTCTTCTAGTTACATAAGTCAGAAAATGTCTTTACTATGTAACTCAGCTTTTGCCATGTTTATTTTTTTTACTTCCAATAACAAAAATTGTTGTTACCATAAATTTATCTATAACATAGAAACGAGTTTATAGTTCATCAGAGTGCAATGACTGGATAAATTTGTTAAAGGATGTGGAATTATTATGGGAAAAGGAATAGATAAAATACTGAATTCAGATCAGAAGCTCTTTGAGTTTAATGTTATAGTACTTTATCAGCATCACACTTTTTATGTCACAATTAATGCTAACTACTTTTGTATTACCAAAATGTTTATATGTGAAGCTTTTGTTCCAAGAAACTTGGAGCTCCTTGCAAGCACCTCATCAATCCTCTTCATAATGTCTCTCTAAAGTAGTCTGGTTGTAAGAAGTATTATTGATACTTAACATCAGATAAGAACAATTTAAAATTCTTATGATCTCATTTATCTAAAAAGATAAAACTATTTACCCCCAAAAGGCTAAATAAAACTTGGCAGTAACATATGGTAGGCCTAAGTTGCTTTAAAGTTCAATTCATAAAACAATTACTAAATACCTTAAATCTTTAGACCTTTTTTTTTTTTAATTCTGGGAAAGCAGAAACTATCCAACACTCAATATAATAAAAACTTTTTTATGTGCTAACATGTATTTACACTTATGCTTTTCAGTTAGTTTCTAAATGCAGTCATCTTATTGACATTTAATGTCACTGTACCAATGGAAAAATGATAAATAATATGATGACATAGAATAAAATTTTTATATATTATTTTAATTATAAAATTAATAATAGTGAATGGTAGATTTAATACTGATTCATTTAAATTTATCCAGCCATTCAAACACTCAGTATTTCTTTAGACTAAAAGTGCAGAGTTAGAAAGACCATTTGTCAGACTACAAACAGAAGCTATGGCAAGAAATTATCTCTGTTAACCAATCATGACAGTTCTTTAATTATCAGAGTGGTAATCATAGACGAAGAGTTAGCAAGATTTTCTATAGTCTTCTGTGAGATTTAATCTGATTTAATAACATCAAACATTGATCGTACACTGAGATGACATATAATAAACCTATCATCATTGAATGAGTGTATCCTGCCTGACACATGGCCCCAACAGCTCACGCTATAACTTAATGTCTTTAATTTTCAGCTATTTCATGATGGATGTCCAGATAAGGAAATGTTTTAAAGATTTTTAACACATATGAGAAATGGTGTATTTTTCATAGACTGTCCAAGTAACTAAATACATTTCCAATTTACTTTTTATAAAATCTCATTAAAATAAGTAATGATGAGTTTTTTTATAAAGGCAGATTCTTCCACAGTGTTACTGGAAAATGAATCAACATTAACTCTTAAATGATTTCTAGGTTAATATATGCTACTTGGAAATTCATTTTGGTGTGCACATCTATCACTTTAAGCTACTAATTGAAATGTCCTGACCATAGAAAGTCACCTTAGATAGTGTAGGGTCATGACTAGAAAAAGTTAAATATTATTTCCAGTAAATTTGTCTTCTGTTATTAATAAAGGCTTATTAGTCAAAGGCATTTTGTGATTTAGGCAATATAATCTACAATTAAAGTGGCTTAAGTAGAAAGTAAAAATTGGAATATTTATTTTTAAAAGTTGCAAACTGGCTTCCATATTAAATTTTTAATATACGTAAGTGTTCCTTTCTAAAATTGCTAAAAGTTGTCAGGCAATGATTTATAAAGATGTTTGGAAAAGGAGGTATATCAACTGGTATAAAAATAAAATTGCACAGGTTAGATAATCTGGAAAATGATTGAATATAAAAAGGATCAATGGTTCTGTAATCTTGATGCCATTTAATTAGCAAATTATCTATAAAGTAAAATGCCTTTCATTTCAACTAGTAACATTCACAGTATTCATCATCAAGCCTTACTGAGGATTTTTAATTTAAACTTAATCTTGATAATAGTATGCAATTTGGACTCACGTGGTAAAGTGGTTAACGCTCAGTACAGTTGGAACATTCCTAAATTGTACCCCCTAAAGAAATTTCACCTTTACCTATGTAATTGCCGCCCCAATTGTGATATGCATGAGCTCTCAAACACAAACGCACACAGCTATATAATCTTTATTAGTATTTCTCATTGTGTCTTTGAACATGATGTATGAAGCTGAAAAAAGATTCAGGTTTGAAGCAGAAATTTGAGGGAGAAATTACATAGCAGGTATAAGGTAAAACTCAGCTATCCTTTGACTTCTAGGATAAAGCAAGAGGTAAGGAAGTTACATTAAGATGGTTACTATAGTTTATAATATTGATGAAATATAAGTTGA
This sequence comes from Condylura cristata, assembly GCF_000260355.1. NCBI lineage: Eukaryota > Metazoa > Chordata > Mammalia > Eulipotyphla > Talpidae > Condylura > Condylura cristata. The sequence continues at coordinate 67,515,467 of NW_004567103.1, read as the reverse complement.
TACAGGAATTTTCAAAAACAATTTATTGACTTAATTGTCAAATAAATTAATGCATATTTTAGTCTGTGATATTATTCTTAAGAATTGATTTGTATGGGAAAAATATAAAACTAATGAAGAAGAAATTAAATATACAAATGAAAACATTCTTATAGTGACTGCATTTATATTAGCAACTGTTAAGAACAACTTGTAATTCTAAAAATATGCAAACTTGCTTATTTTATATATACCTACTTGATGGACTTTTTCGCATTAATTCATTCAATTAGCAAGCATTTATTATCTTCTCTATTCCAGGAAATGTCCTCAGTATTAGAAATTATGTGGTAAAAAATTATGGTTCCTGTCTTGTTGGAATTAACTACATATCAGTCATCATCAAAGTTGAATAAGCACAAGAAAAATGGTTATGAATTATTCAATTATTGACTTTAAAATTATTTACATAGTACAAAGCATTCTCATGCATCCTTTGACAGGTACCCCAAACATAACACTTTACATAAACATAACATAGTAGTTAAAATCAGGAAATTAAATAAAATAACTAGGAATAAAGTAAATCAAGAAGGTGAAAGACCTGTGGAATGAAAACTGTTAAGACTTTGAAGAACAAAATTGAAGAAGACACAAATTGAAATTATAGCTACCATATGACCTAGCAATTCCAATTCTGAGTATTTATTTGAATAAGACAAAAACATTAACCTGGAAAGATATATGCACTCCCATCTTCATTACAGTATTAATTATAATAATCAAGATATGGACACAACTAAGTTGTTTTGAATTTGTGGCATGTGTGAACAAAGAAAATGTGGAATAGATATACACAGTGGAACATAAGCCATGGGGGGGGGGGAAATGAAAGTCTGCCTTTTACAACAACATAAATGGATTTTTATTTATGCTAAATAAAATAAGTCAGTCAGAGGAAGACAGATAATATCATATGATCTCACTTATATGTTCAATCTAAAACATAAGAAAAAAAAAAGCAAAACAAACAAACAAAAAAGTCAGTCCATAGATAGAGTGAACACATTCATTGTTGCCAGAGGCAAGAGAGTGTGTGGAGTGGGGAGAAGGAGTGAAAGAAATAAACTGTTGACTATAAAATGGCTGTCTTGAGGATGTTATATATTTCATATAAAACAAATATCATGGGGATGTAATATACAACATGATGATTACTGCTAACAATACTATATAGCATATTGAAAAATCAGGGGAACAACTTTTATAAGTTCTCATCTCAAGAAAAGAAATGCAACTATATTTGGTGATGGGTATATTGTGGTGCTCATTTGACATGTAGTAGTACTGAGCCATTGTGTTATACAGCTGAAACTAATAAAATATTATGTGTCAATTTCACCTAAAAAAACAGTAAATTACTTTGGCATAATACTTCTAAACTACAAAATTTACTTAGATTTCTTTGTGTTTTATAGACATAATTTGTATATGTATAGTTCTATACAATTTTATCATATGTATAGTTTCATGTATAGGTCCATATCTACCACCATGATCGAAATGTCACCAGTAATATTCCCCCACTCCAAAGTTCCTGTTGCTATACTTTTACTGTCATATCCTCTCATAGACCTAACCCTTCACCATACTAATCTGTTACCCTCATAAAGCCTATAATCTTATAACTTTCATAATTTTACAGAAATGAAATCACAAGACTTGAAAATGGCTTTTTTCACTCAATATACCAATCAGATCCATCCAAGATAGCATTTCCCCAAAATCTGCATATTTTCAATGCTTATTAATATTCCCTTACACAGATGTGTTATAATTTGTTTGCACATTTGTCCAAAGAATATCTTGAAAATGATATTTAATAATATCAAAATGACATTTGAATTTGTGTACAAATCTGGAAATTCATATCCAGAAAATAAAAATGTAAATACATTAGTTGATTTTGCAAAGAGATATACAGTGACTATTGTCATAATTTTATTTTTATAGCATTCTACTTCAAAATGAGCATGGACTATAAGACCTAATATTGTTTTCTGCACTCTAATTTATATTATCTCACTTAATTATCACAATATAAAGTTCTGAACATATTATCCTTCCCAATATCCAGATGAGAAAACTGAAGTCCAACACTCAATAAAGAACTCAACTCATATGAATATATTTTTAAAAGAGGAGACTAATTCCCTAAGAGGAAAATGAAGAAAGAGCATTGATAGAATGCCTAATGATTATTTTAAAGTATGTCACTATCCTAGTAAATAGTGCAAACTTACTGAAAAAGCATATATTATGAAACTGCCAAATTATCAAGAACTACTTCAGGTAAATACTTAGCATTTATGATTCACCACTTAAGGAATCAAAATTTTATACAACATTCTAAATGGAAATTAACCATAAATACTTTTACTTAGATGATTTAATAAATAAATTTCAAGCATTGGTGTTTATTCTAATGACAAAACCCAAGTGTGATATAATTTACATATCTAAAAAGATTGGTTATTAATGAGTTCATTAAAGGATGAAATAACATTTATAAAGTTTTTAGATGTTTTCATATGTACAATTATTATTGCGGTTTTTATGTTTAACAATGAATTATAAAGTTTGCATGCATAATATTTTTAAATTGGAAGATACACACATATTTACTTTACATTTTTAAGTCACATTCTATAGGTAAACATAATTTCTCATTCCACTTAACTTCACAGTAACCGCTTAAAAATGTCAAAACTGTTCCCATTTTGCTGACAGAATACTGACATCTAATAAAGTGATTTGCCAATATCTCACAGATAGCCAATGTCAAATTTAGCTCCAATAATCATGTTTTGTTTCTCAGCATGTGGTACTCCTTGTCTATATCATATTCACAACAAATGAAGAATTACTGTCCATGGGTAACAAACATTTTATCATATTGATACACTTTAATGCTTCTACTTGCATAAGTAATAGTTTTTAGAATACTGGCTTAAAATGATTATAGCAATTTTAAAAATATTCAGTATTTGATAACTGTAAATCTTTCACATATACATTTCCTACCAAAAGAAAGATTGTCAAAAGTTAAATGTTGAATGACTATCAGATTTTTCAATATTCTATTGTTATGAAGGACATTGAATTTCCCTATAATACAAGCAGAGCCCAGGGGAGCTATATTTAAAGCAACTTCGGCATTTCTATTAAAAACCCCAGCTTTTCAAGGGTTTATGTCAGAGCCATAAAATTCTATTTGATAGAAAAGCAGAATTGAAAATCTCTGTGGAGATTGTTTTCTCCCTTTTTCATATAAAATCAACTTACCTGTTTGTTTTCTTCATGAAATCCAAACACTTTAGTAGAACATGGATCTTGGATAACTATTAAGCTGTTAAGGTACATCAGCACTCTACCAACCTGAGAAATGTGAGCTGATCATACTGTTTGAAGACTTGCTTATTTCAAATTCTGTTCATATTTTCTGCTTATATCAATTGCTTCAAATTAAGAATATGCACTGCGCCAACAGTTTATATTGTACAGAGAAATGAACTGTTAGACTTTCTACATTGCTGGAAAAATCCTATGATTTATTTTATTTTGGAAGGGTGACATGGAATTCTCAGGTATCACTCAGAGATACACAATTTAAAAGCTTAAATTTTGTGACACTTTTACCATTTTTCACTTAAATAAGTCATATTGTGCCCCAAAATATTTAGCTAGGACCATATCATTATGTAGGGAATAAAATTACTGGAACAGTGCTAATAATTTCATTGGTGAAATAAGATAAACCTCCAATGCAATTTGATTCTAATACATAATTGTAATCAGGTGAAACATTCACTAAAAACATAGATGACAAACCTGGTCCTGTTAAATACAATTTAACTAACTATTGCTTCACCTCTTAAGGACTTTAAGACTAAATACAATATGACGCATTGTGTGCATAGGGAACATTAGGAAATTAGCATAGTTATTGATCAAACTGAATCTCAACTTTCTTAACTCTACAGTGAGGTCTAGATATGGTCAGTGTTTTCAAGCTTAAAATAGAAAGTTACACCCACTCTAGTAGTCCTAAAATCAATTAAATTGTGGTCATAATCAGCTTTTGAAAAATTAAGTAGTATAAAAATAGTAAACTAGAACTTAAAGTGCATCACAAAGTGAGGGCAAAGTTTACTGCATTTTATACATTCACACATATACACATACATATATGCTATATATAATAATATAAACATAAAATATAAAATATGCATTTGTGTGTGTGTATGTATATAGTTTGGTTTTTTGCATAGAAAAACTGAGATGTAGATCAAAGGTGCAGGGGGGTGAGTGGATTCACCAGAGGCAGAGAGGGGAGCAGAACAGATAGATTTGCTGAAATGCAGTGCTGAGGGGAGCAGCAGATGAGACAGGAGAGTTGTGCTCACCATATGTGGGTCACCTTCCTGGCCAGAGTCAAAGTCAGGCTTCAGCAGTAACAGTGATAAGACTTAACCCCTATGCCACCCTGTAAGTTGTTTATTTGCGTATATATAGTGGACCATAAGTATATTTCCTTTTGTAGGTCATCATCTCATCACACTATAATAACACTATATCAAATTAAATGTTAATCCTCATCGGTTGTAAACTTTCATCAGAAATTAATCCTTCTAAAATCTTTGTTCTCCAAATCCATTATTATAAAGAATATGTGATTGGATATATCTCCCAAGAGTCATGACTTTCCCTGTATAATTTTTCCTAATATGATCTTCTTTTTTAGGCATCAAAATCAAATCTTTCCAGGCCCTCCCTGGTGGCACAATGGGTTAGGACACAGCACTACAACCACCTCATTATGAGTTTGATCCCTAACCTAGGAGGTATCCACATGGAGTGGCAGACCTCTCCTGACCCACCCGCTGTTCCTCTCAGCAGTGTACTTGGTCCATCTGCCTGTTCTGCTCCCCAGTCTGTCTCTGGTGAAGCTTCTCACCACCCCTGCACCTCTGGCTTGTACACGAGTTTTGCATGAATAAATAATCTTAAAAAAAAAAAATCAGATCTTTCCATAGTCACTGCTACTCCTTGAAATATCCACAAGTTTCAAATTTCATGCTTAGTTATATGTTAACCCTGAAACACCTAGGTTCGTTCCTTAAGTTTCAGTGTTTTTCATAAACTGAATTCTTCCATTTTTTAGCTTGAGCCAGATTTTTTTTTTTAAAGATTTATTTATTTGTTCATACAGAACTGGGGTACAGGCCAGAGGTGCAGGGGTGGTGAGAGGCTTCACCAGAGACAGAGTGGGGAGCAGAGCAGGCAAATCAATGAAATACACTGCTAAAGGGAGCAGCTGGCCGGTCAGGAGAGGTCTGCCTCCATCACCTCCAGGGCAGGTGGGGATGGAACTCATGCGGAAGTGGCTTAAGCTTCTTAGTGCAGTGCTTTAACCCACTGCGCCACCAGGGAGGGCCGATTTTTTTTTTTTTTTTTTTTTTAAGCAAAGATGAAACTTCATCTGACTGGGAAACATCAGACGCTGGCCTGTCATTTTCATGTTATCACTTCTCTTCCCTTAACTGTTCCTAAAGAATTCTTGTCTCCCTACAGTGAAAAGGTAATTTCTTTGTGTGGATCACTGTGTTGTTCTCCAAACTCCATATCATTCCTGATTCTGCTATGCATATCTTATTTCCCAGGTCTCTTTGACAGTGACTTTTTGATGAGTTCTTATCACTAGGACTTCAAACAGGAGAGTGGAAAGCACAGGAGGAAAAGAGAAATGTCCTACTTGTGGCTCCTTTAATTTGACATTTTTTGAAATTTGCCAAGGAAGCAGAGAAGAGTCTGTGATCTGACAAGAGCCATTACTTTTTCAGTATCAGTCCTGATCAATCTGAAACATGTTTTGTTATATAAAATGGCAGCTACAAATGTTTCCGACAGTAAAATAATAAGCACAAGCTCATGAGCTCAGGTACAAACAGGGACTTTTGCAGCTTCTGATCTTTGAATAGAATATCTTATTCCTATTATTCTCAATATAATACTATCCATTTTCTCTTTTACTCTTAATTTCCACCCCATACTTATATAACTCCTTCACCAGATTAAGTTCATTCTGATTTATTAGAATAGACCTGTATCTCTATGTGAATACTTATATATGTTACCTCTTTCAGTTAAATTGGGGATGGGAGACATGTCACCAAACAAAACTTCCCAGAAAAACTTTGATTCTAGTTCCTATTTATTCTATGAAATAACAGAGGAGATTATTTGCCTTGGGTTTATTAGTAGCTTGAGCAACTCATTTGTTCCTAAAATGTTCTTGAAATTGATATACTTTTTAACAAAGATTCATTGCCTTCTGTCTTCCAGATAGGAATATATTTCTCTGCTACATAGGAGTTGTGCATTGCTGAGTGATTTCTTCTGACTCTTGGTATGGGACATTAGTAACAACATTAAAGTTGTGAGGCTAAGATCTTAGGGAGCATACATATATTTGCACCAACCCCTTGGGGAGTTCTTGACTATTACAAGAAGAAAATCATATTCCAACTGGCTTCTTGTCCTCAATGCTAAAATGCAGTCATTCTTGTAATGACTATTACAAGAAGAAAATCATATCCCAACTGGCTTCTTGTCCTCAATGCTAAAAATGGTTTACACAGAGTAAACCATCCTAACACAGACGTGAGCCTATAGCATGAGGTTGAATCACTTTTGTCAACCCACAGGGCTATAAGAATCCGGTTAAAAGAACAAAGTCCTATTTGCCATTGAGATTTGCAGTTGGTCCATTTACACGTAAGTTACTAATACCATAGATTTCTAATGTAATTTTGCTTTCCTACCTTGTTGACTTCTCTTTTTTTAATTTATTATATGTGTATACACACACACACACACACATATATACATCATTCTTCATTTTGTACATTTTTTTCATGTCAGTTGTAATCCCCATGGTCTTCCCACCACCACTTCACCCATGTGCCATCACCACAGTCCCATGTGCTCTTCCCACTCCAGTTTTGATCTTGTTTCCCCTCCGTCCCCATAGAATGTCTCTGGTTGATAGTTGTTAATTGATGTTTGTTTTTACTTTATTATTATTTCTCTCACTCTCTCTCTCTCTCTATATATATATATTTATTATTTCTCTCTATATATTTAGAATATATTTATTATTTCTCTCACTATCTCACATTATATATTATTATATATGTATATATAATATATGCATATATAGTATATTTATATAATAATATAATATATGTGTATAGTGTATATATAATATATATGATATATTTTATATGTATATATGATATTATATGTAATATAAGTTTATTGTTCCCTGATCCTGCACACTGCTACTGTGAGTGAAACCATCCAGGATTTTTATTTTTCTTTCTGGTTTGACTTCTCTTTATATAATTTCTCACATAAATAATCCTTGTAATCAATATCTATGTAACTCTGACTTGACCATTCTGACTTATTGTGACCTACTGCATAACATCTGGAGATTTCATTTAGCCTCGAGGAAATGAAAACATGATTAATTTTTCAGAAGTTGCATAATACTGAAAGCAACTAATACACTTAGCAAATGCATTTAGGAAAGACTATTTCTCAATAAAAGGCATTTTCTTCTGCTCACACTAACAATGTGTTATCTTTTAGTAATTTATTAGCACTGATTATTGTTTAAGTATGGAGGTTACAGGAGCAAATCAAAAGAAGTTTATTCTTCTGATTCTAGAGGTGGAGGCAGATGGCAAAAAATGAACAATTAAATTTGTAATACAATGCCATAAGTTATTTGAGGTTGTGTGAAGACCTTTGGTCTTCTTCTGCAGTTGTACTAAATATTAGCAAAGCCTGTCTGTATATAGGTGTGTGCGCGTGTGTGTGTACACACATGGGAGTCTGTAATTTTATGAGTCAGGAAAAACATTCTTTTGTTTCATCAACCATTTGTTTAAATGAGTTTGTATGCCCTGCAGAATGCCTTAAGATAAAAAAAAAATATGTTGACTTTACTAGAAAGTTAAAAAGAATGCAAGAATAAGAATTATACCTAGGCATATAAGTAATTGGAAGTAGAAAGTAATAAATTATATGAAGAGCTGTTCATATAATTTTCTATTTTTTCTGAATTGACATTATCTCTCTGAATTTTATGATTTGATGAATATATGACTTACTCCATTCTCAGAAATATGACTTTTCAATTACACATGATCCAACATGACATTTTGAATCCCAAATCCATAGATTTTACAGAGATAACTGGTAACATTCCCCAATTCTAAATTTTTAATAGAGATTTTTATTGATCTTACCCAAGCTCCACACTTCTTCTACATCAGTGATTCTGGAAAACTGTATTATCTGAAAGTGACTTAACTATGCAAATTTTCAGACCCAACTTCCAAACTATGGAATTGAAACTCTTAGATGAGTATGAGAAAATATTTTTCCATACATAGAGTTGTTTCCTCAGAGCTACTATGTATTTTTCTAGTGAATGAAGAAACAATATTGAGCTATTTTCCTATTTGGGGGATTATGATTGTTTTACTTTAGAATTTTGGCAAGTAAGTGTTCTTAAAACATGTTAGTTTGTCCCCACAGACATATGTGAATGTAATTGTTCTTTCTTAGATACTCAAAATCAGGCTGGTGAATCACAGTATATGTACATTTTTAATGTTAACAGATATTGGATATTGCCAAAATGTTCTCCAAAATTACACTACTGCTTTATGCTGCCATGAGGAATGAAAAAAAAAAAACAAAAACATTTCCTTTAAAAAAAAAAAACTGGTGAAAATATGTGATTTCTATAAATTCAAGTTGCTATCTCCACATATAAGAATTAGTATTTTCACATATTTATAAATCATTCAAGTTTTTCTACATACTGCTTATTCATATTTATTGATTTTACTTTTCATTTTTTCTCATATTTTATCAATTATATATATATATATCATCTCATATATAGAAGTATATATGACTATATGTACATGATATATATCATCAACAATGTTAAAATCAAAACATTTAAATTTTGATGTCATATTTATCAATCTTTTCTTTTGACCTATAAATATGTGGTGATGTCTATTTTATAATGAAAGAAATGATGGTAAAAATCAGAAGTGATAAATAAGGCCAAATCTGTATGAAATGTCCTAGTTGTTATATTATTTTTATTTTTTTTATGCATACAAGAGCTGGGGTGTAGACCAGAGGTGTGGGGGTGTGGGGTGTGATGGGGTGAAAGAATTCACCAAAAACAGAGTGGAGAGCAGAACAGGCCGATCTATTAAAATACACTGCTGAGGCTAAACAGGAGAGGTCCACCGTGCCATGTGGGTCACCTTCCTGGCCAGGCGTGGGATTGAACTTGTGCTGCAGATAGCTTCACAGTGCTAAGATTTAACCCCTTATAACACCATGGAGGCCCATACTATTGTGAAAGGAATCAAAATTTGTGTTTTAATGTATATGAGTGTGGGTGTGGGTGAATATATATATTTCTTTGTTAGGTAGCATTTTTTAAAACTCACTTTCCTATATTTTAGACTTTCATTTTAGTTTTCATTTTTTTAGTACCTTTCACTTGTCACTGTTTTCTTTATGTATCTTGATGCCATTATTAAGGCAATATCCAAATTTTGTTTTATATTTCTCCCTGTTTCTATTATGAGAACATTCATATCTTTATGTCGTCTTCTACAAGAAACTGTCTTTGTAATGTATTTTATTTACTCATATTATTCTCAAAACAAATATAATTTGTCTCACTTCTTATTTCTTTTAGCAGTTAATAGTTGAGAGCAAAATGCAAGAATTAAAGTTAGTGAAATAAAAAATAAAAGATTTTGAAAGGACATCACTATGTTATTTTAACTTAGTGCCTTATGAGTATTTAACAAATATGAAAAGATCAATTCTTCCTACCATTAGAAAGTTTGTATTTCCATTGATACAAAATGAGTCCTCTCTCTCTCATTTCTGTTTCATCCACATATTTACTGCCTGGGAACTGTGTGTGTGACTTCTATTCTTCCCTGGGTCACTTCAATCGGTTTCTTTAAGGGAAAATAAATGTTCTCAGGTTGTAATCTCTTGAAGGACAAAGGGCATATCTTGTCGTGTTCTTTGTTCACTGGAACAGTATTATGGTAGTGAGACTTTTCTTTGACTCCTTGTTCTTCAGAGTAAATAGTGGTTATTAAGTCAATAGAATTTTCTTCTGTCTTCAACTGCTATATACTCAAATACTAAGGTCTCTGTTTATACTTCTACTGGAAAATATTCAGGACAAGTAATGCTTTTAAATCTGATTGCTTCTTATGCATTTAATACTAACATGGCATGCATGGATGTCCGATAAATGACTTTATGAATGTTAACTATCTATCCAATATTTATGAACAATATTTATTTTATATAAGGAGCTCCATGGAGTTATTTAGTCACCAAAGCTCCCTAAAATAATATTTCTAATACTTTAAAATGCAAAGATCAATATAAGAGGTATGGAAAGACTCTACTTTTTAGAGTTTCTGTCTAAATGATGTAAGTTGTCTTCAAGATATCGTATCTTACTTTGAGTCAGATGGAAAGCAGTTAGTGAATTTTAAGCAAAGAAAATTGTATTAGGATTGCTTCAGGTGCTGTGCTGAAGAACACAAAAACAGAGAAAGGAGAAAAATGATGAGCCTCTTTAATAGGTTACTACAATATGAAGCAAAAGAAGGTAGTGGTTTAGATTAATGTGATAACAAAGGAATGGGGAAAATGTTGAAGGTCCAGGATTTGCTATTGATCATTGTGAGGATTTATACAAGCAGGGATGTCCACAATGAGGTCAATACACTGACAATTAAGTGGATGATAAGGAACATTGTAAAACATACTAAAATTGAATTAGATGTTTCTGAATAAATGGTTGTTTTTATTTTTACTGTGAATATATAATAGAAATTCTGGTTAGTATTATTATTGCTTCTGATTGTGGTCAGCATCTCTTTGTCTCTAAAAATAACACCATTATCAATGTAAAGGGACCACCAATAACGTATACTATTAAGGGGAGGAAAATTCTTAATATGGGGGCAACCTTTTAGCAGACAAATAGGCTACCTAGCTAGGCTGCCTAGCATGTGATATTTTAGGAACATCGATGCTTTAGTACATACCTGTTTCGAAACATCACGATTATCATGAAAAAATAAATGTGTAACTGAGACTTGACGCACCATGTAACTTGGAAGATAAAGGGTAACAAAGGCATAGGCTGTATCTTCCAAAGGTATTTATTTAGGTGGTCTAAGCAGGAAGGCGCATTTGGTTTATGCTGGCTGTTCTTCACATGCAAGCAACACTAAGCTTCTCTAGCCAAGGGAACTCATCCCAGATTAAAATGTAGGTAATTATAATAGTTGCTAATGAGGATTTTGTTGCTAGAGTGTTCACAGATTCCTTGAGATGGGGTAAAAGATAGGAAAGAATTAAATTTTACAAGTTGCAGTAGGATAAATTAGTAATTTATTTTAGAAATGAGCATCAAAGCTTTACATTAATTTGATTTAAAGAAAACATACCTTATAGTAAAATCTTTATTCTAAAGCTAAATGAATTATATGTACTTTTCTATATAAAGTGAATTGTTATGAAAAGCTAATATATTGATATAAAATTTTGGGCTTGGATTTTAAGAGATTACCATGAATGACAAAAAAGTTAAACAGAATCTCCTGTTGAACTGAATATATGTTCATATAGTACTTTATTTCATCAGCACATTAATTGACTTCTTTTCGTATTTTAACACTTTTGCAATGTCTAAACATTAAAAACAATAACATCTCAAAACAGCCCCCAGTCTGGTTGCAGTTGTGACATAGTTGCCATTGCCTAAACATGGCAGCAATTAAAATGCCAGCTCAATAGTTGCAGAAAGGAGACTTGTAGTGATTTGCAGGAAAGCCCAGAGCTGACACCGTAATATTCATTTCAATCCTTAAATACTTTCAGTAAACACATTGAATCAGACAATGTCTAGCAAAATTCCTCACATGGTATTTAAAGTAAGCTTTATATTCATAAGTGCAAAGTTGTCTTGAAAGCCCATTAGTTAAGGCCATTACTTTTTGAATAATATTTTAAGAATTACTGTACCTATCATCCATGGTCTTAAGGATGATATTAATAACCCAACTGAAAAAGTGTTCAGAAAACTTGTGATCTGATTGCATAAAGTTTTCAAAAACAATTCACCCAACTTCAATTATACTTTTGTTATATGAATGCATAAAAGTAATAAGAGAAAACTCCTTGCCTTGTTTAGTCTGAAAGAACTCTTTCATTATAAAAGTATAAAATATAAATCTAAACAACAATGAGCATTGAACTGCAGTTTAATAAACAGCAACTTTATAGAGGTAATGTCTAGAAGTGAAGTACAGTATATACTTTAGGGCTTTTTATCACAAGTAAAATCAAGTTAGTTTTAGAAACTGATATCATAGAATGTGCAATAACTGAGAATCTGGCAGTCTTTCGATTGTTATGGCATTTATTTTCTGGGAGATGTTAGGTAGCAATGAAAATGCTATTTATTTTACTATGACTGGTGTTTGCTTCTTGGTACATTCGTATTTTACTGGCTTCTAATATAAAAATGGAAATAATTGGTTTGACAACAAATTATCTGGCAGATGTAATAGTACAAATTCTTTTAGCAGATTTTGCAGGCATGGTTTCTTATACAAAACAATAATTCCACATGGCACATAACACTTTTACATATCATGTTTTATAATAGACATGACAATGCAATCCAAAATAGCAACTTTTAAATTAAGTATTTATAAAGGCTTAATTATAGCATTTACATTAAAGTTAGTGATCTCTTCACCACTCAAAGATAAATGATCTTTTTGGAAAATCTACAAAAACAAATAATATAAATTCATCTGCTTCTTTGATGATAGAAAAACAAAAGTCATTACGATTAAGTAGAAGATATGTTTTTCTGGCTACTGTATATAAGTAACATCTTCCTCATTCTGTCCTGTTTCTGCCTTACTGTGTCATGGCATGAATTATATTAACATTTGATATTATTTACTTTTTATAGTCCTTCTGTCTCTAAAGAGCTAAATCTTTGAGAACAAAGGACTGGTCAAGATTGCTTATTGCTCTATCCTTGCTTTCTGATATACAGGAGGTTTTTAAAAAATCTTTTATAGAATAAATGAATAAATTAGATGTTTAGAAAGATCTTTGAGCAAATACATCATGTACTATATAAGAACAATTTGTTGTTGAATGGGAAAAATGAGAGTTAAATTTGAGACAAAAGGATGATCTTACCCTTTATTTTCAAAGACACACATTTACACTGTAATATACTTATTTGAAAATAAGTTTACTTATCAATGAAAGAGATATTTTCCATTTAAAGAACAAAGCAAGAGTTAAGAAAATCATGCTTTATCTTTCTCTTATGCTCTGGCTTCTCTTGTTTTCCATCATATGCTGACATAGTTTTAGAGAAATTTTAATGTAATATGTTCTATGACATGGAACAATTTGGTGATTGCTTTAAGAAGACTTCTCAGAGTAATTTTTATATCATACTACCTGAAACTTAAATTACTCTGTTTTCTTTTGAATTTCTATGGTTATATATTTCTATTATAAATTCTCTGAGTTTTCCACTGCTTTATAATTTTGCCTCTTGCTTTTATTTGGAATATACATTTTAGTTATAAGTGAAGTTAGTTATAAGTGAAAATATCTAATCAAATTCTAAACAATTTAATTTGAACCAATTGCTATTTAGCTCTTTTCTTTCAATTGTGTTCTTTGTATCATCCATATAAAATAACTATTAATAACTGTATATGCCTTTGTGTTTGTAGTACACATTTGACCCTAAGCTAAGCAATTTTGCAAAAATTAGCTTGTAAAGAAATATGCACATATGGACACTTAGAAAAACAACAGCCTTTGAAGTTATTTTTTCTTTTAGGGAAATAAATGACTATTAAGTAAGTATACTTTACTTATGAATATATATATATATTTCACTGATGACATTTTTAATTGTCAAACAACCATTTTTTATGTGTTTACTGATTATGCAATCTAATATAGATGGAATATTTAAGATGGCCTGTAATTTAATGTTTAGAATTTTCAAAAATTAACTTCTGCTTAAGGTCTAAGACTGCTGCTACTGAAATAAACATTTCTAAACTAAGCATCTTACACAATGACTTAACAAAAGCCAAATGTTCTCTTATTTCTTTCTAAAGAGTGTTTTATGCCCTAATAATAGTGTTCACAACTAACATTTTATATCCTAACTACTAGTCACTAAGCACCCATGCAAAAAACTTTGAGTAATTTCAGTACTCAGTACTTCACACACATTGATTCATTTAAACTCAGAACAGAGTGCACGGGACTATGGTGATGGCACACCGGTGAATTGGTGGTGGGAAGCCCATGTGGATTACAGCTGAGATGAAAAATACACAAAATGAAAAATACACAAAATGAAGAATGATGTAAAAAAATAAAACTCAGAACAACTCTATGAAGTAAGTAATATTTCAGAGTCTGGAAATAGTGAAATGGGGAGGCATGTTGAAAAAAATGTATACTTCTGTGTATATCACCTTTACTTTTACACAGTCCTGTTTCACAGAGAAATATTCTCTCTCTGACACTTCTGATGGCTAAGTGTTTTTTTTTTGTTTTTTTTTTTTTTTTTCCTCACAGGTGACAGTTCTCTGTAGTATCTTCTGGGTGTCCTACAATTTGACTCAGTTCTGACACTATCTACCAAAAGATAGAGTCAGTTCCCACAGGGTAAGGACTTATTCCCATGAGGCTTCTCCCATCCTACTTCAGATGTCAATCACAAGGCTACTGCCAGCTTCTGTAAGATTTGACTCCATATCAGAGGTTTCTACACCCACTGGGGTTGATTAATTTGCTAACGCAAAACTCAGGGAAATACATGTATCGATTTATTAAAAGGTGTGACAAAGAAAAAAAGTACATGAAGAGATATTATCAAATGAGGTCTGCAAGGGTCCTAAACAGAGGAGCTTCTTTCTTAGTGTTGTTGATATGTATCATCCTCTTGGTACTAGGGGTTTATTCAACAACCTAGAAGTTCTTCTGATCCCCTAATAGAGACATCATTACATAAGCACAATAAATTATTAACACCCTTTCAAACTCCTTTCTCCTTCCTGGACAATGGAGAGCCTGAAAACTTCCTAACTTCTTACTATGGCTTGGTATTTTTACTAACCAACCACTATCCATGAACCATGCAGAGTCCTTCCAAAGTTACTTCTATCAGACAAGAGATATGTTGAATGTTCCTATCACTTATGAAATTCCAAGGGTTTTAGGAAAACCTGTGCCAGAAACCAGGCCAGAAAGCAATATATGTATTTTCTGTACCTCACAATTGGTAAGTTAAACTACTTTAAATTTAGGTTTTTTTTTTTCAAATTGGATATCAACCTTACCCATAGTACTATAGAGAATTACCATATGATATTTTATTATCTTATAAAATAAAACTTTGTCAATTATATAGAAAATTGTATTACAATGGAATGTGCCTGGTATTAACTAATGTCATAGTTTTTTCTAATAGTTCTTTGTTTTAAACATCTGACTTGAGAGGAATTAAACTAATCTATATTTGATCTCTTTACCACATTGTAATTTGGCTCAAATATTGTAGCATAAAAGATTTTTCTGAGTATTATGGATGTTTTTGTAATTATAATTCATTGCCTTGTAATTCATCATAGTATTTAAACACATTTGAATATAAGTTCATTCAAGTTAGCTACAGAGAATTTTTATATTCTTAGTTATAGGTCAATACATTTGACATGTAATAAACATTAAGTGATTATTATTAATAACTGAGAAGTAAGAACAAGTGTCAAAAATAGGCAAAGCATTCTGTGAAATGATAAAAATGTGAGTTCACTAGGAGGAATTCTTTCAATGTGTATGCATATCAACTCACCACCTTATGTCATATTTTTATCTTACAATTTTGTCAACTATTTATTAATAAGACTAAACAATTTTTTGATAAATTAGACTTTTTCAAAATTAAAAATTTTGCCTTGAAAAACAATGTTTAAAAAATGAAAAAATTAAGACTGGAAAATTATGTGTAAAGCATATTTTAGATAAGTGAACTATAGTGAACTTTCAAGTCAACACAATAAGAAATTGAAAATCTAGTTTCAAGAGATAATTTTGAAAATGATTTGGAAGTGAATCATGATTTTGCTATAATTTTTACTTCATGTTGACACTTCTCCCTTTATTGGAAGTCAGTCAAGAGGAACTATAAGGAAGCATCTCTGAGAGTTTAATGGATTTCCCCTGTAGTTTGAAATTTAGAGAAGACTGTTATCTTTTCTTGCCTTCAGTACCTACAATAAGAACAACCTGTTTTCACTTAGATTTAAGGACAGGTGATTACATTAGCCTGAGTGGTTATTTAATTGGAGTGTTTTTGTAAGTGTGCATGAATATTTTCTGGGAGTCATGTGCATAAGCAAAAGCTATTGTCAGACTGACCTGTTCCCTAAGAAGATATCTGTCTCAAAGGTAATGGACTTGAGCAGAGAAAAACTAAAGGAGAGATATATAAGTCCTTCATCTGCATGAGATGTAGTCCCCATATTAAGAGAGATGAATGATATCCAGTCCTCAAAAAAAAAAAAAAAAAGACATAAAAGCATTCAGAAGATAAAGACATTGTAAAATGTATGCAAGTCTTGGAAAGTAAGATGTCATTAGAATTTCAAGCAGATACCAACTTGCCCACTTCCCTTTTCTCTGTTATGACCACATAAATCTCCCTTCTCTTCTTGTCCTACCCACAGCATCAGAAACCATTTACACCAGCTCAGGGAAGAAGGCTATGAAAGGGCAGATGGGAAAGTAGACACCTCTTTTCCAATGTAGGTATTTCCACTGAAATTTCAGGATCTTAACTGAGGATGATGTGGAAAGTCTTAAACTCCAAGTTTTAGTATTTAATATTGTATTATCTTCTAGGTTGAGATGAGTTTTTTGTTGTTGTTATTGTTTTTCTATTCAAAGTAGCCAACAATCTATTTATATTGTACAGAAATGTATTAGAACTGCACAAACCCAAGACTGAAGTTCTAACCCCTGTTTAATCTCTGTGGAAGATAAAATTTATTAATGATTCTATAGTCATTAATTGCAACTTGAAAAATACTGTGATTCATTTTATAAGAGTTTGCCAATAAATCATTCAAGACAATAAAATTACTTTTTGACAAAAATTTGAGAACTAGCAACATAAAAGGTCAATTGTTCCCCATTTACCCACCATTGTTTTTTTTTTTTTTTTTTACAAGCCCGCAAAAGATGTGTCAAAATGTTCTCTTGAACATGAAGCCACTAATGATAGAACTTCCGGTGATAATAGGCTTGTGAATGCATTGTTGTATTTAACCAAGAAACTTGTGTCAGGATGACCTTTAACTAATATGAATATTTATAATAAGAAATGTTTTATTCCTTTGTAAATGTACTTGAAAGGACTTCTTTCCTTTCCAATGGCAAATAAACACACATTTCTATTGTCAGCTTGATTGTTTTTCTGAAAGTAATGCTTTCATAACTGTCCCCTATGAGAATCCTGGATAGGGGGTTAACAAATCTGAATTCCTTTTGTTCTTGTTGCTGATTTAACACATTACTCTACACACACTATCTAACCACTCCATCCTCTCTCCATATATTTTGAAAACATATATACTAGCCACATCAAATAGATATTATTTTTCAAGTCCCAGGCATATATGCCACATATATGTGTGATTTCCCAGTATCTGGAACTAAGCTTTACCTTGTGTTTAAAAAGGGCTTATTTGAACATTTAATTTTGCCTAGAAATAAGCAATTAAAAGTGAAGTTTAGGCCTTCCCTGGTGGCTCAGCGGGATAAAGCACAGCACTGAGAAGATAAAGCCACTTCTGCATGAGTTTGATTCTTGCCTGCCCCAGAGGTGACCACATGGCGTGGCAGACCTCTCCTGACCTGCCTGCTGCTCCCCTCAGCAGTGTACTTCATAGATCTGCCTGTTCTGCTCCCCACTCTGTCTCTGGTGAAGCCTCTCACCGCCCCTGAGCCTCTGACCTGTACCCAAGTTCTGTATGCACAAGTAAATAAATCTTTAAAAAAAAAAAAAAGTGAAGCTTAAAAAATTCCAATTATAATACCAACAGAGAACAAAAATAATCAATGCACTGAATGAGAAGTGTGTGTGTGCTGCCTACATGGAATACAACACAAATTTGTGGAGAAAATGAGAGAAGACATTGAAAAAAAAATAAATTTATCTTGCTTATATATTGGAAGTTTTAGTTTTTAAGCTCTCATTATCTTCAAAATGATCTATGGAATTCAATGTCATCTTGATCAAAATACCAGCAAGCATTCTGGGGTAAAAATTAACAAATTGGGGCCCTCCTTGGTGGCACTAGCGGTTAAAATGCAGCACTATGAAGCTCTCTGCAGCCACTGCAGCATGAGTTCAATCCCTGGCCAGGGAGGTGAACCACATGGCATGACGCAGACCTCACCTGTCTCGCCCACTGCTCCCCTCAGCAGTGTATTTCAGTAGATCCGCCTGTTCTGCTCCCCACTTTGTCTCTGATGAATCTTCTCAACCCCTGCACCTCTGCCCTGTACCCCAAATCTTGTACATACATACATAAATCTTTTTAAAAATTAACAAATTGGAAGGTGCTAGAATAACAAAGTATTCATATGGAAAAAAAAAAACTCCCCCCTGTGTCTCACATAAATATATAAAAAATAATTTAAATGAGTGAAAGACACAAAAAGCACAAAAGTGATCTCCAGGAGTATTGGGAGAGAGGAGATAGGAAGTTTCCAATTAATGGTCACAGAATTTCAGTTTCAGAGGATGAAAATTTTCTGGGCAAAGATGGTGGTGATATTTGTACCACAATGTGAATATACATAATATCAATAAAATGTACACAGAAAATGGTTAAAATGATTCACCTTATGTTACATAGATATATCTATAAAAATATGTAATATATATGCTGTAATTAAATAGAGTGACCTTCAGAGTAGTCCGTGGCCTTAACTATACATTGTCAAGGCAGAGTAAAGCCACTTTGCCTCACAAAAAATTTGCTGTAAAAGAATGAATAAAATGAAGCTTCAGGACTTGAAAGACTGCATCAGACCAGTAGAATTAAAAAAAAAATGTATAGCAAGTATATATTGAAAATATATGCTTAGAAATATCAGAAAATGAATACCATAATTTCGTTTGGATTGAAAGATTAAACTCTTTTGAGATGGTACCTCTTATTTATTGCCACACTGCTTCTTGCACAATATGTACAGTTTAATGTATGCCAATTTTACTGCAAAGCTGCAAAGAAAATAATTCAAGATGAAAGACAAAAATGTAAAAGCAAAAAATATAAAACCTTTAGGATAAAAATTATATTGATGTTTAGATAATACAGATTTCTACAGAATACAAAGAGAACTAATATGAGAGAAGAAATAAATACGACTTTAACAATAGCAAAATAATGTGTACTATTTCAAAGGAATCATCAAAAAAAGTCAATCAAAAATGTGGCTATCACTATTTACAATGTAATATAAATAATTAATTTGTGGATGTAATATGTATTTTTAAAACTCTAAAATTCCATAATGGAAATACAATCACATTTAAGTTGGGCAAAATACCTGAAAGACACTGCCATAGAACAGTTGGCCAGTAACTATATAACAGGTGTTCAGTGCTATCACACATCATGGAAATTCAAGTAAAGACCATAGGCAATCTTCCTAGTTTAATCAATAGATTTCAATGCTATCTGAAATTCAAAGTACATCAAAGATAGACAAAATTATGGTTTATTTTACTTTCTGGATCTTGAATATTCTACTAGGAAAATTAAGATTGTTTCATCCAGTCATTGTCAACAATTTACCCAACCCAAACTTCTTCCTGAAGTTTGGTGGTTGCTATCCTCCATGAAATTGATTCCTAGGTAGTTCTTTGAGTCTGCTCCCTATTCTAGACTATAGCTCTGTGACTATAACAAAGTCTTATTGCCCACCATGAACTTGCTAGGTTCTCACCTGGAAATGTTTGAAATTAACAGTGCACTTCATCATGGCAGATTATGATATCAATGTCTAATGCCCTAAAACTATATACCTGAAATCCCTGATCTGCTGATTGGTTTGTTACTTCTGTTTTCTGTCAGTTTCCTTGGAATCTTGCTCTATAAAAGCAAAGTTCAAGAGTCAACCAGGTACTTGAGAGAAATATGCTCACAGATTTTGTAATTACTTTTCTGATGCTCCCTTTCCCAAGGGACTTTTCACCATCAAACACACTCATCTTCTCAGCACCCAACTCAATCCTGAAAATTCATTCATTTTCTGCTTGGGCTAAGTAACAGTGAAAGCACTTGGGTTACATAATTTTTTTCTTCCCTTCTCCAAAGGAATAACCCACCATACCCCACCTCTCCTAGCTTTGCTCCACCTCTCTAGTTCTTTCCCATAGATATTTTGCAATTTGCCCATATTTAACTTTGAGGGACATCACAGATTAAACAAAGGTTTTCCAAAATGATCCTAAGTCATATATAAAATACACCCCAACATTAAAGTTATTTTATGGCTTCCCATGACTTTAAACAAATTCAGATATCTGGCCTTGGCTTAATATATTCAGACCCCTTGCCTGCCTTTCCCATTGATAGTTAACTTAGAACCACTGTCACATTCTCCATAGTTATGGAGTCACTTGTCCCATTTTGCAGGCCCTAAAACAGCATATTCCATGTTTTGTCTAGGCCTTTGTGTTTGCTACACTCTCATCTCTGCTGAAAACTGATTTCTAAATTTTATTGACTGACCCAAATGCAACCTTCATAGAGAAGTCCTCCTTTGATCTCATTATGTAATTTAATAGTGTTGTAGGACAAAGGTAATCAACTGTATACCTCTGAGTTCTTCTAGGCTGGCAAATAAGCAAACAAACATAAGTCAAGTTGGCAGAGGGAAATAATAAAAAAAAAAAAACTGAATAATAGCATGTATATCTGCTTGTATATGGGAGAGACCCTAAAAATCAGTAGCTTGCCATGTGACTTCAGGTATCACCTTAGTAACTTACCTAAGATCAGGGAAATTGGGAGGAAGACTAGAGAAAGTCAATTAGGGAACTTGCCAAGAAATCACAGTAAATAAGTTATACAGTTTTAACTTTTTTTGCCTTCTTTAATGAAGAGATAAGTATCTTGAGTCTGCCCACTGGAGTGAGAGAAATGCCAGTCCAGAGAAATAGCTTTTACAAAGGCAACTTCCATGTACCTTAAGAACCCCTCCTTGAAGTCAAGTTTTTAACTAAAAGAAATACTTGGAATTGCAGATTTTTTTCTTCCATACAATATTCTCTTGTCGTTTACTGTTTTTGTACACTTTTCAAAACTTTCCTTTAAGTTTGTATTATAATACATCACAAACAAGTCATACACAAGAATTGGGATTAAAAAAAATGGAAGGAGGATTTAGTTATGCAAACAAGGGGAGAATATAATTACAACTGAAAAATCATGAGCAGACACTATTAAGCACATTTAAGTGTATAGGAGGAAGATGGGAAAAGGGGGAAGATTTTGACTATATTCTACAGTGTTCCATGTGATCCACTAAAGGGGAGATATTTCTTTACTCTGGTATCATTGATCCAAATAAGTATTACTTAGGAGTTGAACCCATTCTTTACTAAAATGTTTCTTGTCTTTCACTTAACAATATATTGCAAATCAGTTTCAAGTCAATAAATTTGCTTGCATATTGTCATGCTTAGTTTGTATGTGTGTGTGTGTGTGTGTTTTTCTAGGACATTTCCGATTAGGTTCAAGATTCAACTACTGTGACTAAACTGTTGAGCACCTGAGATAGGTATTTTGTGCATATTTTAGTTCATTTTTCTAACCATCAATTCCAGAAGGTGAAATTTCCAATTTAGCGAATGTGGGCATTTTTAAAGTTGAATATTCTTACTGTCAAATTATTCTAAGACTAAATTTAGTGATTTATAAATAAACAGTAATTCAAGAGTGCCAGTGTTTTACCATGTCCCCTCTGATATGGATATGTTTGCTTTCTTAGATGCTCCCTGAATTAGACTACCCGCAATTTTCCCAAAAGATATCCTCAAGATATGCTACTGGCAGGCAGAGTATTTTGACCAAAGAAAAATGAAATCCCTTGAAACAGAAATGTCTGCCTTTCTTTAAGTTCTTTACCCTTCCCTAAAGGAAGATACCCTCATATTTGAATCTTCTACCCTTTTCCTAATCAGAGAAGCAATCACAGCTTTCCCTTTTATGGTACAAAAGAATGTCATCCAGTTAATGGTTTATCATTGAACATGTCTTCTTAAGTATCTTACATTTACCCTCAAGCAGCCCCTTCTTGTCTAATGGGTAAAACCTCTCCCATCCCCAACCCACATAGCATCCCAGGTCCTATCAGCCTAAACACTCATAGGTTCCTTTGACATTCTTTAGAAGTTATAAGCAGACAAACTCTCCATATATATGTTATTAAATTGATTTTTGTTTGTTTGTTTTGCCAAAACGTCTGAAAGATTTTTGCTTACTTGTACGCCTTGGAAGAACCAAGAAGGCTATGGTATGATTTCCTTTGCACACTGACACTTTTCAAAATGTTTGTCAATTTGATGAGAAAAAGACACCTCGTTTTAGTTACATTGCACCTCTCTTCCCATATCTATTAACTGCATTTCAACATTTATAAACTATCTTTATATCTTCTACAATGCATACTATTTTTTTACTGAATTCAAATTGTCCTTCTATATTGCAAGTTTTGATTGACAATCTAAAATGAGCAATTAACAAATTTGAAATTATTTTATTTTTGTTAATACTTAGGCCAAATTTGCTTTTTGTGTTCTCAGTTTCTTCTGTTCAAGTGCAGAAAATTAACATTCAATGGAGTCTTTTGTTCTCAACTCTTTTGTATAATTAACTGTCTTTTGTTCTCAATATAAACTATTTCCAAAGTATTTTACATATTCATTTTGCAGTGCGGTTACATCTTTATTACATATGTTGTACACATTTTAAAAGTTCTTGACTTTTAATTTTATTCTAAGTTTTTTGCATGTTAAACATTTTAATTTTAGGTAGCTAAACCCATGTCATTTTCATTATGGCTCCTCTCAAAATATCATACATAAAAAGCAGCTTCCTACCCTACAATACATTCAATTTTTCAACTCATCTTTAAATCTCAAGGTTATTTAGATTTATGTGGTAAACTAATTCATCTAATTTATTTCTTAAGTATCATCAGAATATTTTGTAAAATAATATTTTTCTTCACAGCTTTAAGATGTCAACTTAAAAAACTCAATTTTTATGTGTATGAATATGAATATATATAATTAAAATACACACACATACATGGATCTAAACATTTTGCCCTCCTTAATTAATATTTTCACTAACTTTACAGTAGTATTTATTACTATCTATATGTTAAATAGAATTAAATGAGATATTTGTTAGTTTTAGACCGAGAATTGTATAGTAATCAAATTTAACCATTAAGTATAGTATAATATCATGACTTTACATCTATTTTTATATTTTTAAGGAAAGTATAATTCATTATCCTTGCTTTCAAAACATACTGTATATACTTTCTTTATTCTTATAAATTCATACAATGTTAAAATGAATATCTTAAACTATGTTAAGAATAAACATCACATTTTGATGAAAAAATGATAGTCTTCTAGAGAGAAAGTAGAGTAATATAGGAAGAGAAATGTTTTTTGTAGAACTGGCATAAAACTAAATTTCAAGGATTTGCTCAACCTGATTATAATTCATCCAGTGCCTTACTGAGTACTCAAAAACCTTTCAGTAAATATTTATTTATTGATTAAAAAACATGTTTGAAGACATTTAAAATGTAAGCTATTTGTCCAACTTGCTCTACAAAATTGCACAGACGAAAAATTACCCTTTACAATTTTATGAGATATGGGTGTTCGATCGGTCTGAGCCAACAGTTAATACATGCTTATTGGCTACTTGCAGAAATTGCAATTATTTTATGGTATGTACAAAGAAGTAGAAGATGTAATGTGTCATGTGTTTCAAAGAATTTGCCAAAAAATCAGGAAAATGTGTAATGTGCATTCAGTCATTTGTGAGAATTAATAATTCTAATGAAGAGGAAGTTTGTAAAATTTGTAATCTCATAGATTCCCCTGAAGAAAACTAAAGCAAATGGCCTTTCCCCTCAAATATAATAACAGGCAGAGAAAATGTCAGCATAGAATGCTCCCCTCTAGTTCCCTGGAATCCTAATGAGGGAAAATGAACTAGTCCCATAAAAGCATATAGACTTCTTGATAATTATTTTAGGTAGAATTCTTCTTGAAAATATATTTGAATGGAAAAAAGAAAACCAGTTAATTTTGACTCTTTTATGTAAACTATGCATTTTCCTTTCTTTTTCCAAAACATTTTTTTCTCTTTTCTTATTTAATTCCAGACAAGGGACTTAGGTTCATAAGAGGAGTTATAAACATTGACTTATAAAGTTCTGTATTCCATAGTTAGTAATATTAATTAGTACTTCTTATTACTATTCATGCTCTCTGTATCATCTCCTTAATTACATAGTATCATCACAATTATATATTATATATTGTTTAATGTGTAATGTGTATAATAAAGGAGATGGGGGGTGAGTGTATTAAATCTATGTGAGACCAATGTGAATTGTGCCAATTTGGCTGAATTCAAATTGTCCTTATATATTGCAAGTTTTGATTGACAATCTAAAATGAGCAATTAACAAATTTGAAATTATTTTATTTTTGTTAATACT
>NW_004567103.1:67469378-67490287 GCF_000260355.1 Condylura cristata | reverse complement strand
TATATATTATATAATGTGTAATGTGTATAATAAAGGAGATGGGGGGTGAGTGTATTAAATCTATGTGAGACCAATGTGAATTGTGCCAATTTGGCACATATTCAAAGGAATACAGAGTAGACCCTTGAAAAGATTTGATATCTGGTCCATTGGACCAAGTCACATACGAGGAAAAAACAGAGTACATGAGATGTTTTTGAAACTATTTTATTGAGGGGCTTCCCTAATGGTGCAAGGGGCTAAGTCTCACACTATGAAGCTATTGGCAGCCACTGCAGTATGCGTTCTATCCCCAGCCAGGGAGCTGACCGACATGGCATAGCACCTATCCTGTCTACCCTGCTGCTGCCCTCAACACTGTATTCTGATAGATCTGCCTGTTCTGCTCCCGCCTCTGTTTCGGTGAACCCTTTCACTCCCCTCCTCCCCAACACACACACACACCTCTGGGCTGCACCTCAGCTCTTGTGTGCATAAATAAATAAATCTTTTTTAAAAAAAAAATATTTTATTAAAGTGAAAACCTAAATTATTAGATTTATGTACACCTCAATGTAAACTTACATATAACTCAAAATATATATCATGTGCTTCTTAGAAATATCTGGAATATTTGTGTTTGGAGAATTAAGTTAAGGTTTATAGTATATGTCAATTTAAGCACTGCACTTCATATTTTATCTAAATGTATATGAATTGTCTGTTCCACTTAGTCTTCATCCCAATAACCTTAGACGATCCTTTGATATTATCCATTTTTAATGTCTATGTTTATATTTTTATATATGCATCTGTACTTATATATTTCCACAACAAATTATTTTATTTTAAATTATTGATGAAGCATTTAAAGTTAGTTCACCATTAATAGAAAATAAACACATTTTCCCCTTCATAAAGTTCCAAGAAAATGAAAATAGCAAGATGAATTTATGGATATATCCATCATATCACAAAAGCAGGGTTAATTTTGCTTGCAAAGCCACCTTAATAATCACTAAAGATCATTGTTAAATTTGTTTAACAATAGCAATTGATGCCAATAGTGAAGATAAAACCATCCTTCCAGCTATACTGCAAACTCCATCAGTTGTCTACTTGGCTGTCATGGTTCTGGTTACTGAACTCCCTTTCCACTTTTTCTTTCTTTCCTTCTCTCTTATCTAAAATATTGTCAAAAAATAGGTTTATGCAGAGAATTTTTGGCACTAAAATTTCAATGTAAAAGTGAAGTTATCACTCACTATTCCTCCTCCTCTATCTCCTAGATCAAGATAGAAGGTGGTACAAGTAGGGACACCTGAGGCTCAAGTGTGCTCAGTAGCTTTTCTTGGTTTTGACACATGGTAATTGCTGAAACTGGGGTACCCAGGGCACCTAGCCCCTTCTTACATGAGGGTGAGTTGTCAGCAAGACCATGCATCCCAAAAAGGTCCGTGTTCTGATGAATAACAATTTGTGGCAGGGAATGTAATTTCATAAGTTTTAACCTTAATGTTAGTAATTAGTAATTTTTTTTTTCCTGAGAAGTTCACAAGCAATTCCTTGGAGAAAAGGAGATGCAGAGTATCTAATAACTAAGTCAAAGTCCTTTGGATTTCTTAACCATTTGGAAAACTAATATTATTGATATAATCCAGTTAGAGAGTTCCCTTTTAATCATTGACAGAGATTTGCCATGGTTTTCTATTCTGGTTAAACTTTTCCTGTAAGTTCTCCCAAAAGAATACTCAACAAGTAGGACTCTAGAAATATAATGTTCTCTGTGAGCTAATGCGAGCCAGCTTAAATGCAGATCTATTTGTGTCAATATTATTAAGACACTGAGCAACAGGTCAAAATGGAAGCCCTCTTTGGATGTATTTTCATGTCCATTCATGAATTATATGCTAATAATAGTAGTAGGTAATAGGATTGGGAGAATTAAATTTTTTGTTACACTATAGCACTTAACATAGTAAGCACTGAAAAATCATTAACAGTTTTACTCTTTTGTTTCTTGACACGGATGTTGCCATTTTGATCAGTGGTATTAAACACCAGCATGCTTCATCCTCTTATGATCCCCTTATTCTTTGGACCATTGCTGCTCTGAATCTGAAGGCAGGTGGGAATGGGGGATAGGAGTGGAAAGTCAACACTTTCCACGTCATCATTGTGACACAGTTAAAAGGCCCTCCCCTAAATGTTCCTCTGCAGGATCATAACAGAATTACAACTTTTAAAAATATTTAACTAAAATTCATGATTAACAAAGGGGTGTACAATCTGCAGTTATAAATTTTATAACTGCTGATACATTTGGTGCATTTCTGAACTCATTGGCTCAGGATTCGTCTCAGGAATTCTATAACTGTCTAGTTGATAACACGTCTGCAACTTTGCAAGGTCGGATTAGGTCTCACTATCTAAAAAGTAGTGCATCATTCTGTTCTAGAATTTAATGTTAATGGGACCCAGAAAGAAAAATCTTCTCATTACTCCAAACAATTGAATTACCATTCCTTGTTCCAGAACCTGCCTTTTTCTGTGAGTCATTTTCAGCAACAACAAAATCTCAATTCTACAATACAACAAAATAGTTTAACATAGCTTAATCCATCCAAAGTACTCTAAAGAAAAGAAATATTTCCACCATCTGTCTCCTTCTGCCTTCTCATTCAGGCAACAAAGTCAGCAGAGATAGACAGCTCTGCTTCAACCAAATGTATAGTTTTGTACTGCAAAGTTGAATATTTAGCTTCTTCATTTAAGTCATCCACCTTTAGGTTAATGGACATTTCAGTACTTCCCAAAAAACAAAGCTTGGATCCATTATGGAAAATCAAGAACATTTACAGATGGATTCATTAATTTATTTCAAAAATTGCAGTAATTATCTCTAATAAGCTTGGTGATGGAAAATAAAAAGCAAAAAGCAAAAATTTCCAAAAAGCCTGTTTTCTGAAGCCAAAAATTATATTATGAGATAAGTGAAAAAATACTTTTAAAAACAGAATATCATTATGATTGGCTATAAGTTTTATGAAAGGGGCAGGCAGGGAGTGGTGCAGAATAAGAGCAGATGGCATTAGCAATGGTATGGGGTACTTTTAGTCACTGTGTGATTTTCCCTGCAAGAGTATGTTTTCTAAGTATGATCTTGCTTTTAAAATAATTGTTGGGCCCTCCCTAACAGTGCAACAGATTAAAGCACAGAACTATGAAGCTATCCATAGCCACTGTAGCATGAGTTTGATTGCTGGCCAGTGGGTTGACCCACATGGTGTGGAAGACCTCTCCTGACCTACCCGCTGCTCCCCTTAGCAGTGTATTTCAGTCAGTCTATCTGTTCTGCTTCCCACTCTTTTGTGAATCCTCTCACCTCCTGCACCTCTGGCCTGCACCCCAGTTCTTGTATGCATAAATAAATAAATCTTTAATATATAATATGTGTGTATGTATATGTGTGTGTATGTCATACACACACACACACACATATAATTGTTTTTAATATCTGAAAGTACAGAAACTGGGTGTTGAAATGCAAGAAAGAAAATCATTACAATGAAACAAAAGTGACAGTATTAAAGTAAATATGTAAAGACAATGGCAAGTTTACTGTTCATATTTGGGATGAGTCTTGAAACTATAATTGATTTCAAGGAAAAAGTAGCAAAGCATACATCACTAGAATAATGCTGTGCCTATATGAGTCAGTCACTTAGCAAGAATAGCCTTCAGGCCTCCCACTACTCTGACCTTCTCTAGTTTTCCTAAAACTTAACCACCTTCTAACAATCATGTATATATTTCTTATTTACCAATTTTATTGTTTATTTACTCTCATTAAACTGTAAATTCTACAAGATCAGATTTTCATGTTTGAAGAATATCAAATGACATAGAAATTACCACATGTGTAGCAGGGGCTCCCTAAATGTTTTTGAATCAATGAAATTCTATGTATTCCTTCATAGAAATGAATGCACAAAAAAGGCCAGGTAAAGAATCTGATAATTTCAACAATGATATTGGTGACTTCTAAAAATAATTGTCTTTGTGTTTTTAAATTTTTTTAATGTACTTTATTTATTTATGCATATAAAAATTAGGTTAAAGGGGCCCTCCCTGGTGGTGCAGAGGGTTAAAGCATTGCACTGAGAAGCTAAAGCCACTTCAGCATGAGTTCGATTCCTGCCTGCCCCTGAGGTGATCACATGGTGCAGCAGACTTCTCCTGGCCCGCCCGCTGTGTACTTCCCCTCAGCAGTGTACTTCCTCGATCTGCCTGTTCTGCTCCCCACTCTGTCTCTGGTGAAGCCTGTCACCGCCCCTGAGCCTCTGCCCTGTACCCCAGTTCTGTATGTACAAATAAAATAAATCTTTAAAAAAAAAAAAATAGGTTAAAGGCCAAAGGTGCAGGGGGTGAGAGGATTCACTGGAGACCAAGTGGGGAGTTGAACAGTAGAGTTAACTGATATACACTGCTGAGGGGAACAGCAGGATTGCCAGAAGAGGCTTGCTGACATGGGTCAGCTCCCTGGCTGGGGATCAAACTCATGTTGTAGTGGCTGGTGATAGCTTGATAAGTGCTAAGATTTTGACCTCTGCACCACCAGAGAGGTCCTTTTTTTTTTTTTTTTTTTAAGTATTCCTAAAATTCCAAATAGTCTTTCCTAGTTTTTTCTCCTGTAGAGGACTGGTACAATTCCTGCATATAAGTAATTTTGATTACTTATATATTTGTGAAAATATAAGGACATCATGTCAAATTCATTGAAGAAACTATATAAACAAATGTAGGTATTTAAAAAATATTCTAATATGATGGTTAATGTATTAATCTATCAATTCAACAAATATGGAACAGAAACTAGTATAAACAGATAGCTCTGAAAAGCAAAAACAGTATTAGTGACACTGAAAATATAGGTAAATAAATTTCAGAGCATGTGGCTGTAGTTCACAGAAAAAGGACTATTATGTCAGTGGAAGTCAGAAAGACATCATAGACTAAATCACTCACGAACTTATTGATGGTAGAGTTTGGCCTTTGTTAGCTTGTACTTTGCTAGAAAGTTTCATGCTGCAATACACTTTGACTTACTTTATTCTTTAAAAAATATTCCAACTGTGTTTAACAAAAGACCTACATTAGTGGTATGCAAATACTTTTCTAGTGAGAAATTGTAATAAAAAGATCATACATTGGACTACTATTACAATTCTATATGCATTGCCATTCATATTTTAAGAGTCACAATTTTATTCATATGTATTGCAAATACAATTTTTCATCATTATTTTTTGTTTAAAAGGTACCCACTTTGTAGAATTAACCTAAATTCTTCTGGATATGAGAAGAAAAATTAACGGCAGCTACTCCAGTCCACTCATATTTATTTCTGTGAAAGAAACTAAATCTTTAGTTCTTTCAAGTGAAATTGCACATTAACCCTGCCGCAATGCAATGGGTGAAAATCATCAATATTTCACTTCGTACTCCTCCTAAAAAACTAAAACTTGATGGGCTAAAGTAAATATAAAATCTAAACCACAAAGTTGTATTAAATTTAGTTTTGGCAGTTAATAGATATTTTTTATCCTACAACAACAAATGTGACTAAAATAATTGATCTTGTTGACATTGTTACCCTTGTATAGATAGAAATCAATATTAACAATATCATTTACCACTGCACATTCTGGGAAGGAAATTTTTACCATTCATAAAGTCAGGTGGAGCTTGTTCTCCATTGTAGTGTCACAGCCTACTTCTGATGGAAAACATTTTTATCTGCAATTGGCCAGACCATTTATCTTACTGAGACATCAGATGCAGCAGACAGCATCAGCAAGTAGGTATAGGAAAACTGCCATCATTAATTATAGTGAAAGCTGGAATTGAGGTCCTTGAACTTCCAGTGGCAAACACACAAAGAAGGTAATACAATTTGTGAATCAAACACAATTAAGTGTAATATGTTGTTAACATCTTTTTAGTCAACTTTTAAAATGCAAGATCAGCTCTCAGTGTAAATGATAAGGACTGGTATCCAATCAATTTGGGGGGTGTTTGATCTGGATTTGCTGTTGCATTGCATTTGCACTTCCTGACAAAGCTCATAACATTTACCCAAGTATGTCTAACCAATACCTACACTAACAAATTAATTAGAAGACTGGAACACTTAATTATAAGGCTGAGACATGGTTTTTCCCCCTGTTTTGATTACCTGGAAGATAAAAATTTCAAGAGAAAATTTCAGAGAAACATCAAGTTTCATTAAAAAGGTGATTTAAAATATAATTATGGACTAACTTCCTCATTTTGAATAATGGATCATCCTTTCAGAAAATTTCATCAATTAATAATTCATATTATATGAAAATTTTGCTGGGTCTTCACAAGATATGAGACTCTCTGACCCTCATAGCTAATATTAACTTAGTATTTCAACATGTAGCATTTAAATATATTGTACTTTTATTTTTTTGTTGTAGATTTCAGTTTTTCAATGCATTCCTATTTTTTTTTTTAGTTTGTTCCTAACTAGCCTCCATTTTTCCATTTGATGACTTCTACAACATTTTGCTTTTCTATTTTTTATGCCTACTCCTTCATTGCTTTAATGTTTAAAGTCCATTTGAGATTGAACTTGAACTTTCACCTGATTTTCTATTTTTCTCCTAAATCACACCAATATTTCTCTTAAAGTTTATCAAACTTTTATACACTTTCACCCACTTTTGCTTTTTTTAAATTTAGGAATGGAAATACTAATATAGTAGGACTCTTCCCAACAAAATATTCAGAGAATTTCAGGACTGCATGTATGGTCAAAAATGCACACAGTTACTATACTGGCATTTTAAATATTAGAGTACACTTAAAATGTCTTGCAATGTGATAGGTTGCTTTTGGTCAAACTCCTAAGTTTATTTTCAAAAACATAAACGTTACACAACATTCAAAGGTCTATCTAGTTCTTAGAAATACTATCATCTACACATACATTTAAAAAATAATTTGCTGTGCGTATAGTTCTGTCTGTATTTTAAGCAACCAGAGGATTTGAAGGGAATTTGTTGACTTGATGTTAAATTACATGAAAGTCATGATTCGCTGAACACTGAGGAATTTTTTTTTTCTTCTATTTCTTTCCCTTTTATTTTCCCACTGACTTAGAAATATGGGTTAGTAAAGCTGTTTACACATCTCAAAGGAGGTTTTGGTGCTTTCTATTTCCTCTGTACTGTAGTACTTCTACAGATACAAAGTAACATGGACATGTGTCTTTTTCTTGGTAGTGAGAGGTCAGTGTGTGTGTTTGTACTATTTTTGTTTCATACATAATTCCAAAGAGAAGGGAGCATTAGATAAACTGACGAGAGATAGGGGTTATATAGAATTCCCATAAAGAGATTGCTCCATTGTATATACCCCTATTTTTAAACTAGCTTATAAATTGAGTAACTATACAAGTTAGAAACATAAAGTCTGTCCTCCCTGGTGGCACAATGGTTAGGGTACAGCACTGTAAGCTAGCTGCAGCAGCTTCAGTGTGAGTTCTATCTCCAGCTACTGAGGCGATCCACATGGCACAACAGACCTCTCCTGTCTTACTCACTACTACCCTCCGCAGTGTATTTAGTCGATCTGCCTGTTTTGCTCCCCACTCTATCTCTGCTCCTGCACGTCTGGCCTGTACCACAATCTGTATGCATAAATAAATAATTCTTTTTTTTTTTTTAAAAGAAAAGTAGCAGTCACCAATGTCCTGAAAAATACACTGATGAAAATTCCATAAAGATTTTCATGGGAAAACTCTTCTCGTAGCTCTTTTTTATAACATTGATGTCAACAATGAGTATAATCATGTCTTCCCATACAAAATTTTGGTATCTCACTAAGTGACAGGATCCTGATAGGAGCAGTGCCCAACTGACTCAGTGTAGCAGATATTCTACTTTTGACTCATATGCATGGCCTCTGCTTTTATGATGCCATCTGCAGAGAAATAAATCATCATAAAGTTGACTGAGTGTGTCCTATGTTCGTCTGCTTGACTGTGCTTGATGTAATTGACTGACAACAATAAAAGGGGGTTAGAGAAAAGAGGCATTTGTATTGTCAAATGGATGTCACCTGACCCCAGGCTTCCCAAGGATGGTCAGGATACAGATGGGCTGAGAGGAAAAAAGAAGCCATCCAAGGAGAGTGGGCCGGCTACTACAGGGAGAGCATGACAGCAGGGCATCTGTGTCTGAGTTGGGAGGGGCTTGCATGTGGTGAACGAAAATAGAGGAGGGATACTTTGCACAGCTCCAAGGTTTGTGTGACTGATAGTTCAGTGGGTAATTAATCAGAGATCATTTTAAATCTGTACAATTTAATCTGAAGTTATTAAATACCATAATTTGAGTTTATTTTTGTATCTAATTTGACATAGCAGCACAGTAGAAACCTGAAGAAGAAATCATTATCTTTAAGAGAGCATTATAGGTTGAGTCTTTCATGATTTTTTTCCCGCTGTAACTAGAATATAAACCTAAAAAACTTATAAAACCTGATTCAGTAAACAAAAATCAGTGTCCACCCAGATGAGACACTCTACATAAAGTAATATTCTGAGAAGTTATTGAAAGCAATATATAAAGTGAAATAGAGACAATGTGGAAAATAGCTGAAAACTGGGCCTCTGGTGGCACAGGCGTTGAAATCTCAGTGCTGTCAAGCTATCACCAGATACTGCAGCAAGAGTTTGATCCCAGCCAGGGAGTAGCTTACACATGGGGTAGTAGACCTCTCCTTTCTCACCCACTGCTCTCCCCTAGGGAGAGTGTTTCGATGGATCCACTGTTCTGCTCCCCACTTTGTTTCTGGTGAATCCTCTACCCCCTGCACCTCTGGCCTATACCCCAGTTCTTGTATACGTAAGAAATAATAAATTTGGGCTCTCCCTGGTGGTGCAACTGGTTAGGATGCAGCACTGCACGTGAGCAGAAGCCACTTCAGTGCGAGTTCAAGCCTTCGCCCTGGAGGTGATCCACATGGCACAGCAGACCTCTCCTGTCTCACCTGTGCTCCCCTCAGCAGTGTACTTCCTCCATCTGCCTGTTCTGCTCCACACTCTGTCTCTGGTGAATCCTCTCACTGCCCCTGCACCTCTGACCTCTACCCCAGTTCTGTATGCATAAATAAATAAATCTTTAAAACATAATAAATAATACATCCTAATAAAAAAATAGCTGAAACCATATCTATATCTATTATGAAATTCAAGTATATATTACTTCAAATATTTACACACAATTAAAGATTAAATCCACCCTGTTCTTGATTAGTAAACTACTGACCTCTGTTTTTTCTGATGACTTGATTGGTTATGTTGCCTTTGCATATCCTTGTTTCCAGATTTTTATTACTGAACAAATAGTATTAGCATATTTCTTTTAATTACTGCCATCACTTTTGAAGTTTCATTTCCTTTTTTTTCAAATTAAGTGTCCTGTGTCTGCCCTTGTATTTTGAATAGTGGTCTTCTGAAATCCTCCACAGGAATTTGGAGGTGAGTAGGATCAATCTAAGAAAAAGAGCCTATTGTATGTGTTGATTTCCTACCTTTAAATAATCACAGTATTAGAAAATTGGATAATTAAAATTTGTCTTGTAAGAAGCTGTACAGGTCATCGTATTTCATCAGGTAGAATTGCAAATTGTGCCACCCCCAAATTATGCCACATGAGCATGTTGATCACTTTGAGCTCAATACCAATAAGAAGGAAGCAATAAAAGAAAATATTTGGTCTTCTACCTATTTGCCTAATAGTAGGATCAAATTTGCAAAGGTATCCTGCTAAGGACAAAAGTTAATCACAGCAGACAACTTTTAAACCCTATCAGACTGGAGATTGTATCAGATTATACAATAAACTTTACTAACAATCCATTATCTATGAATAATTTCCATGTACTTGCCTTCCCACAATTTGCAGCCCACAGGGACTCATAGTCCTTTTTATTGTGTTGACATTCTCTAGTGTACTAATTATTCCTTTGCTAAGGTGCTGTAAAAGTCAAGTCCAATGTTTGGATTTACTCAACCTTGAGTGTTCTCATATGCCACATGAACAATGACATGTTCATAATCTTCTGCTTCATTTTCTGTGAGTCATCTGTCTTTGTCCACTTGAAAATACAGGGTTATTGTAGAAAACAATCAAAACAATGTAAGTGCATAATTGATCCATGAGCTGGACGATGGAGTAAATGGATGTTTCTCCTCCCCCTTGCAGAAAGAGTATGTATAGAGAACTGCTCTGTACATACAACCTTGAATATGGGTGTGCAACTGAGGCTGTATAGGCTGCATACATGACTGAATGCAACTAAGCTTCTATAGAAATTTAAGATTTGGAAGAAGTGGTTGAGGGTTTAGAGGATGGAGATGGGGGTTAGAACTACTGAAACTTCTCATCTTGCAGCTACCCAAGCCAATACCTCTTAAGAATGTTCCCTTGTTCATTAAAACTTCTACCTACCAATCTGGAATAAACCTTCTTATTTCATTCTCTTTCTACACTTGAGACACACCTGCATTGTACCCAGCAAGGGTTCCTGCTAGAGAACGTAAAAATAGTTAAAGGGGAAAAAAGTTTTTTTACATCACTTAATTCTAAAATCCTGTGAATTACATAGAAAATCTTTCTATATATGTAGTTTCATTACATTCCTAGACATCATATTCAATATGAGAACCTTGAGTGGCAGCTACACAATGCTGAGCAAATCCTTTGTACACTTAGCCTTGCCATATGGTCAGCTTTAAATATGAATAGCAGCCACAAATTTGAAAGTTTCTGTGTAGACAGGGAAATGGTAATGACAGATAGAGTGGCAAATAGGAGAAACAACCAATTAATCAGTCAGCTTTGATACATACATGGAGTTGAACTCCTACTTGGGTCCATGCCAGGCATTTAAGGAGATGACTGAGATATGCCTTACAAGTGTTGCCAGTGAGCCTCCCTGGTGGCTTAAGGGGTTAAGTCTCAGCACAATGAAGCCATCCACAGCCACTTCAGCACGAGTATGATCCTGGCCAGGGAGCTGACCCACAGGACCCAGCAGACCTCTCTCGCTCACCAGCTGCTTCCCTCAGCAGTGTACTTCATCAATCTTCCTGTTCTGCTCCCTACACTGTCTCTGGTAAATCCTTTCACCCCCCAACCCCATACCTCTGGCATGCACCCCAGTTTTTGTATGCATAAATAAGTGAAAATAAATCTTTAAAAAGATGTGTAACCAGTTTGAGAGGAGTTCTTAGTTCTTGATTATGATAGAGAAAGAACTCAAAGATACAAAGACACACTTCAGGCAAAGTATTTAGCAGCTTGTTTAGCAACAGTACACTCAGGAGAGTCCCCAGGGGCAAAGTTCCAAAGAGAATAGTTTCCTTGAGTGAAGAGGGAATGTTGCTTATATGGAGGACAGGAGCTGCTCACGCATTCCTGTCTGGGGCCCCCCAATCTGGCCCACATTCTATCCTTTAGCCAGAAGTACGAATTTGTCCTTATTTGGCAGTGGACAGCACTGTCATGACTGTAGGGGGGGTGTTTCCTAGAGCCAGCCAAAAGTCATTCCCTATTCTATTGTGCAAGCACTCCCTTGGTCCTGTTTGTATCAGCCCCTGCAGGTGCTTCCAGGTGTCCTTAATATGTTGGCCTTTAGTCCTATTTACTGCTCCTGTCCTAGCTACCTAACAGAAGATTTGATTTAGAGACCAACTATGTACTCCAGTATTTCCAAATATTTATCTCAATATCCTCAAATTCCAATATTTATTAAGTACTCACTTGTGGAAGATCATGACAGTAACAAGTTACAAATGAATATCATCCTATTATTATTTGGAATTATTAGTACTGATCACTTTAAGGAAAGAGTTCTTCCCCCCAACCCCACCTTCACTCCACCCCAATTGGACATTGGAGCAGAATTTAAGATGGAAAAGTAAGGTGGGGATCCAGGGAGCAGAGAAGGTGACATAATCTGGAAATAGGGAGGATATGTCACTTAAACGAGCCATCATCAAGATACAGCTTGAAGTACAAAAGACCATCTGTTCAGCAATTGGAAATTGGAAATTACTGAATACGGTTCACTCAACATAATGGCCACAATTCAAGGGGCAAAGAATAAAAAGTGCTGAAAAAAAATCCAGTAATTAAAACAGCTTGAAAATCAAGTTTCTCACTGATGGTCTGTTGACATTCTGCACATAATAGGTACCCAAATAATACCAGAAAATTACTGTTTGAGCAGAATAAAATATGTTATTTTAAAAGTCAAATTGAGGTTTTTCTCCTCTGAATATATTCTGACTTTGGAGATTTAGAATGATCAATTTCAATCACCGGTAGAAAACCATACTCTGAATATTGAGTTTAAGGTCTATCATTTTCTTGAACTACATTATAATAGTTTAATTTTTAAAAAGACTGTTGAAATAGTTTTCACACAAGACCTAGATAATAGATTATAATGCAGATTAGAAGAAAGTGCATTTCTTCAGGGTAGGGTACAAAACAGGTGCAGTTAAGTCTCTGTGGGTGCATCTGATGTTTACATATTTTAAATGTAGGTTGTTTTAAGAGAAATATTGTATTGAATATTGAGGGAAAAGAATTATGTGTTTCTGTTTTATTTCACTGATTTGCAAAACTCATTTTCTACTTCTAATGAGAATTCCATCAAGTAGTCTACAATGTTTGTAACAAACCTTGCTTTTAAGGAAATGCATTTATATAAACTCTAACTAGAATTTTTCTATATTTATTTGCAGTTTATTCCTTTGTAATATTTTATACAAACTTACTATGATTTTATCTGTATAGATGGTTATGCATATTGAATAACAGGAAAAGAATACAGTGGTGAAAATGAATGAAAAAGTACTAAGAATGCAAAGTACTAAGACAAGTTCATATAGAATGAATATTAGAAGACAAAATTCCCCTGAAAAGTCTTCCTTATATAAAGCATATATTTAAACAATATCAATCTGTGACCCAGTTCAAGACTTTTCTATAGCAGTGCTTACAGGTATCATTAAGAACAGTATATATATATATAATATATAATATATAATATATATATTAATAATTTTTCTGCTGAGAAAAACTAGGGTATAGGCCAGAGGTGCAGGGGATAAGAAGATTCACTAGAGATAGAGTTGAGAGCAAAATAGGCAGATCTACTGAAATAAACTACTGAGGGGAGCAGCAGGTAAGACAGGAAAGGTCTGCTGTACCACATGTGGTCAGATTCCTGGCTGGGGATTGAACTCAGGCTGTGACAGTTATAGCACTGAGACTTAACCCCTAGACCACCAGGAGACTCCAGTGTGGATATTTTATATAAAAAACACCAGAGTACGGTGAAGCCTCTCACCACTCCTGCACCTCTGACCTATACCCCAGTTCTGTATGCATAAATAATCTTTAAAAAAAAAACAGAGTTCCTTAAAATTGATGGTCAATATAACTATAGCTCATGCATTTATTTGATCAATTAAATGAACAATTTTTTTAAGATTTATTTATTTATGCATACATAACTGGGGTACAGGCCAAAGGTGCAGAAGCAGTGATAGGATTCACCAGAGACAGAGAGGGGAGCAGAACAGGCAGATCAACGAAGTACACTGCTGAGGGGAGCAGCAGGAGGGTCAGGAGAGGTCTGCGGCGCCATGTGGTCTCCTCCGGGGCAGGCGGGAATTGAACTCATGCGGAAGTGGCTTTAGTTTCTCAGTGTTGTGCTTTAATCCACTGCACCACCAGGGAGGGCCTAAATGAACAATTTTATAATAATAAGCCTAATGGTATAAGAGCAAATTTATTTCAGTCTCCATTTGAAGTTAAAGCATATACCTATAACTACAGAATACCTACAATTACAAAGAACTATGTGTGTATGTGTGTGTGTTTAAACCATTTTTGAAAAGGACAAGTGAAGCATGATGGTAGCACTTTTTCAGTGGTTCAGTTTTCATTGAAATAGATGACTTTGGAGAAGAAAGACTGAAAAATCTGAAAATGTAAGTGCTAAAATGGTCTATCTATGTGCTGATGAATGAAGAAAGGAGTAGAATTAATCAGTTAATATATCCGTGGAAAAAAACATACAGACCATGTATTCTTGTTGTTGGAAAAAGAGCTAGAACTCCACAAGCATTAGGTAAAAAAGTAGTAACTCAAAAGCAATTCTGGAAAAATGATGCCTATCATCTTGCCATTTTAATGTCAATCATATTTTCAACCACCACTCATGAATGAAGCATTCTTGAGTAATGTTAAGGTTTCAGGCTGTGCAAGATATCGAGATAATAAGAGGAAAATGGAAGTTAACACTACATTAACTCTAAGTTCGAAGAAATTCTACTATCTTCCAAGCTGGATGGAAGTAGGCTCTACACTGAAATACATAAAATCTATACTCCCTATAAAATCAGAGGTCTTTTCCCTTTTCAAAGCGAGCTCTTTGTGGTGAGCCAAACAAAATACACTTTTGCACAGATAAGTAGTTCTAAAATATAAACATGGAAGTGGTTAGAGCAAAATATTAATTCAGTGAAGCTTCTCCACATGAAAATGGGTCCAGAAAAATAGAACCCCTCTTCCCATACCCACCCTTGAACTGGGATCTAGAAAGGGAAAAATTTACACTAGAAGTTCATTACCTGTTTGTCAGATAGATACCTAGAGTTCTGTTTCCTGATGAAAGTGTTATTATTAGGAATACCTGGCTGATGAGAAGCAGAATGACTCAGAGAAAGCATGTCCTTCTAAGAATACTCTGGAATTAGAGTAAGTATTGGAACATTACCAGGGGACAGACTTTAATCTAAATAGTAAATTTTTCATTGAAAGTGACTATAAAATATAAAGTATTTTTGATGGAGTCTCAATAAAAGACAGACAGATACTGCTATAGTGTATATCACCAGTACCTATTTCTAGACCTCAAAGTACCTACTGAATCTGATGTCCTTCAAGCTACCTCAAGAGTTTGATTTTAATTATAAAGGCAAATAAAAAAACAGTAATGACAAAAGATAGATTTATGCTTAAGGATATTCAGGGCATAGTGATCAGAACAACTGTGAAAACATTCAAGTAGGTAGTTTGTTATGGTGGATTTGACTCTACTTGAACTCGAATCTAACTTTGATATTAAATTAGCAGGAAAAACTAGCTGCTACAGGGTCTTCCTGGTGGCACAAGGTGTTAAGGTTCAGTACTACGAAGCTATCAGCCCCACTCAAGAACAAATTCCAACCCCAGCTATGGAAGTGACCCACATGGCATAGCAGGCCTCCCCTGTCTCATCTGCTGCTCCCCTCAGCGGTGTATTTCAGTAGATCTGCCTGTTGTGTTCCACACTCTGTCTCTGATGAATCCTCTCACCCCTCACAAACTCTGGCCAACAGCCCAGCTCTTGTATGAATTAATAAATCACATAAATCTTTAAAAAAAATTAAATCTACTACAGAAAAAAAAATCACGATTAATTCTATTATATAAAACTTTTAGCTACTAAAGCATGTAATTTTCAAGTGTAAATATGAATAGGACAATTGAAAATATAGATGGAGATTATAAGGAATGAGATTAGAATCCAAAAAAAATATTTTAGTGGTAAAAATATAGAGAAATTGATAAGGAACTTGTTAGAGTTATCCAGGGAGTCTAAGAGGCAATATGTAAGCACTCAAAAAGAGGAAAATGAAAAAAATTAGAGAAAATAAGTAACCTTAGAGAAGAATGCTCTCACTCATATGCACTTGAGCACACACACACACACACACACACACACAGAAATGTTTTGGCAAGATTCCTAAAATCTAAAAATGGAAATAAATCTTGACAAGCTTTCAAAATAACAATAACAAAAATCCCAGCTATTTAAAAAATATATCCTACTAGGCTGGTCTTGAACTTTTTTTTTTCCTTTTTATAATATAAAATGAAATAAGTCTATAGAGTAACACCTACAGTCTACTAAGGGGTGGGGGAAAGGAATTAACTCTAAAGATCTAAACCCAGCTTAGACTCATTCACCTGCCAGAGAAAAGACACACATTTTTTTTTTAATTACAAAAGTTTATTTTTACATCATTTTGTACATTTTTTTTTTCCATCTCAATTGTAATTCCTGCGGGTTTCCCATCACCAAGTCACCCATGTGCCATCACCATAATCCCGTGCATTTCCCTACCCCCACCCCATTTTTGATCCCATTCCCCACTCCACCCCCACAAAATGTCTCTGGTATATGGTTGTTCATTATTTTTTGTTATTTTCTCGCCTGGTCCATTATATTCCTGCTATGAGTGAAACCATACGGTATTTTTCTTTCTCTTTCTGGCTTATCTCACTAAGCATGATCGAAAAGACACACATTAAAAAAAAAAAATGAAGAAGCACATTCATTTATATGAAGAAAGCCAAAGTCTTATTATTGTATACCTGCCACAGGCAATGTATGAGAGGACTGAATGCCAAAAAAAAAAAAAAAAAAAAAAAAAAATGAGCCACTAGGACAGATTTCTCAAGTATTCTTATAGTAGGACTTTGGAGGAGGACAGAGTTTCTGAGCAAGATAAGTGAGTTATATTACTCTTATTTTGTCTGTCTGTGCATGTTTTAATAGGGACATGCTATTCTCATTTTTTTTGGATGCTTATACTACCATTACCATAATTTTCTTGTACTTTGGGGAACAGTTATCTGGATTAACATTTATTAATATTAATAATAAATTCTAGGGTAATAAAAAACATTCACAAAGAATAATAAGAATTCACATATCTCAAAATTCCTGCTTTTTGAGCTGGAACTTTAATTTTGATGGATTTTGGATAGCTCTTTGGAAATCAGTTGACTGTGTTTCAATTGGATACAGAATTGTTGAGCTGGGTCCATCAGAAATAGATCTGAAATCATATGTTGGGGGTAAAGATTGCCTGGGGATTCAAGAAACATAGTGATTCTATTGTTGGTGAGTGTTTAGACTTTCATTAGTGAGTAAACAAACCCTGTTCTCTACTAAATCTCCATTCAATAATGTTACAACTGGAATTATGACGTGCAAATTTTTATTTTAAATTTTCAGCATTCTGGCCCTCCCTGGTGGCGCAGGAACTAAAGCACAGCACAAAGAAGCTAAAGCCACTTCCGCATGAGTTCAGTCCCTGCCTGCCAGGGAGGTGACCACATGATGCGGTAGACCTCTCCTGACCTGCCCACTGCTCCCTTCAGCAATGTACTTAGTTGATCTGCCTGTTCTGCTACCCTCTCTGTCTCTGGTGAATCTTCTCACCCTCCACATCTCTGGCCTATACCCCAGTTCTGTATGAATAAATAAATAAATTAATTTTTTTTTCAGCATTCTAAAATTATTTAATATTT
The DNA here is from genome assembly GCF_000260355.1 of Condylura cristata. Lineage (NCBI taxonomy): Eukaryota > Metazoa > Chordata > Mammalia > Eulipotyphla > Talpidae > Condylura > Condylura cristata. The sequence goes on along the minus strand of NW_004567103.1, from coordinate 67,472,831 downwards.
ACATTTTATTATCAATATTTTAATTTATATTTATTTATAGTCACATCTTGTTTTGATTTTCATGTTTTAAATTTCTTAAATAATCAAAAACACATTCTTTAATTTTATACAGAGTGAGTTTATCATTTGCATACGTAATTGTATATGCCTCGGTGCTATATTACCTAATAGAGTTGGAAATTTGGTTTGAAGACATTTTGAAAAAAAAATTTGTGCAATTACTAATATTCTGTATCTCTCCCATCTTAATTGCCTTTCTAAATCATACCCACCCATTCTTCCTTTTTTTCTTAAAACAGTTGCCATCGTTGTAGTATCCCAATCTGTAACAGGTGTTTTGTCTTTTACTCAGAAACAAAACTTGCTAGCCTTTCTTTCTTTTCACCCAGATTTAGTCTTAAAGGCTGCAATTTCAATAATACTGTTTATTTTGTTCTGTCTTTATATATTCTCTATCCAACAAAATATTTGCTTTTTAAAAAAATTCCAGCTAAATTATTTTGTTTTTTTCTTTTTTACTTTAGTATCTGCCAATGATTTGGAAGCCCATATTACATGAAAACCTCCCTCTTCTCTTTCTTTTCTTTCTATTTTTCACACACACACGTTTTATTTACTTTGACACTCCCTCCTATTATAAGCAACCATTTTATCAATTCACAATGCACATTTTTCCCAAAATATTGTCCAGACTTGTTTATATTCATGTGGATTTTTTAAAAGCATATGGTATGTATTTATGTCTAATGCTCATAAATTGCATTGTATAATACGTCTCATTAGGGAATACATCTCAAGAAAATGTCATTATTCTAGTTGTCACTGAACATTTCACTTTTGATATCTAGCAAATGTTGATATGAATCTTATTCTTTCAACCACTGTGTAGTATTTCATCATATGCATATTACATATTTTGTCTATTGGTTTTCTGAATCTTCTTTCCCTGATAGCATTTTTAAATCATTATAATAGAAAGCATAGTAAGATTTACATTACCACACATTTCTCTTTGTATGTGTGGAATTATTTCTATAGAAGATAGAGCTGATTTCTAACTATCATTATCTCTAGGAATGTCTAGAAATCAACTTTTGACTAGGTCAATATAAGGGCAGTGGAATTCATGGAATTCTATTTAGGGTTTCAAATCTCCCTGACAACAGTCCTAGTTAACTTCCTTCCTGATAGTTTGTAACTGGCCTACCCCATTAGATGAGCCTGCCTGGCATACATAGAGAACCATTGAGAGCTTTTGCCACAAAAAAATATCCTGCAGATCTTGGCATTTGAGTTAGATTTATCTCATTTCCAGAGTAAAGAAATTGGGTTACTAAGGAAGCGCATACTGTGGCTGTAACTGAATCTTATGCCTACCTGCATTCTCTAAGTAAAAACTAGTACAATATTTGATACTTAGTGAGGATTCTATATACCAGTTATTTATTAAATCTCTTTCAAATTAGAATGCCACTTTTTCTTGGACCTAGATATCCATATAGACTTAAACTTAATTTTAATCTAGATTTAAATGGAATTGTTTGTCTTATATTATATTCAAATCTGGGCCAAACCCTCAGGCTAGACACATGAAATTTAGAATGTAGACTATAGTGATAATTTGGAGGAGGTTGTAGCTGAGAAATCAGGAGTCATTCTGTTCTTGAACTCACATAAACCTGGCAATTCTGTCAGTGTGGGGTGTAGACTTTGCTCTTAAGACTGACCTGCATTTCTGCAGCAAACACCTCACCTGCTGATGCTGGAAAATCCATTCTCCTCATTTAGGTTCAATTGAATCCATATGTTTATATTTTCAAAACTACAAAACTTACATCATCATTACGCTGGCATGATTTATCACCTACCATGTCAAAATATTTTTGAGAAATGTAGAATAAAATATAAAATGTAAGTCAGATCTGATTTCTTTCCTGAAGAATAACAAAAGTTGAAAGAAAAAAATAAACTGCTAATGTCAGATAGGAAATTGATTCATTCATAAATTCATGAGGCAAAATATGTTTTCTAAAATCTGTGTGATAGATATTGGCAAATAGAGATAAATTTGGGAAAACAATGGGGCATTGAGATGTTCTTATAAGTATATGGAGTTTTCTCTTAATAAAAACTTTTCAGGTAGTAAACAAATTTTCTAAACAATGAAAATATTTCAGATGTCCTCAGGAAAGACCATTAAAGTAAATTGCTAGTGTTGATAAATTCCCAGTCCAGAGGCCTTTCTTGGCTCTTTCAATCAATCTCTCTGTTTTTGGCCAGATTATTTACCAGGAAAAGAGTTCTGGGGGACATTTTTGCATTCACTTATGCAAATCATATTAGTTTAAGATACTGTCCTGAGTTGTGTATGCTTAACCAATGTTGATAAAACACCATTAAAATTAGTTCCTATGTTCTCCATTAAGATGAAAGACCACATACAGAGAGAAAGAGAACAGTGTTACCTACATTAGCAGAGACTAGCACAGGCCAGGAAGAAAGGGAGTAACCTCATGTGTGTTTAGACTCTTCTCTGGAAAGTATTTGACTTTCCCAAACAAATTCATCATTACCACTTCTCAATTTTCATGGGGAACTATTTTTATAATACTTTGAATAATTTAATTCTAATCATGATCTCTGGAGGTCGAATAGATCAAATGTACATGTGAAATAACTTTTTGTAAAATTTCATACCAGTGATGAACCTTAATTAAAAGATTAAAAGATATTATGGAGTTAGCAATTGTGTATTTTCTTGTGCTTTCCAAAGTGAGAAAACTCTGTTAAATTGCAATTCAGTGCATAATGTAGATGTGTTCTTATGGTATTTGGGTTATTAGTATTTTAGGTGACATACTGTACTGTAAATTTATGTCAATAGACTCAATAGTTTCATAGTTACAAAAAAAGAAAAGAAAGAAAAGAAACCTTCCAGGTACAAAAACAAAGGAATGTATTTTTACTAGCAACCAAACTAAAGATTCCAGTATGAATCAGGAATAAGATGTGGTAATGGGAATGAGAATAGAGATTAAACTGAGAATTGTGCTATAAACAAAGTGATAGAAACAAGACTTATCCCTGCAGAGGTTGTCAACAGAGGAGACAGCTATGACTTGACAATTAAAGAATCATTAAAGCCTTGCCATAGAGGAGATTCAGGAATACAGAATAAAGTGGAGGTAATATTTAAGGGGAGCTTGCAATTAAAGAGGTACATCAAAGATACTTCTAATCTTTTCTCCTTGAAGTCAGGAGAAAACTAAGAAGAAAATTTCTTAGAAAACTGAAAATCTCTTTTTAATGAAACAGGTAATTCTGAATTAGAGAATATTAAGAAAGCTGCTGTTCAATCCCACTCCTAGATATCTACCCAAAGATACAAAAACACTGATTCAAAAAGATACCTGGACCCCCATGTTTTTGCTGCTTTATTCACAATTGGAAAGA
>NW_004567103.1:67449505-67469263 GCF_000260355.1 Condylura cristata | reverse complement strand
AGCTGGAAAAGATCATGCTTAGTGAAATAAGCCAGAAAGAAAAGGAAAAATGCCAGATTGTTTCTCTCATAGCAGGAATATAATGGAACAAGCAAGAAAATAATGATAATGATGAACATTATTGTGGGGGTGGAGTGGGGAATGGGATCAAAAACAGTGGGGGGAGGGAAATGCACTGGACTATGGTGATGGCACATGGGTGATGTGGTGATGGGAAGGCCAAGGGAATTGCAACTGAGATGGAAAAATGAACAAAAATATGTAAAAATAAACTATTATAAAATTATAAAAATTATAAAATTGTTTAAAAATGTAAAAATACAGGGAAAAAAAGCTGTTGTATACCTCAATTCATACCTAACAGAATGGTGTGGTGAGTGCACTTATATTTTGTTATGTACTGGAGTCCTCCCCTGACAGATAACATAGCCCTATGGGACACAGTAAAGTAAATCTCATCCAGAGCAGTACTTCTGGAAAATTGGATAGGCTAAATAAAAGCTTCATTCTACTCTGAGTATTGGAAAGAGACATAAGACTGAAGAAAAAAGTACACAGATCAGTCATTATCGTAAAAACTTCAGTCAGTATGCCCACAGAGGAAAGAGTAGCAGTGATTCACTTTACGCAAGATAAGAGCTAAGTCATCTCACAACACAAAAGTCTGTGTCACCTGGATCTAAATTCTAAACCAACTGATTCACTATGTCAACAATAAATCTACCATAATTGGACCATCATGGATAGATAAATCTCATTAGGGTTTTATCTCAATCACGAATAGAAGACTTTACACACTCTAAATGCAAGTATTCAGTTAAATAAAGTATCGTGGGAAGCATTATCAACAGACCGTAAACTGAAATATAAGGCCCCCAAGTTGATTTTTAGAAGAGGACAATCAAGAGAGGAAAGAGCATTTCAACCAAAAGAAGTTAAGTATGTAAAGGGAAAACACAGAGATGGGTGAGATCATTTGAATAAGTCAAATTCCCAAAGTTGAATGTGGTTTCACTATAACACCTACAGGCAAGAAGGAAGCAGAATAAGACAGGAGCAGGTAAAATTATGGAGCCTTGTATTTCCGGTAAACACTTCATCCTTTGTGAATAATAATGATTAAAGTTATTTAATTTGCATTTTAAGACAATTTGAAAATTTAATCTGTGAATGATATGGAGTTTAAATAAGAAGGGAAAATATGCATACAGAAAAAGAAGTTAGGAGGCTTTCTTAAGATAGCCATAAGATGAAGACAAGTTAGACTGAAAGAAATGAGAGTGGAAGGCCACAATGGTGGCGTAAGGGTTAAGTCTCTGTTATCACAGCTGAGGCCTGAGTGTGATCCAGTCCAAGGAGGTAACCCACATAGAGCACAGCAGAGCTCACCTGTCTGGTCTGCTGCTCCTCTTAGTAGTATATTCTAGCCGATTTATCTGTTATGCCCCTCATTCTGTCTCTGGTGGATCCTCTCACACATACCCCACCCCACATCTCTGGCCTATACCCCAACTCTTCTACATAAAAAATAAGTAAATAAAATATTTTAAAAATTAAGTGTGGAAATGGTATGAAAGTAATGAACAGAAAGTATGAAAATGAAGATTCCATGTTTTCTGACAGGATGATGATTCTGCACTCTTTGTAAAGTCACTAACAACTCAAAATTAAGAAGCGATTCACCCTGCATATTTCATGAGTGTTCTTCATTAATTTAAATTTCAGGGTGTCCTGCTTACCTACTTATTAGTATCAGTAAAACATTAACCTACTATTGCATCCACCTTGTGTTAGGGCAGTGAGTCCAGAAGTCCATTCTTGCAAACACAATAAAGATACAAGGGTCTCATGTGAGGGGAATTATTATAAGGAATTTATTAGGAATAATAACAAGAAACTATCTCCTCAGACAACAAAAAGTAATTGAAAATTAAGAAGCTAGAGTATATATAAATGGTCCTGATTGCAGTCCTGTGTTAACTGCATAGGAGATGTAGCCAGTTACTGGCCACTCTGCCACTCCCAGCTTGGCTACCACAGCAAGCATGGAGCCCAGACAGGCCCCCTTGTCATGTAGAATAGCCAGGGGAACTTTGATCTACATGGAAATTTATGGAGCCCTGATCTAATTTTCTGAGGTTTTCTTCAGAGGAAGGGTCATGAAGTCAACATTTTAAAACATTTGCTCTAGAGAACACAATTTTGAGTCAACAGGTGAGAAGAAAATGGGTTGTAGGTTAGTAATTAAGGGCTAGAAGGGGAACTTGGTATGGGATTAATAGCACCCTATTTTTTTTAATGTTTGTATTAGTATATTTCTCTATTACAATTTAACAGAGTTGGGGAAATTACAGTATGTATTAAAACACAAGAGGCCAAACACAGGTTGAAAAATAAACAAATAGATTTAATCACAATGGGTGATTATAACATAAATAGGGAAATAGGACTTGGTGTTGTAAAACAAAAGTCACATCCAGACATTAAGGGCAGGCAAAGTTTATTTTAAACTTCTTAGCAACCAAAACAAAGACTAGAATATTTCTTTATAATTTTCCAAAAACTAAGACATGAATATTTCTCCTCACTCCTCAAAGAAATGTGTATATAAGACTAATACATCTGCTTATTTCACTCCCTCTATCTCACACCAAAGCAGGAACTGTCATATGCTCTGTCATGTTCATTGAGAATCAGCAATGATGGGATTCAGCCTGAAATAAAAACTGAAGACTGAAAACTCACCCAGATGTCAACAGATTTCATTATGTTCCTTTAAATACTAGTGATATCTAAGGACATTTCCCTGACATCCAAAAATGCTCTTGATCTAAGGATATGTGTATATGTGGTTTACCTTGTTATGCTGAATTCTGGGTTCACTACCAGATTTACATAACTGCCACTGAAGTTTGCCAGCAAGAACTGAGAAATGCAAAGCTGGCTCAACAGATAGTAGGAACTCCAAGACTTTAATGCAAAGCTGCTCATCGGATGGCAGGAAACCCAAGACTCAGATATATCTGGCCAAATAGTTATACACATTTTCACAAAACATGAGTTAAATCCAATTGTCTGGGTAGTAGACTGGGGTCACAGTGGACAGGGGGAAAGAAAGTAGAATTGGTCGAAGATCATGGTTGGTGGTGGACTCTTGGACATTTATGGTTGGTGGCCAGATTCTGCTGATACATAGAAACCTCATGGACAACATGAGGTTGTCCACCACCAACCATGATCTTCGATCATTAGGGGTCTAGGCAATTAGGTTTTCTTTAACTAGAGAAGCAGAATTGCTCTAGAAGGACACATTAGTCATGGTACTAATGTATACCATTATTTGATAGATTATTTGATAGCTGGCTATGTTAGGGGGAAAAAACAGCACGATATAGTTAAGTGTTAAACTATGGGGACATAGAGTGCAGGTCTAGCTTCATGATGGGTTTCAGCTTTTGAGGGGACTATTTTCTATTTATTTGCTGAGTTTCTATTTCTACAATTTTCTTTTTCCCTTTTATTGAAGACCTCAATATTTTGCAGGAACAGGGAGAAGGGGCAATCCAAAACCCCAAACATGCCCACTCTAAGTTCTGCCACCCCACCACATTAAGACAAAACATACTCTAGGGTTTAAGACCTTTAATGAAAAGCAACTTTAATACAATTAGTATACAGCAAAGAGAAGAAATAATAAAGCTCCCAAATAAAGCATCCAAAGTTATCCGTCTTCTCATGGGTAAATGCCTAGACAGAGCTGCCCCAAAACAGGGCCAGAGTCCCAAAAGCCTGCCACCACAAGTCTAAAGCACCTTCCTGTGGGAACCCATAAAAAAGGGTCAGAAATTGTTTTGTCCCAATTTCTGTGACTGGCCGCAAGGAAGAAAGACAGGAGGCAGAATGTTTGAGCAAGAAGAGCTTATTCCTCCTGGGCAGCAGCTGAGATGGAGCTCCCTAGGGTGGGGTCCACAACTACTGTGAGTGCTGTAGGGGAAAGTGTCTCATATAGGCTTTAGATTCAGATTCTAAAAAGCTGACGTGTTGCTGTACACCTGGATGTGAGGCCCAGTTCTGGTCATTGTGTTATTGCCCATATCTGGTCACACAGGTAGCTGTTGTGTCACTGCCCATGTCTGGCCACTCTCAACAGAAACAACCAGACAAGTCTGAAAAGAAAAGAGCAAAATCACAATCAAGATCAAAGCTGTTACAATCAACATCCCTCCAGCCTCTCACCCACATCTGTTTCAACCAGTCCAGGACCAAAAAGCAAGTAGTTTCTTCACATGCCTCTCTGTTCCATGTGCCTCCTCCAAGTCTCCTTCTTGCTCTTCGTCCTGTTTCCTTCCTCTTCAGTCCCCTCTTCAGTTTTTGATTCTCCATAATCAACACCATCTTCTCTTGTGTGGGGCAGGAAACCAGGAACCTCCCCTTTTCCTGGGGACAAACTGTTACAAATTTGTAAGAGACAGTCCTTATCAAATGATACTGTGCTAAAGACCAGCTTTATTCTTTCATGTTTATCAAGTGTAACATGGACACACACCTTGGGTTGAAAGTTTAGATAATAAAAACTAAACTGTACACTAACATGAATAATTGCAACTTCTTTGTTTCTCATTTCTTTTGTTTCTTTGCCCATTATATTCAATCTGCAGGAATTTTGGTATAGCCCCCATTTGAAAATGGTAACTAACATTTGCTTTTTGTCTATCCTATTCCAACATAGATATGTTCATTTACAAAAGGGAAAAATAAATAAATTTGTTTCAACAATTTTCCAGTGTTCAAAATACTGAAATTACAAACATGATTTTAAGAATTCCAGAGGAAAACAACTGCAATGAAAAAGAGGGTCTTGGAAACCATGACAAAATTAGAATTTTCCTTACAAAAAGAACAAGTCATTAGATTTTTTTTTTTTTAATTCCCTAGTAAATGTGTAACTGGGTGGTCCTAGAAAAAGGGGAAGTTGCAGGTTGCCTGCCCCACCCAGGGTTGAGCTGAGCAGAGAAAAGGAGAAAAGGGGAAGGAAACTGAGGAGGAAGGAAGCAGGATGGAGAGCCAGGAGACCTGAGGTAGCAACATGGAGCAGCAAACAGTGAAGAAACCATTTTCATTTCTTGGCCCTGGATTGGTTGAAAGAGATGTGAGTGAGAAACCAATGGGGAGCTTGACTATGGAAGTGTTTATATTGATTTTGGTTTTGCTCTTTTCCTCCCAGACTTGTCTGGCCATTTCTGACCCCTTTCCAGCCAGAAGGTACTTTAGTCTTGTGGCAGGCTTTCAGGCCTTGCTTTAGGCAAACCCTTTTTGGGGTGACTTTTGCCCACGAGGGGATGGGTAACTTCAGGTGTTTGATTTAGAAATTACATTATTTGTCTTCTATATTATATACTCACTGTATTAAAGTTCCTTTTCATTAAAGTTTTATATGTTTTGTCTTGATGCTGCAGATGGCAGAAACTATTTAGAGCATGCAGGTTTGGGGGCTCAATGGTGCCCCTCTCCCTGCCCTGTAACAAATGGATATAAACAAACCCTTAGAAAATTCCTGAATTACAAAGATAGATGGATGCATATATATTTACAGACAAAAAGAATAGACTAACACCTGGTTTTTCATGTGTAACATAAATCTAAAAGAAAGTAGATTATGGACAGATTAATAAGAGGAAAGAATTATGCCAGCACCCTATACCTAAGATAACACCAACCATTGGAATTATTAAGAAATATATTTTAAAATGCATAAATTGTTAAAGGGTTAGCAGGCAGACTGAGGAAAACCCTGGTATCCCCAAACCTGCCTGTTCTGAATGGATTCTGCCATCTGCTGTTCTAAGACAAACATACTTTCAGTGCATAAGTTCAATAGAAAAGAATGTTATTACAATTAGTGTGCAACAGAAAGAGAAGAGAAAGAATATACTTAAAACATCGTCTCCAGGAAACAACCAAAGTAACCTATCCCCTCATGGGTAAATGCCTAGCTGAATAGAACTGACCCAAAGCAGAAAAGTTGAGGGCTGAGAATTTACCACAAGTCTAAAAGTACCTTCTGGAGGGGACCCAAGGCAAAGGGGCAGAAGGGGCCGGGCAAGTCTGGGAGGAAAAGGGCAAAATCAAAGTTCTCACCCATGTCTCTGTCTCTTTCAAGTGTCTTCCTCCATGTCCCCAAGTACATTGTGCAAGTTCAAGGCCAAGAGAGAAGCGTGGGTTCTTCTTCCCATCTCTCACTATATGTGCCCCCTCAAGTCTTCTTCTAATCTTTTCCTTTCCTTCCTTTCTCTCAGTCGTTCTGTTACAGGGCATCCCAGTGTGAATTGGGTTGCCTGTCTGTGGGTCTTCACCTGCATGCTTACGATTCAATCGTATTATGGACACACTCAAAAAGGTCAAATAATGGATTTATTTATAAGGAGAAAGGTAAAGGAATAACCCAGGGAAAGAGGGAGAGAAATACAGGTTAACTAGGATGTCCTACCAGTTCTGCTGACTTGGACTCCACCGGCACGCTGAAAACCGATGGAGAGCCAAAACTATCAGCTGCGAACCACCAGGCCAAGAGACCCCCAGAGCCCACATGTCCGGTTTTATCCCTACCTGGTTGCTCAGCTCCAACCTCACGTCCCGTCGTGCTTCTCCTTGGCACTGATGGGATTTGGAGTTCCAGTATCTGGAGTGGGGGGCGGAGTCCATGAAACCTGTACCTGTTACAGTTCTTCTCCCTGCTCAGTTCCACCTTTCTTTGGTTGGGTTAAGGAACCTGGAATTTCTTCTTACTATGGATATCACACAGTTTCAAAAGAATCTTCAAATAATAAATAATCGGAAGAATGACTTTGTAATAGAATAAAGGCAGAGAAAAAAGGGTAGAGAAATGTTATGTGTTATAAATATCTCTTTTGTAGGAATGTAGAAATTTGCCAACTCAAATATATTATTTATTTATTTTTAAAGATATATTTATTTATATATACAGAACCGAGGTACTGACCAGAGGTGCAGGGGCAGTGAGAGGATTCACCAGAGACAGAGCGGGGAGCAGAACAGGCTGACTGATGAAGTACACTGCTGAGGGTGTAACAGATACAGGTTTCTTGGACTCCGCCCCCACTCGATGCTGGAACTCCAAATCCCATCAGTACCAAGGAGAAGCACGCAGGGACGTGAGGGCGGAGCTGAGCAGCCAGGTGGGGATAAAACCGGACACGTGGGCTCTGGGGGTCTCTTGGCCTGGTGGTTCGCAGCTGATCGTTTTGGCGCTCAATCGGTTTTCAGCGTGCCGGTGGAGTCCACGTCAGCAGAACTGGTAGGACATCCTAGTTAACCTGTGTTTCTCTCCCTCTTTCCCTGGGTTATCCCTTTACCTTTCTCCTTATAAATAAATCCATTATTTAACCTTTTGAAGTGTGTCCATAATACGATTGAATCGTAAGCGCACGGGTGAAGACCCACAGACAGGCAACCCAATTCACATTGGGGTGCCCTGTAACAAGGGGAGCAGTGCACGGGTCAGGAGAGGTCTGCCGTGACATGTGGATCACCTCTGGGGCAGATGGGGATCCAACTCATGTAGCTTTAGCTACTTAGTGATGTGCTTTAACCCACTAAGCCACCACGGAGGGCCCCAAAATATAGTATTTTAATGAATTATTATCCATAGGAGGGACTTTAAAAGATGAGTGGAAGTTGCTCTTTTGTAAAAAGTTTAATTGTAAAGAAAATCAGTAAGAGAGTTTCCTTCACTGTTTTTTTTTTTTTTAGAAAGATCTAATTGCTTTAGCAGCTATCTAAGGAGAACTAAATTTACATAAGAGTCAAAACTTTGTTTACTGTTGCTCTTCCAGTAACCTACATTATTGACCTTCCCTTTGCCCTCAAAGGCCTTTAGTCCTTTAGCTTCTGAGTTTACTTAATAGAGTGAGTGAAGCCATGTAGTGAGTTACTTCCTCTTTCTGGAGGAGTTATTCATATTATTATATTTACTTTTTTTCCTCTTGGCAATAATTCTAAAACTTATTTGACTATTTGACAGCTCAGAGGAACTCTTTGCCCCTGTGTTTTCTTTTTAAAGATTTAGTTATGCATACAAAAAAAAAGATGTGTTTATATATACAAAAATTGGGGTACAGGCCAGAGGTGCCCAGGGGAGAGATTTTACCAGGGACAGAGTGGGAGCAGAACAGGCAAATGTACTGAAATACACTGCTGAGGGGAGCAGTGGGAGAGATAGGAAAGGTTTGCCAGCGGGAGAGACAGGAAAGGTTTGCCGCACCAGTGCTGCAGTGGCCTTGGATAGCTTCATAGTGCTACAATTTAACCCATTGTGCCTCCAGGTCGGGCCCTTCCCCTGTTCTTTCTATTGGTTGTATGTAACTTAATAAAGAATCTGGAAGACAGGGATGTGCCTGCATATCTCCAGGGATATGCCTGAGAGACAAGTCATGGAGCAGGTTTGCAAAGCAAGACACTGCTGTCCAGTGAACAGCCCTTGCTATTTATTGAGTAATAGTGAACAAGCATGATTGATTATGTGACAATGGCAGGAGAGAAGGGGTCCAGAGGAAACAAAGGGTATTCATCTTTGTAGGGAACAAGACTTCAAAGGGACCAAAGGGGATAAGTTATGTAGGGAATAGGGGAGGACTTGTCGGCCTCTTATACAGGGAAAACTTTGCATGCAGATTTCCAAGCTACTCCTAGACCATCTTGGACCCTGACCACACAATCAGTCAACAGTTTCCTAGGTGTCCCTGGCCACCTGGTGATGTAGGCCATAGTCTCAAGGTGTAAGAGGGAAAGGATGACATGAATTAACTCTACAGATAAAGGTTCTATGTACTCCACCACCCAAACCCTCAATCCCCCACCAGATTACAAATCCCATCAACACCAAAGAGAAACATGCTAGGATCTGAGGGTGCAGTTAAGCAGCCAGGTTTGGATATAAAGCCAGACATATGGGGGCTCCAGGGATTGCTTGGCTTTGGCTTGCATCTTGTCTCTTGGCTTCACTGGTTTTCAGCATGTTATTGAGGTTCCAAGTTAGCAAAACTGGTAGGACCATTGATCAACTTATCTCTCTCTTTCCCTGAGTTATTTATTTCCCTTTTCTCTTGTAAATAAACCCATTATTAACCTTTTTGTGTGTGCCTGCAGTTGAATCTTAAGTACACAGATGAGGACCCACAGTCAAGCAACCCAATTCACATTGAATTGTCCTGTAACAGATCAGTCATTCGTGAGTGCCTTATTCAGATTGTTTACACACACAGAGGCATAGAAAGGACAAGGCACAGAGGTGTAGAGGCCATAGGTGAAAGAAAGGCCACAACATACTCCTCTTTTCTGTTTTATAAGGCAGGGGAGGAAGATAGGGGTGAAGGGTGAGGAAGGATTAGCTGGTAAATCAACACTGATTGTGATTGTTGTAAGTAATGTGTTGACACCAGTGTCCTATTATAAAGACAAGGAAAATAACAGAGGCATAAGATAATCTAAATAAGAGTATGAATAGTGAAGACCACCAGTTGTGGGGATCTTGTTGGATGTTATGAAGTTGGAAAAGTTTATTTTGTAGCTCTTGGTCAGAAGTATCAAAAGTGACTGAAGCAGTTCTTGTTTCTGAGATGTCCAAGAGAATGAAGTGAAATTATCAACTGTGAGATTAGTGAACTAATGCTGATCATAACCAGTGTCATATTGGAGGAGAGACCATGTCCATAATGCCTGCTGGTGTTCATCAAGCCATAGCACAGCAGATTCTAGGGAGTCAAGCCAACGAGAATCTGTTGATCTATATGGGTCTGTGCCAACCAATCTTTGGTGGTATTGTAACAGGTACAGGTTTCATGGACTCTGCCCCCCACTCCAGATACTGGAACTCCAAATCCCATCAGTGCCAAGGAGAAGCACGACGGGACGTGAGGGTGGAGCTGAGCAACCAGGTAGGGATAAAACCGGACATGTGGGCTCTGGGGGTCTCTTGGCCTGGTGGTTCGCAGCTGATCGTTTTGGCTCTCCATCGGTTTTCAGCGTGCCGGTGGAGTCCAAGTCAGCAGAACTGGTAGGACATCCTAGTTAACCTGTATTTCTCTCCCTCTTTCCCTTTACCTTTCTCCTTATAAATAAATCCATTATTTGACCTTTTTGAGTGTGTCCATGATATGATTGAATCGTAAGTGTGCGGGTGAAGACCCACAGACAGGCAACCCAATTCACATTGGGGTGCCCTGTAACAGTATTTGTCATCTATTGGTGAACTTTGTTAGCTGTTTGAAGAGATTTAGTCACAGCAGACATGGTCAAGGCTGCTGTAGCAGCCAGAGAAACAAGAAAAATAATTCTAACAATTAAGGAGGCTAAGAAGAAACGGACTTTGCTGAGAGAGTCTAGAGCATGAATTAAGGGGGAACCACCTGCCCACGGGCATTATTTGTTGTTTAATAAAAAAGTTAAGAATAATTTTGAAGATATTTTTTGCCAATACAGGGAGTGATAACAGTGTTAGGTGGAAAGGTAAAATTATCAACAGAAAAGGGGTTAGCAAAAATAAATAGGGAAGGGATGTAACTGGCAGTATCTGTGTACTCCCACAGAAATTTGCCCTGAGCAAACTGAGCTGGGCATTGGCCTCCAATATAAATGAAGTACAGAGTAGCAGCTCCCCAAATATTTGTCATAAGGGGAAAGCAAGTGGGACCATTGTCATAGCAAAGTCTTAAAATAGGACTGGAAAAGCCTGGATTCTATAAAGGGTGGGAATGTTGGGAAAAATAGGAAATAATCCAATTATGGGTTTTGCCCTGCCATGTTTTTAGTCATAACCAGGAGGCCTTGCGGACCCCAATTTTGTAGGGAACAGATATTAAATAAAGCAGTTTCTGAGCAGAAGGTCGTCTGCAAACTTCTGAATGGCACACATTGTTAATTTGTGTTGATGACAAATAGGAATCAAAGGGGCTACGAGAGGGTCATAATGAAATTTATGGGCCAAACTCTCCTGTTTCCACTGATGACAGTGATGTGGAGATGTGTCAGGCAGAGCTTAGATCACAATATTCATATGTCATTGTGAGGACACAGGGGCACAGTAGGTATTAGAGGATAAAACCAAGCTTAAGAGGCATCCTGGATCAGAATAGTCCAAAAGGAAGTGACAGTATAAGTAGGGTTTTTAGTTAAAGAGCCTGTAATCTCTGGCTCACCTATATGAAAAGTTATTAGTGTTTTGTCCCAATTTCTGTGACTGGCTGCAAAGAAGAAATAAGTGTTAAAATATTGGAATGTTGCTTGTGGTTAAAAACTAACAGGATGTTGTCGAAGGCCCTGGATGTTATCAGAAGCCCAGGCACCAGCAGAACATTGCTTGAAAACTAACTGGATATTATCAGAAGCCCTGGATTATCAGAAGCCCAGACACCAGCAGGACTTTACTTGCAGTTACCACCTGCACAAAGGAGGATGCAAGAGTGGCTCATCCTAATGGACTACATACTTTGGAAATTTCCCAGCCCGCGAATTTCACTATATAAGACCCTCTGTTCAGAGGCTCGGGGTCCATCCCGTCTGGGTGAGACCGCTGTGTCGGTACACTCCGGGGATCGGACCCTAGCCCGGACTAGCAATAAAGGCTTGTACTTGTATTTTGCATCGGTGCATCGGTTCTGTGTCTTGGCATTTCTTGGACTCTAACATAAGGAAACAGAAAGGATGAAAAGGTAGAGCTTATGGCTCCCGGCAGCAGCTGAGACAGAGATCCTAGGGTGGGGTCCTCAGCTACAGCAGTGTTGTAGGGGGGAAGGGTCTCTTATATAGGCTTTAGGCTCCTTTTTATTTTAATGGTGCTTTACACCTGAATGCAAGGAGCTGTTCTGGTCATTGTGGTATTAATAGTGGTGCTTTACACCTGAATACAAGGCCTCTGGTATTGCCATCTGGTCACACTCAACAATTAGATCCAGTAGGGAGTTCTGGGCCCCACCAGCCAACAACAGGAAAGACAGGGTGGGGTGAATAGCATGTGACTATTTTACCTGAGCCTTCACAGTGGGAATAAAAAGGAGGAGCAGAAGAGCCCACACTGAGGAGTTGGCTGTAGTAAGAGAGAACCAGAAATAGATTTTCAGAGGTGCAGTGTATTCCCTGTTTGATAAGCAATTTTTTAGCATCAGTGGTTGGTTATGGGCAGGGAAAGAGGGGCACCCTTGAACTCCCAAACCTGCCTGATCCAAATAGGTTCTGCCATTTGCCATATCAAGACAAAACATATAAAACTTTTTTTTTTAAAGATTTATTTATTTGTGCATACAGAACTGGGGTACAGGCCAGAGGCTCAGGGGCGGCTAGAGGCTTCACCAGAGACAGATCAGGGAGCAGAAGAGGCAGATCGATGAAGTACACTGCTGAGGGGAGCAGCGGGCAGGTCAGGAGAGGTCTGTTGCACCATGTGGTCACCTCCGGGGCAGGCAGGAATCGAACTCATGCAGAAGTGGCTTTAGCTTCCTAGTGCTGTGTTTTAACCCGCTGAGCCACCAGCGAGGGCCAAAACATAAAACTTTAATGAAAAGTTAATACAGTGAGTATTCAATATAGAAGTCAAAGAATATAATGTCTAAATCAAACACCTGAGATTACCCATCCCCTCGTGGGCAAAAGTCCACCCAAAAGGGATTGGTCCAAAACAAGGCCAGAAAGTCCACCATAAGACTAAAGCACCTTCTGGCCGGGGCCCTTAGAAAAGGGTCAGACATGGCCAGACAAGTCTGGGAGGAAAAGAGCAAAATCAAAATCAATATAAACACTGCCATAGTCACCTCCCTACAGCTATCTCACCCACATCTGCCTTAACCAGTCCAGGGCCAGGCAACAAGCACGGTTTCTTCATCACATGCTTGCTGCTCCATGTGTTTTCTTCAGGTCTCCTTCTGGCTCTCCATCCTGTTTCCTTCTTTCTCTCCAGATTCCTTCTCATCTTTTTTTCTCTCCTCAGCAACACCCTCCTTCTGGGTGGGGCAGGGAACCTGGAATTTCTCCTTTTCCTAGGAACCACCCAGTTAAGTTAGGCCTTTGATGTGTCCCCAGGTGAGATTTTGTTGGCCCAGGGAGTCATCCTCATTGTTGAGAAGGCTGGTAAATCTTACTGTTTTTTGTGCCTAGAGTGGTCCTTGTTTTGTCCCAACTTCTGTGACCGGCTGCAAGAAAGGAAGGCAGGAAGCACAAAGGCTGAGCAAGAAGAGTTTATTGCTCCCGGGCAGCAGCTGAGACAGAGCCCCTAGAGTGGGGTCCGCAGTTACTGCCAGCCCTGGGGGGTGGGGGGAAGGGTCTCATATAGATTCTAAACTCAAATTCCAAAGGGGTGACTCATCACTGTGTCCCTTGTTGTAAGGCCCAGTTCTTTATCGCCTTCATCTAGTCCTATCCCAGATGCAAGGCCTCGTTAATTGGATGCAAGGCCCAGTTTATTACTGCCTTATCACCCTTGGATGCAAGGCCTAATTTATTACAGCCCTTATCCAGACCCTCAGTAAATCTCCACATTTGGTCACTCCCAACAGTCCTATAGATGGCAAAATGGAAATGTAACAGGTACAGGTTTCATGGACTCCGCCCCTACTTCAGATGCTAGAACTCCAAATCCCATCACTACCAAGAAGAACGCGGGGACGTGAGGGCAGAGCTGAGCAGCCAGGTTGGGATAAAACCGGACATGTGGGCTCTGGGGGGCTCTTGACCTGGTGGTTCACAGCTGATCCTTTTGGCTCTCAATCGGTTTTCAGCGTGCTGGTGGAGTCCAAGTCAGCAGAACTGATAGGACATCCTAGTTAACCTGTGTTTCTCTCTCTCTCTCCCTGGGTTATTCCCTTACCTTTCTCCTTATAAATAAATCCATTATTTAACCTTTTGAGTGTGTCCATAATACGATTGAATCGTAAGCGCATGGGTGAAGACCCACAGACAGGCAACCCAATTCACACTGGGATGCCGTGTAACAGATACATACCTTCTCCCTCAGGTTAAAAGTTAGTTCTACAGGTCCCTGCCAGGCTGGGACTGTTGCATCATGCAACACATTGATAAAGAAGCTGAAGTCGTGGAGCAAAATCTTGGCCTTATTATTGATAAATAATACAGTATCAATTGTAGGAGGAAGTAGGAAAAAGTAAAAGGGAAATGGTAGAACTGTTAGCTGTAGTATTCATGATTGTGAGTCTGCCCTCCAGGTACTTCTCTTCTGCTTGATGACCCCATATTGTAATTGAAATCAAGCCCTCCACAGGGCTTCAATCTTACCAACAAAGCTTTTCCCTGATCAGCTTCTGGGGTCCTCAGCTCCCTGGGTGTTCCTCATATTTGTGATGTATGAGTTGGGACTAAGTCTATGCATCTGTCATCAGCCCCCCAGGTGCCCCCCAAACCTCTTGATGCATAGCCATTTCCACAGTGATCAAGCTTTCTGCTCTTGATTTATTTGAAAGGTACATTGTAAGGTTTGGCTCCTATGACTGACTGGTTTCTGAAGGGCAATTCTGACCTATAGGAATGTGGAACTGCAGGTAACAATAATGGTGGCCAAACAGGTCTCTTAGGATCAGCAGACCTACTCTTACCAACAGGTGGTGATATAAGACCAAGGACATAGAGCTCAGTTTTGCTGGGGTAAAATGTTTTTCTGTGAGACCAAAGAATTAGGAATGAAATGTTTAACAGCTGTAGGGTAGAAGAATTAGCAATATAAGTAAAGAGAGCTTCGTGTATTTGTTTTTATGGGGGAAGCTTACTCTACACATCCTCTTTTTTGTTTCAAAAGATTTTATTTAAGAAACCAATTGGCTTTTTAAAATATAACTTGTCTTGTAGAGTTGTAAGTGATGTCAATCATATAATTAAAGTTTTAAGGTAATAAGAGAGAATGAATGACTTGTCATTTTATAGGTTTTGATTCCAGATTAGTATGTTATATATATATATATATATATATATATATATATATATATATATATATATATATACTTAGCAAATATAGTCTGAAATGATGAAGAATTTTTTGGCTTTTGAGTAACTTTTAGTAAGTTTTTTTTAGTATTGACTGGCTTAACTATTGTCTTATGAATGTCCAAAAGAAGGCAAGTAATCATATGGTCACTGTTTCTAGGACCAGGAGCTTAGAGTTGGTAGTTTTGCTGTGGACCATCTACCAGAATATGTTAAGTTTTAAGAGGCCTGATGTACTTTACAATTTTATTAGTATATTACTGATATTGTAAGAGGGTGGTCCTTAGGAAAAGGGCAAGTTCCAGTTCCCTGCTCCACCCAGAAGTAGGGTGGAGCTGAGCAGAAAACAAAGAGAAAGGAAAAGGAATCAGAAGAAGGAAGCAAAATGGAGAGCCAGAAGGAGACCTGAGGAAGCCACATGGTGCAGAGAAAGACTTGTGAAGAAACCATGCTTGTTTCTTGCCCCTGGACTGACTGAAAGAGATGTGGGTGAGAGACCGGTGGGGGGAGGTTCACTATGGCTGTGTTTATATTAACTTTGATTTTGCTCTTTTCCTCCCAAACTTGTCTGGCCCTGTCTGACTTTTTCTATGGGTCCCAGCCAGAAGATGCTTTAGCCTTGTGGTGGGCTTTCAGGCCTTGTTTTGGACCAATCCCTTTTGAGTGGACTTTTACCCACGAGGGGATGGATAACTAAAGGTGTTTGATTTAGAAAACATATTCTTTATCTTCTGTGTTGTATGCTCACTGTATTAAAGTTCCTTTTCATTAAAGTCTTACATGTTTTGTCTTGATGTGGCAGATGGCAGAACCTATTTAGAGCAGGCAGGTTTGGGGGTTCAGGGATGTCCCTCGCTCCTTGTCCTGTAACAATATTAAATAGTTTTTGTAGTAATTTGTTAGAGAACACAAAATGTTTAAACATATATCTTATTTGTATTTGTAGTTAGTATATTGTATTCTTAATACTTAGTTTTGTTTTATTATAATTAGACTAGATGACACATAAATACAGGATTTAATTATATTTTAGGTGAGATGACATTAAATTGAATACAATGCATTTTTTTTACGTATAGTAAACACATTTAAACACAGAATAAACATATTAATATTTAATGATGTAGTTTTTGGAGATGAGTTCTTGAGTGAGGGGTCCTTAGGTGAATTCACTCTGGGAAAGGTTTCACCAGAGCTCCCCTTTCAGTGGTATAAGGCGAGTTTCCCAGGTGAGTTTCTCCATGAGATAGAAAATTTAGTTATATTTAAAAAGCAGCTTTATTAGAGAAAGGGGACAGAAGAATAAAGGACACTTGCTTAGACACAGCGGGCAGAAAGAGCTGGCCAGAAAGGGACATGTTTGCTGAGAGAGGCCTACATGGTTTTAGGCTAGTATCTTGAGGAGAGCGGCCTCCACTGAGGGAGGTCAGTGAAGTGAAGCCCCAACCTGGGCAGGCAGGAGGCTGCTGCCCTGCTAGAGGGATAAAGCACCTGGTTAATGACAGGTGCTAGTGTTAGTCAGTTCAGAGACTGCATTGATAAGTCTTATTCTTATCATTTCTTTGTGGAGAGGCTCATTTCTTTGTGGAGGGGGCTGTTTACTGCTGATTTTAGAAAACTATGTGGACCTGTGCTGAAAATTCTGCAATGGGCACAATCTCTGTATCTTTACCTGGAGGTCTGCCTCTCAACATTCCCTATAGCTATCTGATAACTGCTTGGGCCTTGTGACTGTCTTAAGGCACTGGAGCCTAAGGATCTTGATTTCTGTAGCAGGGTTAATGGTCATGTTAATCCTCTCTACCCTCATTTCCTTGTGTGATCAGGTTTTAATCGCGTGATGTCTTCTTTAGGTTTTCTGTTCTTCCATCATTCAACATTATAATCTTTAGACATGTATGCTTTACATTAAACCGTTACTTTTTTTTTTTTTTTTAAAGATTTATCCATCTGTGCATACAGAACTGGGGTACAGGCCAGAGGCTCAGGGGCGGCGACAGGCTTCACCAGAGACAGAGGGGGAGCAGAACAGGCAGATCGACGAAGTACACTGCTGAGGGGAGCAGCGGGCGGGTCAGGAGAGGTCTGCCACGCCATGTGGTCACCTCCGGGGCAGGCGGGAATCGAACTCATGCGGAAGTGGCCCTAGATTCTCAGTGCTGGGCTCCAACCCGCTGCGCCACCAGGGAGGGCCTAAACCGTTACATTTTAAATTAAGTTTTTATTTTTCAAAATTGTAGATCACGATCTCAAAATTTGGGTTTTTTAATTAGAATTTATATAGGCACCATTTATAATTATCCCTCTGGAGGTAAAAGACAGACAATGACAAAGACAAGAGATCTCTTAATTTTTATTTAAAACTTAGGCAATCTAAAGTAATATTTTTTTAATATTTTTAAAGGTTTATTTATTCAAACAAGAGTTGGAAACAGTCCAGACATGTAGGGGGTGAGAGGATTCACCAGAGACAGAGTGGGGAACAGAAAAAGCAGATTGTCCAAAATACACTGCCGAAGAGAACAGTAGGAGGCAGAAGTCTGCTGCACCATGTGGGTCACCTCCCTGACCTGGGATCAAAGTTATGTTGTGGTGGCTATGGATAGCTTTATAGTGCTGCGTTTTAACCTGTTGAACCAGCAGGGAAAGCCCCATGTGGAGTAATTTTCAGAGTAGTTATTTTATTTGTGAAGACACTGAAAAACTTTGATTAAATTTTAGTTATTTAGTAACATTTTTAGGTAAAACAAGCCTTGTATTTTTAAAAGTCACCTTTTTGGCTTGAAATATTATTTTTAGTTTGACACATGTATTTAACCAAATTTTTAATAATTATGTCAAGGAAGTTTGTAATAAATGGAAGCTAACGTTGTTATAGAGAATGAGGTTAAATATTAACCATTACCAAAGACCTAAGAATCAAGGTTACAATGATTTTAAAATAAGATTTTCCTTAAGCAGTCTAGTTTTAGTATAGCAAGAAGACAGCAGAGACATACCATGCCAGCAGTCTCAGTACTGGAGCAAAAATGTCCAGGCAGCTGTTTACCGAGACCAGAGACAGTAAACAGACCATTTATAATTATCCCTCTAGAGGTAAAAGACAGACAATGACAGAGACAAGAGATCTCTTAATTTTTATTAAAACAAACAAACAAACAAAAAAAACAGCCAGCCACAGTGAGTTTAAGGGGATGTTTTTGGTAGAAGAGAAGGTGTGGGTAGGAGCTCCTGACCAGACCAAGCCTGTTTTCTTTGAAAACCCTAATGGCTAAGTAGCACCAGGTCCAGTGAGATTTAACCACTTGTAGGAATTAATTAATCTTATTGGATAGGAAGAGTGCTTTAAGCTGCTCATGATATTGAAGTTGGGCAGAAGAGAGATTATTACCCATTATTGACTCACTTTGTTGATAGAGGAGTGGAAAATAGTGATAGGAAAATGAAAGATTAGGCCATAAATAAAAGTCCTAACAGGGGCAGGCCGTGAGGTATGGGACTAGGTGTATCTAAGTAAGTTCAGTAGGGAGAAATACTGAGTTGAGGCTGAAGTAAAGGGATACAAGAATTCACCAAAGACAGAGTGGAGAAAAGGCAGACTTATTGAAATACTCTGCAAAGTAGGGGGCTAGGTGGGAGAAGTCTGCACTCAAAGAAGGATTTGGGGCTTCTCTTTATAACCTGTTATCACAAGCTTGGGGCCAGTTACTTGCTAGAATGTCTGGTCCTGGGCTTTGACCCTGGAAGCAAAATGTGGCCTGGCCCTGCTTCCACATCCACAGTCAAATGTGACCAATGTTAAGGCCTTCTTTCCATAGCAACTTTATCAATTCCCTTTATATATTCAAGCCTCTCAAAACCTCCTCCCTGACTAGGAGTAGGGGCTTACTCTGAAGAGGGGTTTGGTGGGAACTAACAGTGGAGTTAAGCAGTATGCTTAATATGAAACTGAAGGTGGGAGCTTGCACTCACTTGCTTTTCCCTGCTTTCATCTTTCACCTGAGTCTCAGCTCAGAAGGCATTCAGCATTACTGGCAGGAGATTTGGACCAATTAATCGCCTTCTCCTTTTTCTCATTCCCCTTGTAAAATAACTTTTTCAAGTACATGAATGAGGGGACAGACAAGGACACATCCAGGTATCCCCATCCCCTGTGTGGCTGCCCTATAACAAATGAAAATATAAACCAAAGTTATTACCTACATTGTGTTCAGGATCCAGTTAGAAGTTGCAAACTAAAACCCAACCCCATAAAGAATCACATGGTCTTCTCTCCAGTGTACTGTGGTAGTGAGGAGGTAGAAAATAACTTGCTGGGAAGTTTGATGAACAATGGCACCTCTTTAAAGAGGTGAAGTCTTTACATTTGAACCACTCACACTAAATCTGTTATGAAGCAGGGTGAGGGGCATCCCAGAACCCCCAAACCTGCTCACATCTACCCTTCACTCTCTAGATAATCATTGATGCCAGTTTGGCTTCAGACAATGAGTTCTTGGGTTACCTTGGAGAAAAATATCACCAGCATTCCCTTTCAGTGTCACTCATTGAGTTTCCCAAAAGGGCAGAGATGTTTAGTCATATCTCAAATGGCAGGCTTATTATCAAAAGGGAAATTGGGCCCTCCTTGGTGGCACAGCAGTTTAAAGCACAGCACTATGTTATTGCAGCCACTACAGCATGAATTCCCTCCCCATATGGCTCAGCAGACCTCTTCTATCTCATCTGCTGCTTCCCTCAGTTGTGTATTTCAGTTGA
>NW_004567103.1:67358927-67449085 GCF_000260355.1 Condylura cristata | reverse complement strand
AAGGAAAATGAAGGACATATGCACAGACAAAATATAGAAGAAAGAGTTTCCCCTGTAAGTGGACAGTTTAAGAAACAGATACTTGCTTAGGCACAGGTGGGCTGGATAGCAGTTTTTAGAAGGGGGAGGTTCATTCTAATAGCTTCATGGTGTTATATAGCTTAACCAGTTGTGGCACCAGGGAGGCCCTTTTAACTCAGGTCTATATTCTGAAACTGAATGTTCTTGTTTTTTGTGACTCTCATTAGGGAGGGGGTTCTTTTCTTTGTGAAGTTGCTAATTATTACTAGATTACTTACTTCCAGGGTGTAACTAAGTGGATTTGTGATTCTCTGTGATATGCATGGAAAGTAACAAACAACTTTGGATCAATGCACTGCTTATGTAAGAGTTGCCACCTCTCTGGGAGTAGCTGACAAGCCCTGGTCTGTACACACAGACTCCTTTATACTGAATTGCTTAAACTTTAATATGCTTTTGCTTGGTACCTATAGGTTTACACCCTCTATTCTTTCTGTTTCTTAGAGTTCTCAAAAACCGAGAATCTGGTAACAGGTATACAAATATAATTGAATTACTCAGAGTCAGTCTCTTAACTCTGGTCTTTTTTTTTTTTTTTTTTTTCTTAAGACTTATTTATTTATGCATACAAGAGCTGGGGTGTAGGCCAGAGGTACAGGGTGGAGTTTGAGTGAGAGGATGCCCCAGAGACAGAGTGGGGAACAGAACAGGCAGATTGAGTGAAACACACTGAGGGGAGCAGGGGGTGAAACAGGAGGGTTCTGCTGTGCCTTTTTGAGTCACCTCCCCGGCCAGGGATTGAACTCAGGCTGCAGACAACTTCATGGTGTTATAGCTTAACCAGTTGTGCCCCAGGGAGGCTCTTTTAACTCTGGTCTTGATTCTGAAATTGAAGGTTTTTTTTTTAATAGCCAAAGGATGTTCACAAAAGGCCCAAATTTCAGAATAAGCTTTAAGAGACAATGTAGGTAGGATAGCCCGTGGGCTTAAAGAATAATTTGAATTTATGATGTTTCCTATATTATTTTCTACTCAGTATACAAAACTTTTTGATGTTTTGATTAGCATGTACTATAACAGGTTTTAAAACTTACTTATTGGATAATAAATTATATTCTAGAATTGACAGTTTATTTTAAAACTTGGCTAAAATGCTCATCTGTTAAATATCATAGACTGTCATTAGATGTCAGATGTTTACAATGTATTCAACAGTTGGACGGTACTACCTGAAAATTCACACTTCCCTTATTTTGAGAGTTGGGAAAGTTTTGTCCTCTATATCTGGAAGCCAAAGCATAGAAAGAAGCAGCATTTTAGAATTTAGCTCTACACTAAATTCCTTGGCTTAACTTATTAGCCCAAAGATCTAAGTAGCTGATGGCAAGGAAGTGTTTACAAAAGTCTAAAGGGCAAAATTGCTTAGGAAAACTTGGCTGAATCGGAGCCTCTAGCATTTGAAATACACAGCAGGAACTGTTTGCTTAGATGCTTGTCAGCCAGTCAGGTTGGGTTGGAGGAACTAAGGTTAGTTTACAAATTCCCCAAAGGGTGGAGTCAGAGAAGTACCTTGAATTACTGGCCCTGAGGTCTGTTCCATAAATGTGCAAGAAACTTTGTGGAGAGATTTTGTGTAGTATTTCCTAAAGGGAACTGGGAACTGTGGACCTCTTTGCAATTCTAGCAGGTAAGCACTTAAACACTAATATACACTGTACATGATATAAATTCTGTGATTTTTTTTCCAAAGTGTTGTCTCTGCTTTATCCTTTTCACTGCTGTAGAGATTCTTTTGCCAGTTTCTTGTTTTCTCCAAATTATAATAAAAATTGAATGACCCCTCTAATGGCCTCACCTTTAACTTGTATGCTAAATGAAGAGACCATTTGCCAATATTATAAAAAAGAGTTGATGTTAATATTACCCTGTGGTTCATCTACTGGAAGATAGTTACATTTGACCGATTTTGAAGTTAATTCCATCTTAAGTCATTTGTTTTCTGGTAACTCTAGTTGTCTTTTGCTGCTATGAGTCACATATTTATTTAGAGAAGTGAGAGTGTCTATTTCTCAAGCAAGGTTTCTTCCCCTTTCATTTTATGAAATATTTACTTAAAAATGGAAAGTTAATGAACTGCCTTTCTGTATACAAAGATTTTTTTTTTTCTTTTCTGCTTCTCTTTTAAGAAATATGGGTTGTTATTTTGGTAGTAATGCTAAGCAAATCAAATTCATTTTATTTCTGTGAAACTCAGCATGTAATTCATGTAATCTTTTATATGATATGCAGTTGTGACCAAATGATGCCACTCATTTCTCAATATACCTTCAGAAAATTTTAAAGTAAATTTTCTCCCTTATATTTCCTTTTATTTTTTTATATATTTTTTATTTTTTAAATTTATTTGTGCATACAGAGCAGGGGTACAGGCCAGAGGCTCAGGGGCGGTGAGAGGCTTCACCAGAGACAGAGTGGAGAACAGAACAGGCAGATCGACAAAGTACACTGCTGAGGGGAGCAGCGGGCAGGTCAGGAGAGGTCTGCCACACCATGTGGTCACCTCTGGGGCAGGTGGGAATCGAACTCATGCAGAGGTGGCTTTAGATTCTCAGTGCTGTGCTTTAACCCACTGCGCCACCAGGGAGGGCCCCTTATATTTCCTTTTAACATTCCCTTCCTACATCCCTAACCTCCTCTCTCCTTCTGTTGCCTCTTTTTTCTTCAATTAAAAATTTATAATTTACTTCACCAAGTTTGAAACTTTGAACTTGTGTGTCTAATTTGCCCATTCAGACATGAGATCTGAAACTATATAAAGATTAACCATTGGGTACTCATAGTCATTTATTTAATTACCTAATCTTATCCAGTAGGGAATAGATCCTAATTTCCATAATTCCCTATAAAGAGCCAGTTTTTGTGATTGTAAAGGTATTAGCTTTAAAGTTATAATTTCATCTAAAATTATGAATGTGTAATTTACAAATATACAAAAGGTAAATTGAGATTAAAATGTAAATTTCTATCACAAGGTACTTACATTAAAGATATTATGATAACATCTCTTATCATTTTAAATAATGCTCATTAATTAATTCATTTGATCCTAATCATAATTTTACGTGAAAAATAAAATTTAACTTAAGTTTTATATAACATTGCAGAATGGTGACATGCCTAAAATTATGTGTGTAAATGTCCACAATCTTAATAAAATTAGCCTTTAGGACGAACATGGCAGTTTATGTGCAAATGATAAACCTAAATAAGGCATAGCGTTGTGGTTTGCAAAGCACCAAGTTATCACTGCAGGTGAAGGAGAAGCAGCAATTAGTATATGAGTTAATAAACTGCCTTCTGGTATTAAGGGTACTGTTTTGTTGTGGACAGTGATGACGGCACTTTTTCTGTTCTGTTCACTTTTTCTGTTCATGAGGAAATGTGTTGTTCCTGAAAGATTATTCCACTAGCAGGTAGCCGAAGACCCATGCAGTGAGGTTGTAACATCTGAGTTGTAACAGGCCCAGAGGAATAACCATTCACTTTAACCCTTGCCTGTCTGAAACTAGACAGGGAGGTTTGATTGCAAAGAGTAGGATATAGGATAGATTCATAGCCTGTGGTGTTTCGCAGATCAAGTGAACAGTTGGGGAAAAAATGAGGAGTTAAAGAAGGGAATGGGCTGTTGTTTTTTTTTTTTTGTTTGTTTGTTTGTTTTATATATTATTCAGAAGTAAAAGGCAAGGTAAAATAAAGCAAGAAGTTTGAGTGCAGGCCAAGGATTTTCTATACACATGCCATGTCAAAGACAAGCACACTTGACTCAGCTCCTCAGGCAAAGTATAGCTCCAAGTTGAGAGAGTTCTATCACTCCCCTAATTCTATCTTTGTTTCTGCTCTGTTTATTCCAGAATATAGTTTTAAAATGTGTGGAAATGACTCTAATCCCTCAAGGTTGTTACACGTATTAAATAAAGGGCAGATATAAAATGGCTATTGAAGGAATATATATATATATATATATATATTTTAATAAGGAGACTTTAAGTTGTTGGGAATATGATGGTAGCAAAGTAATCTATATTAATTTAGGTAACCCAGTTGGAGTCTACCTTCATGAAATCTCACAGTGCTGACTCTTCAAAAGAAGTTCTTAATAAAGGCAAACTCTTGATTTTGAGTCTCATAGTAAATGTTCCTGTAATCATTTCCCATTTGGCTGAATTAAAAAAGGACAATCCTCTGGTAATATGTCATCAATTATGTCAAAATAATTCACTGAGCTATTTTGTATGTCCTTTTCTTCTCTTTTTATGAAGTGACATTGTTTAAGCCACTGTAATGTTTCAGGTACACAGAATTATCAGTGAACACAGCTGTATATATTGTGCTTGTCACCAAAACTCAAATTTCAATTTTTCAGCACACAAATGACCACCTTTTTGTAACCACTATTTTGCTCTTGAAGTCTAAGTGTTTGTTTTTGTTTTGTTTTGTGCATTCATTATTTTATATATTTTTATTCAACTAGTATGTTGACAGAATAATTGAAGATTAGAGATAAGAATGTCTCTTTTATAGTCAATGAATAAATACTCAGGCATACAGTTCTTTATTGCCCAACAAAGGACAGTGGAGTGTACAAGCAAGATGATTGACTTGAGATTCTTGAGCCTTATCTCTGTTTTATTTAGTTGCTTCCTTGGTGTTCTAGAGTTTAGTTTATATTTCCCCCATCCAATTTTATACTGAATTACTCATACATTTAATAGCCAATTCGATATTCTACCTGAATGTTCAATACTTAACCATACCTACGTAAAAGTGACTTCCTTCTCAAAATATTTCTTTCCTAATATTCTTTTTAAATTTTTTTTCTTATCATGACTTTTTTTTTAAGATTTATTTATGCATACAGAACTGGGGTACAAGCCAGAGGTGCAAAGGCAGTGAGAGACTTCACCAGAGACTGATTGGGGAGCAGAATAGGCAGATGGATGAAGTGCCTGCTGAGAGGAGCAGAGAGCAAGACAGGAGATGTCTGCTGCACCATGTGGGTCACTTCCAGGGTCTAGGATAGAACTTGCACTGAAGTGGCTGCAGCTAGCTTGCAGTGCTGCATCCTAATCTGTTGCGCCACCAGGGAGGGCCTCTTCCCTAATGTTTTTTATATCATCACTTTTAACATTTTTGCTTAGATTCCAAAGCTTAAGTCACCTCTTTTCCTGTCCTCAGAGAGATTGTCCACATTTTCTGCCAAAAATACCATAAGTACAAATACTTTTCCTCACTACATTTTTTGTACATCCAAAAAGCAAGCTGCTTTGTTTTTATTTTGAAGAACACTCATTAATGCAGCATAATTTCTTTAAAGCAATGTGGTACATTTGTACATAAGTCCTAACCCCTCAGAGTGTGGTGGGTTTAAGGTCAGGCTTAATTTCATGTGGGCCCTCCCGGGGTTAAATAAGTGTTGTTTATACAACCATTGGCTCCAGTGGCATAATTTATACATAAAATTTTCTCTAATTTTCCAAATAAGTGGGAGCCTGCTAATAACTCTTGCACTTCAAACGGACAAAAAAAAAAAAGACCAATTTTAAAAAGGTAAAAGAATTGAGTCCATTTTATGAGGATAAAATCATTTGGGACAGAAATCCATTAACACTTATTTAGAGTAGACGCAAAGACAACACCACAGGTTAGATTTATAAAGTTAATTAGAAGATACTCTTATTTACCTGGCGATGGGAGACTCTTGGACCAAAATAGATTTGAAAACCTTATGTTCCAGACCAAAATGGGCAATCCACTTTCCTGTCATCTGAATAATTGAAGAATAATAGCCTGAAGTCTAAAAAAGTTTTTGCTTTTCTTTTTTTCCCAATAAGCGATAATGTGCAGTGCCAGATAGTCATACACAAAAGTTGTTTGTGCATTCCCTACTTTTTAAATGTCTGTCCACATATGCCAGAACACTTGCCAAGGCTTGAGCGGATTGTGGCTTCATCCCCCCTGGTGTGGGTGGCACCTCATCCTATATTGAAGTCCCCTGCTCTACCATTGGCAAGCCAGAGAATTGCCATGAAGGGAGTCCATACCTAAACCTCTGGAACAAGCAGGTCTCTGGTGACTTATAAAGCAATGAGTGAACTCTGCTAAATCTTCATGTTTGGTGTTAATAGAAAATTTGTACTCTATTTTTGCTTTTTTGATCATAAGTATATTCAAACTGAAGGTGGAAAGTCAACTTTATGCAGTGTATCTCTCAGAATACCAGGTATTGCTAAACCCTTTATGTTTTCAATTCCACAGTATTTCTGTAGTTAGTAGAGAAGTTTCAATGCAACATGCAGGCCAGAAAGTTGGTGATATCAAATATGAGTTGGTGTCCTGTGTGGGTGTAGACAACCAGTGTTAAGTTACAAGTGTTTTAATTTGCTTTCACTTCAACTTTCTCTTCCAAAACATGTTCTAGGCAGGGAAACGTGAGTTCAGGAGTCAGGGACAGAAATGGAACTGTTTTACACTAGCACTGTCTGGTTGGATGATCTTGAACAATTAGTTACAGATGAGGTAAAGTCTGGTATTTTCAATACATTCACTCACTCTGCTCAAGGCATTCTGGGTGTCTTGAATCATCACATCAACTTCATCCAAAATCAGTAGTTTAAAGCCTTTCTTAAATATTGTCCTTGTGCTAGCAAAGATAAGGGTCAGCCCCCAATGGATATCTATTCTCAATTATCTAAAGCATTCAATTCTGAGTCCACTGGGCCCATTTCTTTATCTTTGTATACCTGTTTGGCACAGACTACATGGGCGATGCCTTTAATGTCCCTGGAAAGCTATAGAAAAGCAAGTGCAACTGTTGGTCTTCAGTGATACATTTTTGGATGGTACTCAAAATATCCTCATGAGAAATGAAATCATTCAACATATATGGTTTGAACTTTTCAACCTAGGCCCGGTTACTAATCCTAGACACAGCAGGCCACTACTGCTACAGCTCCTACACAGCCCTCTCCATGGCAGAGACTAAGGCGTCCAGGTGTGCTGGGCCATAGGTGCCTACCAGGTGCACAGCTCCTGACTATAATCAGATCCTGGGCCTTATCACTTCGAGTTCTTCCCCTCACCACATTTATTCTATCATCAGTTTCCCCTTTAACTTCTAGCTATATAGCCTTAATTTAATTCTCTTAACTCATAGCTCATCAGGAACCAGAAAAATGATTTTTTATTTAATGTAAAATTATATCTCTAACCTCTTCATGATTCTCCAATAATTCCTCATTAACCTTTGAAAATTATCTGAACTTTAAAGTTCTTCATGATGAATTTCTGACTCTACTCTCAGGTCATAGTTTCACCTTCCCCAACTTCCCTTAGTGGATTAGATGAACAGTCCAAGTACATCGCAGCATATTGGGGTCTTTGTGTTTGCTGTCATCTTCCTCCAGGTCCAAGTCTTCACATGTTTTATTCACAGCAGTACTCAGAAGTGCTAGTATTTCCTTGACTCAGAGAGTTGCATTTGATTCCCCAAGGTAATTATTCTATACCCGAGCGACTATCCTATTATTCTACCCTGTTAACTTATCAAATCATGAAATTACATGAGTTCACTATTTTCCATTCTCTATTAAAATGTAAAACTTTGAAATAGTCACTACTCATACACTATTTGAAACTCTGCTCTTCCCCCAGTACTTGAGGTATGTGGTAAAGGCTCAAAAATATTTACTGAAAGAATAAATAAATGAGTAATACATAAATTGGGTCTTCAGAAGTATAAAAGTATAAATGAAACTAAGCAGTTGATGTTTTTCTCCAAAACTATTATTCCTCAATTTCAAAAAAACAAAAAAAACTAAAACTTTGGGAAATGTAAATGTAAAACCTCACTTATCCTTAAAAATATATGTTAAAGTAGCCAGTGCCATTTATCTACTTGAGAAAGACTATATTTCCAAAAAGGTTGTTGAGTGATGATAAAATGAGGTAGGATGTGGATTTAAGAAACATGCAGGGCACTTTCTCCTCATACAGCATAAGTGGCTACAAAAGGGGAAAGGTTTCTCGTTAGCCTCTACATGCCAAAATTACTATCATTCTTTAATGTGAAGTTACTTTTTCACTCACAATAAATAATTTCTTAAGGTTCTAACATATATATGTCCACAGCTTTAAAACTATGATCTACATCATTGAGGTGACATAGTAGAGATAGAATAAGGAAAAGGACCAGCGAGTTGGGACACTATTTTTCTACATGTTCTCAAAAGTATCTTTAATATTACTTCCTACTAAGACATCTAGACAAAAAGATGATGAAGTTATATTTTAAGCCACTAATTTGCTCTATCTTTTAGAATAGAAAACACTAACATTGAGAGTTTGCTCTGTCTTAAGCATCATCATCACGTCTAGTCTTTTGAAGACCCCGTGTTACTATTATTTTCTGTTTATATTTTATATTATTTTCATTGTACATTTAAGAAAATATCAAGCATGGTGTATGATGCTGTGTACTTAATTGTACAACTTCTTAAGTTGAAGAAGTGGGAATCCTACTTTAAAAAACAGAATATTACCTAGTAGAATAATTTTCTACAAAAGAAATGATGGTCGTTATATCACTTCTATCTATTTTTTGCATTTTTAGACAGCAACTTATAATGGAACCTTCAGTTCTTGAATTACCAGCTGTCACATTGCAACGAATTGCATCTGAGCTTAGATGCCACCCGACAGATGAACGGGTCGCCCTGCGCCTTGATGAAGAAGATAAGCTGAGACACTTCAGGGAGTATTTCTATATTCCCAAAGTGCAGGATCTACCTCCAAGTAAGAATACTGGTCTTTTATTTTTTAAAACTTATTTATGCATATAAGAATTGGTGGGGGGGAGGGCAGGCAGAGGTGAGGGGATGTGAGGATTCACCAGGACAGATAAGGAACGTAACAGACAGATCTACTCAAATATACTGCTGAGGGGAGCAGCGGGCAAGAAAAGGGGAGGTCTGTCAGACCTTCCTTGGCAGGGGAGAATCAGCTCAGGCCATAGTCTTGATAGCCTGAGACTTAACCCCTAGGCCAGTAGGGAGGCTCACAGTCTTGTTTTTTTCTTAACTTTAAATTTAATTTTGCTGCCAAATATGTTTATCATAAGTCATTGAAAATCATTGTGCAATTATATAATAGGAACATTGCAATCGTGTCTGATAAACAGCAGATTCATGCTGCTACTAAAACAGTCAGCCCACCTTAGTCTCAGCTTCTTTGTTTCCTCTCTACTTCTGAATGAAATAGAGGATGCTTATACTGTCATCTACTTCTCTGAATAATAGAACAACTGATTGAAAATTATTGGCAGCTACATTTACTTGTTCTCTAAGCACTTAGAGCTCAAAACAATTCCTTTTCAATACAGTATTAGAATATCTCTTATTTTGTGGCATCTAGTTTCTACAAGCATATTTGTCTTAGAAGGGATATTATTTTGGGACCTGGGTATATTAGGAGGGATGCCATGTGAATAGCCATTTTTGTGTGCTGCAGCATGTATGAAACTTGAAATAAAAAAAAAAGAAACAATCATTGCCTTAGAAATACATATTGCGTCTGTGGCCATACTACCCTGAACGCTCCAGATTTCATCTGATCTCGGAAGCAAAGCAGGGTCGGGCCTGGTTAGTACTTAGATGGGAGAAATACATATTGCATTTTAAAATAATACTACAGTAAGCTCACCCTGTTGCTGGGTGATTAGTTTGGGGAAAAAAAATAGTTTCACAGGAATAGAAAAATGAAACAATTATTTATATTTAACTTTATTCCATGTTATACCAACAAAAGAAGTCTACTAGGTTAGATGGAATTAATCCACCAAAATAGGTTTCACATACTCTATAATAAAGTCTAATTTTCTTCAAAAAAGTGAGGCATAAATAATTTGGGTACTCATAGTATAAAACCATTAGCATATATGATTTAGGATGAGACTGGATCAGCATTGCATAAAATTATGGGAAAGTGAAATAAAAGATAATCTTTTGTCCAATTTAAAGATGCTTAATATCAATTTAGGGATACATTGATACAAAATAGTGTTTTATGAGACCAAACAAAATGAGACTGTAAGTAAAGTAATATGGTATCCCAGAGGAAGAAATTTAAGTCTTTCTAGAGTCTAGAATGAAAGGGTATTTTGATTTGAATCCTAAGGAATAAAAAAAAAAAATCATTAATGTGTGACAATGAAGAAAATTGAATCTACCAATATTCTTTCAGTGATTGGAAGGAGTGTTGGCAGGTGTCTCTCAGCACACAGTAAGGAAGTCCATGGAAATACCCACATCTTGGCCCAGATATGTCAGGGCTAGACTCGTGGTCCTGTCCCATTGTACTCTCCAGCCGGTTGGCTGCCTGGGTAGTTTAATGAACCATGAGTTCAGGGATGATAGCGCAAAGCTTTAGGTCGCCTTCTCCACATGTAACAAGAACTGCAAATCAGATCTCTAGAACTTTCTGACAATATTGAAATTTTTAATTTTCTCAAAAATCTCATATTCCTTTTTGTGAGTGTACCAAAAAATGGATACAAAAAAGTGAACAAACAAAAACACTAACAAAATCTTTCCAAGGAGTGTGGAGGTTGGATGATTGTACTAGGGAGAGAAGGGCAGAAGCATCTGAAGTGGCTAATGGCCTACTGTGGCTATGGTTGAGACAGAGATGACTTAAGAAATGATGCTAAAGGGTCACTTAGCAACACAGCTAATAGGGATGACTGCTTTCTGGACACTGTGGGTAATACATTAGCGAATTTTATGTTTTGTTTTGTTTTGTTTGTTTGTGTTTCTTTTTTAAAAAGACCTTCTGTGTAATGCTGTTCGGTTATTATAGTAAGGCTCATCCCTGAAATTCTAGGAACAAGAGGCTATTGTAATTAAGGGGTAGACAAAGTTAAAATGCTATTTTGAATTTATTTCTGTACTACTGTATTTAAAGATTCATTAACATAATTTTCACCTCTATATTGAATCACTTTCATTCAATAGTGAAATTATTTCATTCAATACTAAAATAAGAATTTCATTATTATTTCACTTCCCTCCATATATTTTGAAAATTGCTTTTAAGTTCATCTCTCCCATGCCCAGCTCAGTGGATTTTTGTGTTATAAACAACTAACAAAACTCACTGTTAGTCCTAAGAAAGACTGTGGCCTGAGATTTCTGTGAATTTCTGGTTTTAACACTCTAGCTGGTGGTTTTGAGAAGGAAGTAACCTCTTAGAGTCACATCCCCTTCCTGTGGGAAAGAATATTCCTCTAACTGCTTAGGACCTTTCTGAACATGAACATGAGTTTATAATAGGGTCAAATGTTACCTTATTTGCTCTTTTATTATAGGCTTTTACCTTTAATTCAGATATCTGATACCAGATCAATCCACCAGATCTTTGTGGTTATAGCTTTCAATTAGCTGTCCAATAGGAAATAAATTTTAAAAAGTACAATCTTGGATAAGGTATTGCTGATTCTTGGAGAAATGTAAAAAGAAAGAAAATACATTGATTCAACAAATAATTTAAATCATTTGTTTAAAATATATGACTTTGAGTGATAGAAAAATTAACTTCTTTAGCTCTGAGTTTTATTTTAAGCTCATGATCATTAGAGTGTGGTCTTCTGACTAGCCACATGAGATCAGGAGGCAGTTTAAAAGAACTTGCAGTTTCTTGGGTTCTACCCCAGAATTACTAACAGAAATTCTGAGATAAGACCAGACATCTGTTCTAGATCATATAGGATGGTATCACATTGAGTGAGAGGAATTAATTCCCATTTTTACTATTATTATTTTATGTGTGTCTTATTCCTGAGATAAGACCAGACATCTATTCTAGATTATATAGGATGGTATCACAGTGAGTTAGAGGAATTAATTCCCATTTTTACTATTATTATTTTATGTGTGTCTTATTCCTGAATAAATATTCTTTTGGAAAATATTTATTAATACTTAATCTGTTTCAGACATCAGTCTCAGCACAATCTATCAGTGAATTAAAAACAACTTTCGCCCCACATCATCTTGTATTCTAGTACGAAGAGTTAGAAAACAAGCAGGCTTGGGAGCTGTGTGATAGATATATGGCCTCTCAAGTAATACACCCTTAGTGTAATGAGGGGATGCTGAAGCACGTGGTATGAGGATGTATTTTACCAAAGTATGATGTGAAGGAAGCATTGATCAGAGCCTTTTGAACAGAAATGAAAATGAAATCAGGAAATCAGACTCATGCCACTGCAGAGGGCACAAGACTCAGGTACAAATGTTACAGGAGAACCCCAATGTGAAATGAGTTACCTGACCATGTACTTAAAAGGAACTTATAATGAGACTCAGCCACAGGCACATACAAAAAAGTTAATAAAGGGTCGTTTACAGAAAAGAGGACATGAAAAAAAAGAATAACTCAGGAAGAAAGAGAGATAAATTGGTGAATGTGTCTGATCTGTTCCACTAAGTTAGAGCCCCAATGGCACACTGAAAGGCAGCAAAAATCAAGGTTCCCCAAGGCCACAGGTCTGATGATTTACTAAACCTGGCTGCTTAACTCCATGCTCAGTTCCCAGCAATCCTTTCTATGGTGGTGATGGCATTATGGGATTTGTAGTCCTTCTTGTCTTGGACTTCTTTGGTCTGAGGTAAGGGTGGAGTCTATTAAACCGATTTGTGGAGTTTGTTCAAGACATCTTTTCCCCCAACACATATGGTGTTGAAATTTCCTTTTTTTTTTTTTGATATGACAAGAATTTATGAAGAAACCAGTACTTCCTCTCTTATTAAAACCTTCTAAGAATATCTAAAAACTACATAGCATCTCAATTTATTTTAAGAGACTGGCATAACACCAACCAAAAACTCTGAATAATGCAAAAGAGAACATAAACATGTTTTCCAAAAATGGAAGACTCACAACTCTCAATATAGACTTAAAAATATATATCCTCAGGAAATACTATAGACAGTGGCTGTGGTTTTCTGATATTTTACCATTAAATATAATACTTGCTTTGTGTCTCTAATAGAAAGTTTTGCCCAAGTAAGTTTCTTTCTGTTCTTACATGATCTGAGATGTTATTAGAGAAAAAAGTCCAAAATATTTTCACTCACTTGCTGTTACACTTATGCTCAACATGGCTTAACAAAAGCTAA
Organism: Condylura cristata; assembly: GCF_000260355.1. Lineage (NCBI taxonomy): Eukaryota > Metazoa > Chordata > Mammalia > Eulipotyphla > Talpidae > Condylura > Condylura cristata. The sequence continues at coordinate 67,435,832 of NW_004567103.1, read as the reverse complement.
CACACACATATGCACAAACAAGAAGAATAGAAGGTGGGATTGAGGAAGGGAGTTGAGGAAGAAAGGAAGGGAAAAGGAATGAAAGACATAAATTTAATAAGAGAACTTTCCAAATTTTATGATTGTAGGAATCTCTGTTTGAAAGATCTTTGTGCCTGAATCTTTAAGCATTTTAGATAGTCCCATGAGATTATATTGCTTTTGCAAAGACACAAGTCTAAAACTTCTTTTAAAGGTTTTTTAAAATTAATTTATTTATTTATGCATACAAGATGGGGTGTTGGCCAGAGGTGTGGGAGTGTGAGAGGATTCACCAGGGACAGAGTCAGGAGCAGAACAGGTGGATTGACTGAGAGGAGTAGCAGGGGAGACGGGAGAGGTCCACTGTACCATTTAACCAAGGATCTGTGTCTGCTGCCTCTGGCTGGGGATTGTACTCATATTGCAGTGGCTGCTGATAGCTTCATACTGTTGAGACTTAACACTTACACTAGTCTAAAACTTTTTAAAAACTTTTGTGTCAGAATGCCAAACTACCAACCAGAAATCAATCTTTTAGAAATAGAGGTGGTTGCCTCCTGACTGGCTTTATGAAGCTTGTTTATTTAATAATAATAATTTAAAAAAGTTCATCTGAATAAATTTAGAGGTAGTTGGCTTTATTAAAGGATTCATAGCTCTGGCAACATCCCCTTTAGCAAATAGAAACTTTTGCAAGGGCTTGCACAAAATGAAAATTTTCTAATTGCAAAGGGAGTGTGGGGAAAGAAGGAAGAAATGAAAGATTTCTCTAGGAAAGAGGGAGATTTCATTATGAAAATCATCTTATTAGTGTTAATCAGTCAACACAAGATTTCTTGGCTTAAAAATTTACATTAATGAGTGGTTAAAAATGCATTTAGACGGTATTAAGGCTTGGTGAGGCCTATCATGAAGAGCTCAATTTGGGGCATGTTGTTTCTTTTGTTAGCATTTGTTTGCATCTCTAGTTCTTAGACCAATGTTGGATATTTATGAATTCTTTGTTATTTGTTCTTTTTACATCTAAAATTTTGTCTTTATAAAATTTAACATATCTATTTAGTTTATAAATGACTTAAAATTTTTATGGGTGATACTAACATCTAGGGGAAGAAACTAATGTTCCCTCTGCACTCTGGTTTCCTGATTGAGAGAGCGCAACTGTAGAAAAACAAACAAAAGTGCAATATGCTTACTTCCTATATTTATATGTTAACATTTCATTGGCAGAGATTTAGGAAAGTTAAGTAACCTCCAAAATGATCTAGCTAACCTCCTTAAACATTCTTTTTAAAGATAAAAACAAGAATGTTTGGGGGAACGAGATCAGTTATAGAATGTTACCAGGAAAAGCTTATAAATCAATTGGAGATTTTCCTTTATAAATATAAATAGCTTATCAAAATGGTGTACCGTCTGTAAAGTTTTCAGAGATTGTCTTCTGGCTGTTGTTTAAGAATACAAGTCTAAAATAATCTTTATGACAAAGACATATTTTGGGGTGTCAAATTTTTTCCTATGCAAACTATTTCTCTCAATATCTGAGGAATTTTAGGTGAATAGCAGTAGTCAAAAATATGACCAGAAATGTTTTGTGATCTAGGTCCACCCCTCTTGACTCAGTTATGACTTTTAGAAATTACTTTATTGACATATAAGTTACATTAATTTAAATTATTGAGTAAATTTAAATTAATTTATTAAGATATAATATACATATACATAAAATAACCCACCAATTTGTAGGGCACAATTCAGTGACCTTCAGTTAATTATGTTTGGTTGTATAACCACCACAGCAACCTAATTTTATAAATTTTCTATACTCCCTTTCCTACCCCCACCCCCAAGAAATAGGTAATTTATTAAAATTGCTTTTATTTTGCTGTTTAGAAGAGGATTAACTCAAAGAATGTGCTTATCTATAACTTGTATTTGAAGAATATTTTTAGTGTCCCTATCACTGTTACTTTCATATTCAAATACTCACTTCTTCTGGTCTTATCTATCTTATCACCTATCCAGAGAGATGAATAAATTGCCAAACATTTTAATAAGTTAAACTTAATGCTATGCATTAAACAATAAACTGTTAAAGGGAATGAGGAGAGTATGTATTTTCCTAGAGCCCTTTCTTTTTCAAAGATGTATGTATTCCAGAACATCCAGACGTGGCTCTAGCTATAGTGACAACAACAGATGAGTATTAGTAATGTTGATGGGGCAATCAGTAACAGTTGACGTGACAATTTTGAAAATGAGAAGCATGAGTCATAGTTGAATGTGGGGTCCAGCAAATAATGTGTTTCCTAATTGTAAATAATTGTGCTTTTCCTGTACAAATGGAGAACAATAACAAACTCTCAGGAAACACACAAGGCAGCCTATCATTGAAGAAGACTCAGAAGTTGATCACAATTTGGGAATATTATGTTTATCTCCCTTTCCTCTTAACATGTGAAATATAGAAAAGACAGCAAAAAACAGTAAAAATGGAGAAAAAGGGTAAATTGTGATGTACATAATTATGAGCATCTGTACACATGGTCTTTTATTTATACCGTAACTATCCAAGGCCCTCTAAAAACATTCAATGGCTCTTTACTGCTATTACATAAATTATAGATTTCCTTTCCTTAGCACCCCTTCAAAGCTATCATCTCTATTGCTTCTCAATCAGTTACTGGCTGGGAAAAGTGGGAACAGGAGTTATATAGGTATATATGGAGTAGGAGATTGTTCTTTCCAACCACAGTTCCCAACTGTCCTTACACTGCTAATTTTTTTCTCTTATCCAAGAAAAACAAGCCATTCTGGCCATGCTATGAGAGAAAAAAGAAAGCAAAATCTTCTATTACCTATAAGCATTTCTTGTAAGAGTGGAACCTGCTAGAGATATAAAAGTAAAACTTTTGAGGTGTAGTATGAGAAAAAAATATGAGAAAAAAAATGCTTCATTTATTGTTTATTCAATGGAATCTTACTATAATATAAAATATTTCTAGTTATCTATTAGAATAAGGAGAAAGGAGCTATCACTAAGGGAGTGAGAATCTTTTATAGTATAATTAAAAAGCCATTCTTATTTATAATCTCCTGATCTGCTTAGAGTAATAAGAATAACATTTAGTCACACCTTGGAGGTATAAAGACATTAATCTATCTATCTATCTATCTATCTATCTATCTATCTATCTATCTATCTATCTATCCATCTATCTATCTATCTATAAATGGGTACCTGCTAGATTTGATGGGAAATCTTGTGATTTCTTTTGGGATTGCTTATCATTCTTTTTCAAGTTCCACATACTTTTGTAGGCCTGCTGGTGTCCTAGGGAGAATTTTGTGAAGTCATAATGAACTCTCAAGCCCCCTGTGCCCCAGATATTCATTTGTGGGTAGGCAGCTTCTACTTCCCAGCAATAATCTAATTTATTCTAAAACACATCCAAGGAAAATCCCTTTCACCATACCTTGTGTCTTCAGTGTAGTAACTTGCAGAAAACGCATTCTTCCTGTTTTTGAGCCTAATAGAAGGTACTTTTGTTTTGTTGTCACGTGGGCATTTCCTTCAAGCCTTGGAAACCTGCTTTACTATTCTCCCTTAGCAATCTATCCTGTTAAAAGGAAGACAAATATCTTTTTCTCCTAGGTACTTGATCAAGATCCTGTAAACAAAAACAGATTAATAAGAAAAACAAACATTTTTTAAAATGTTTTATGTGACATGTGAACATTCATAAGGAAATGAAGGCTCAAATAAGTGGTTAAAACTAATTTTCTTGCTTGGCTTAAAGAATGGAAAATACAGGATGATGAAGAATATGATCTAAGTAACATAAACTAGGAGCAACAGCAAGATCTGTTTATCCTGACTCTGTTCAGTATTTTGGAGATAAGGATATACAGGGAGGGCACCTCACACTGTATTGTGGGAGGTTAGAAAGTCCTCCCAGCACATGCCATTTTTCAAATGTGTCAGCTTAGAATACTCAGTATACCAGAGTGCCATGTTGTGGGGTTGCATGTCCTGAACCTCCTCACTGTGTGAGAGCACTAGCTCTCAACGTGCATATAACTCTTCCAGCACAAGAAAAATTTATAGCGTCCCTCCTCTGCCTTCAAATTCTGCTTGTTGTCCATTTTTTTCCAGATTCAATGGGACTAGGTTGGTGGGTGCTATACTGCTGTTCATTCTTGTGGATTATTAATTCACTTTCTTGATACTCTTTTCTGTCTCTTATATAGTACAGACTGAATTCTCACATACTTTTGAGACTTAGTAACCAAATGATTCAATCAAGAAAAAGAAATGCAGCAATAGGAGATGGTGAATTATACTTGTGTTTGGCATGGGAAAAGATAATTTAGTTTTTATTTCTGATTTTCTCTCACACTGAACAAACCTAAAAATGACTTTGTAAATAACAGCAGCAGTCCAGTACATGTATGTTAAAGTATTATAATGAAAGAAGATGGCAAGAGAATGGTAATGGAGTCTGAGTAGTGCCTCTTTGCTCAGTTATCAGGTAGACTAAGGGGGGAGCGTAGGACCCCAAAACTTGCATGCTTTGAATAAGTTTGCCTTATGCCACATAAGGACAAGAATATTTCTAGTATGGAAGAACTTTAAATGGATAGTGTAAATAGCAAAATGAGGTTTTTCCTCAATCAAACACCCAACATTGCCCATCCTCTCATGGATAAATGCCAACCAAACAAGATTGGCCTTCAATGGGCCACTGAGGCCCAAAAGATTGCCACTAATATTCTGCTGGGGAGCCATAGGAAAGGGACAAAATGGGCCTCTTTTCATTAGGTGGGAGAAGGAACATGGAGATCCTTTTTTTTATTTTATGAAGATGATTCTCTGTTACAGTTGAAGACTAACACACACATAGTATGTTTCAGTTTTAAGTTGTACTTATTTGAATACCTACTTGAAACTTGGTAAATAATTTAAAAGCTCTGAATTTATAAATAAGATCCTTTAATATTCTCTAGGTTAACAAAGAACTGTTAATGAATCCAATTTTAAATTGTGAACATTTACATCCCTTTTACTGAGTTATTCTTGAGATGCCAGTGAAAAGGTCCTTATCTATAAAACAATACAACTGAAATAGACAGTATGTCTTTCAAAGGTCTAAGAAGTTTCAATTAAGTAATATAAAGACACATGTATCACCAAACAATTCCAATGAATGATCAGTGAGAAATTTAGTCTTTAATCCCACAGAATTAAGAGAAAACTTAGTGAAACAATTATAATCCTCTGCACTTCTAGACTATAAATTAAGCATATTGATTGGTTTACTAATGAAATTGAGTTCATTTGCAGTTAAGGGTGCACTGTAAGCTAAGTGACAAAACTTCTGATTTACTTGAATAAGAGATAAGCAGATAATTGAAAACAATCTTTGCCAATATTTACTAATATAGTATATAAGGTATATACTATATTAAAAAGTATATTAAACTAATCTATTTCACATATAAGGATAATTATTTAGATTTTTTTATTTGCCACATGCACACCACCACTTAATGTAAAGGGTTAATACAGTAGTTACTTATATAACGGCATTTCACTTGACATTATTTCTTTATAATTCTGATGAGAAAAATAAAATTAGTTCATTAAAGGGTGCCACTCTCTGGAGTATCCCCATGCTTCCTTAGATTTCCTCTAGATACTTATTCCAAAAGATTCACATACTAGCATACATATATTGCCCAGGCCTGACCAAGTGTGTGAGTAAGCCCTGTGAAGGCAGGTGTTTGACCAGATAGGCACTGATTCTGCTTGGCTAGACTCTGGCCAACCAGACACTGAACTGGAATAAGTAGGTTGGAAAATGAGTGAATGAAGAAATACATATCATTGTTTCATGTGAAATTCTTTCTTTTAGTAGTTTGATGCTGTCTTGTGACCAGAAATAGACTAGGAAATTAATTCCTTTTATTAGCAGTGAAATTGCCTTCATTTTCATTGTTGTTTGGCTTGAAGTTGCAGTTTCCAAGCACCTATCCACAACTTTAAATAAAGACTTACATATTTGATTAAACCCTGGCAACCTAATAATACAACTGATAACCTCCTGTAAAAAGTCTCTTTACCTCTTTTCTATTGTTGTTGGCTATTCATGATTGCAAGTAATTGTTAGATTTCCTCTTAGAGCAAAAGAAAGATGAGATATATCAATAAAAACCTCTTTAGGTTTTTAAATTATATTTTATAATGTAAATAAGATTTTTATAGTACTTGAGAGGAATAATATGTATTGTTCTTGGAATTATTTATGTTAATTAATTGTATTGGATTATAACATTAAATGGGAGAATGTTAATTTATTGAATAAGCATTTTTTAAATTTTTGTTTGTTTCAGTTGACCTATCTTTAGTGAATAAAGATGAAAACTCCATATATTTCTTGGGAAATTCTCTTGGCCTTCAACCAAAGTTAGTTAAAACATATCTGGATGAAGAACTAGATAAATGGGCCAAAATGTAAGTATTATTTAAAAATCTATCATTCAATATCCCATAAGAAAACTACAAAAGGCACAACAGGTTGTCTAATATTTTTGGAAAGGAGTGTAATACAGTTCTAGAATTATAGTTCAGAGAGGACTTAGGGATGATGTGACTCAGTACTTTCTTTGTGTGGATGGAGAACAGAATTTGTAAGTAAAATCATATGGTAAGTTAGCAGAAAAGTGAGAAGTAAAATTTTAAAAATATTCAAAATTTTGAGTCCCTTCGTTGAGTGAGTATATGTGTGTATGTACATATAATACATTATATATAGTATGCATGTGCTTAAAATAATAAATACTATATGCATTTTATATATAAAATAATATTTAATGGTTTCATTTTATTTTTAATGACTAAAAAGGGAGCTAGTATTTAGGATATAATTTATTTTTTTATATTAGTTCTTGACTAAATTCCATTATCCTCATTTTTACAAATAATGAGTCAAAAAGTATAGAGGGAGGCTGAGGAAGCAGAAGATATTTTCCTCTACAAATTGAACATGATGTTTGGAAAATCCTTTTTATTTAGCTAAGTATGTTCAATACAATAAAATGTGTAATCTTAAATCAAGATTCATTTTTAATCTTCTTTGTCTCTTCTGTTCTACTCCTGTCCCTCTGCCTATGAAACCATCATACTAGCTTCTTACTTGAATAATTACCCTTTTTAAGCCTATCTTATCAACCACACAGATTATCCCTTCCCAAAGTTCTATTTTATCAATAGCCATTGATCTAAAGGTTTAGGGATGTCTATTTTCAAAATTTTTTTTTATAATATAAATTTTATGGAAAAGTAACCCAACCTTATGCACTTTGAATTGTTCCCCAGAAATTTAATACTGAAACTACAACGTTTGAAAGTATTCTTAGTTTTTAAATGTTTAAAATATTTTCTTATTATCTAAAGCTGAAAAATAAATGTGAGGGACAGTTAAACCTGAAAATCAGGGGAAAAAATTGACAAAACCAAACAAGATAAGCAATCTGAGCAATACACTTAATTCTCTTAGCAATTCAAAATGTCTTCTCCACGTGTCTTCAATTTTCATGTCACTGGCTTTAGTGGGGGAAACAACATCTCCTCTTTAAAGTTCAATTTAGGCTAGCATGACAATTATCACTGTACAGTTCTTAATCTTGTGGTTAAGAATGTAATTTCCCAACTTAATGCAAAAATGATAAGAGAATTATGTAATTTATTAAGTCTGTTATAAATTTACCTACACAACTTTTGTGAATAAATTGAAAAATAATTATCACCACATTTGGAAATATTTTGCACTAGCCAGTTATAGTATTTAAAAAATAAGGATCACAGTTAATGAAAATGGCTAATATTAGTTTTCGGCTTTCATATAAAAGAGAGAAGAGAATTAGATGGAATGAATTTGAACTTTAGAGTTTCTTTCCTTGCCTCTTGGATATTCGTTAAGCAAGGTAGTGCATTTTCATACTCAAAACATTTCAAAAAATTGGTGCCTTGCTACCCTGTTTATGTTTTTACAAGTATATTACTTTGCTAAGGGACTGGTTGATTATTTTCAAAACTTCAAAGTTCAATCCCAGGAAAGTACCTATCTGTACCCTTCCTTTCAATTTTTTTCCTTTCAATTTTGAAACAATCCTTTCAATTTTGGTATCTTGTGATAATAGAAAATTATATAACTTTAAATCCTACTACCCATTTTTCACTGGACACATGATTCACAAAAGAAGTTAATTTTAATACTTCAAGCAATGCAAGCTAAATTTAAAAAAAAATCTGAGAAGAATGTTAGGTAGCTAGCTTTTTTATTTTTAAAGATTTATTTATTTATGCATTCAAGGACTGGGGTGCAGGTCAGAGGTGGAAGGGGTAAGAGGATTCACCAGAGACAGAGTAGGGAGCAGAACAGGCAGGTTGATTGCTGAGGGGAGCAGAGGGTGGGTCAGGAGTGGTCTGCCACACCATTATGGGTCACCTCTCTGGCTGGGGATCGAACTCATGGTGCAGTGGCTGTTGATAGCCTCATAGTGCTGTGCTTTAACCTGTTGTGCCACCAGGGAGGGCCCTGTGTTTTGTTTTTTTTTGTTTGTTTGTTTGTTTTTTTAATTTAGTTTTGCTTTCATGGTGGTGGCCCAGTCAATATCATGGTACTGTCAGTTCTCTGAGATCAGTAGTGTTGCAGATTCCTGGTTATAGTCCTGTTTTCTCCTATAATAGTCCTCAACTTTGACCTCAAAAATGTTTGTTCATTATTTGCTTGACCTTAAAAATGTAGATTCCCACTCTGGTCTTTTCTAGTAACGGTTTTGTTGGAAAGGACTTTAACTTATATTCTAATGATTGGGGTCCTACAATTTAAGTGACAAAAGGCAAATTAGAAGGAAAACTTCATTTCACAGCTATGGAAAAACTCTCAACAAGGAGTGATTTACCAATCAGACAAAGGGAGGGGTTTATATACCAGCTTAACACATTGGTGTTATACTACCAATTGGGATCTATGTAAATTTGTTAGAAATTTTCATCCTAACGATAATGGTCAATATCCTTTTTGACTTGCAACTCCCTGAGTTAATATCTCAGGTAGTAAGAGTCCTGCCTCCTCTCAGGGTAGGTCAATAACAGCTATATTTTGGAAGGATCTACTTGACATAATATTTCTTTCTTTGGCTGTAGTTTGTGCACATGTGTTTAGTTTAAAGTAATCTATGCACTTTGGTGAGCTTTTGGTAGCTTCAGTTCCACTTCTATTGCTTTTGTTTTTGTACTAAAGTTCCTTTCCAATAATTAGTTTGCTTTTAGATGAAGAGCCTTCCATTATTGTGGTATTGACTTTAGCTCATGGTGGTGATCTTCCATGTCCTTATATTTTATGACCCATTACTATACCTACTACAAAATAAACCATCACTGTTCATAATGGAACCAGACCTTATAAATATGGTTATCATCTTAGATTACTTAGTCTAAAGCAAAGGCAAGAATAGCGGCATAGTTAAAAATGTTTAGGATCCAAGTGATTCCTTCTAGAACTTCAAATTATTTAAGGCAAAACTGTGAAAATAAAACACCTGTGCATGTGATTTGAAATACCATTGCCATTTTCCAATTCAATTTTTCACTGTATATGATTTCTACAGTAAATTAATAACATTTAATTACCAGCAAAATGATGCTATAACAATAAGCAACAATATCAATACTTGAACTTTGTGGGTGTGCAGAATGGGTAGACAGTAAGCTAAATGAACTCTTTGAAAACATTGTATATAAAACAATCAAATATTTACTAATGACTCAAATAATCTAAAGGGGAATAATGTGGTAATAATCATAATGATACATTTCAACTAGTAGGAAAGATAGACCATCCCTAAGGCACATATTGTGAGTTAAAAAGCATACATGATCGTTCTAATATACAGTCTCAGTATTTTAGTTACTCTGCATTGTCAAATTGTTTAGATAAATTGTGTCTTTTCCAAAGGAGCAAAAATTTACTGCAATTGTGTTATTATTGAGATTCTTCTAAAAGCTGTGACATTTTAGGTATGATTATTTAAAGAGAGAACAGTCCACAGAATTACTTTGTAGGAACAAACCACCTCTTTCACAGTGACCAACTTTACATGGCAATATGTGTGCAGAGAGGACTCTGTGGAAATTCATAGGAAAAGAGAAGTGAATCTAAGCAGATTCTGCAGTCTCTTTCATTTTCATTTTCAAAAAGAAAAGAGTACTCAATAGGGGGGGAAAGGTTTTCATTTTACTCTCCTAAGGCCCATAATTGAACCTATGAAATAAACTGGCAATATGCAGATTAATAGAAGAAAGGCATAAAATTTTATTAATTATTTAATTGAATTTTCAGCTTTATTTTGTAGGTGAATGTAATGTTTATTTATTCTTTGTGTGTGTGTGGTAACTTTGGTTTACCTTGCTGATTGTATTCTGAAAGGATAAAATTTCCCATTTATAAGATTATATGTATGAGAGCACATATAAAAATACCAATTACTGAAAAAAGCTGTACAATTTTAGCACTTACATACCTATGTATGTTTATCACATTGTAGACCGCGATCTTTAAACTTGTTTTGACAGAATTTATATAGGTGCCAGCTTATAATTTACCCTCCAGAGGTGAAACAAGCAATCTCTTGACTTGTATGAAAATTTTGGCCATGTATACAAATTGTAAGAAGTAGTTATTTTACCAATATTTGTAAAGATGCAACTTTTTAGATGACACACACCTTTAATAACTTCATTTTTAAATAGATTAGGTTATAGTTTGTTACACCTGATGTTTTGATATACTTTGATAGACCTCAAGGAGCCAGTTGTAACCATCACAGAAGACCTAGAATTGAAAACAATATTTTTTTAAGCAGAGGAAAACTAGAAATGTTTAAACCTTTGTTTTTAGCCAAACCAGTCAGGGAACCAGTTTCCCTGAAACAAAGGAACCTTTTATTTACAAACCAAGATGGGAAGAAAGAAACTCACTTACCCCTGGCTGGGTGGTGGTGGACATACCAATAATCTCAGCATTGGAGCAAAGGTTCCAGGCAACTGCTAGCTGAGAATAATGGGGAGTCCCATAGCTGTCAGGCAGGGTGTTTATGCCTTTTGGGTTAATGATCAAGGTCAAAGCTAGAATTACAAAAGTGAGTCAGAGAGAGCCCAGAGTTTGAAGTAATGGAGGGAGCAGACCCCATAATGAGGAAAGGAAAATATTTGCTTTGAGGCAGGGAGATCTGAGGAGGGGAGATCTGCCTGAACAAGAAAAGGCTGTATGGGTTATTAGCTACTTATAGTTCCCTGACTTGTAGTTGATTACAATGGCAAAGGCAACCATGAAAGGTGTGGGCCCAGTTAGGGAAGAGCAGTAGATAAGAGGTTGTAGAAAGTAGGTCCAGGTCTCAATTTTAATCCTAAGAGGTAGAGAGCCACAGGGTGGACATATGGAATGCTTAGTACAGGTCCCTATACTGTTGCATCCTTTGTCCTCCTGTTGGCAGGACTAGAGCTAACCTGGTTTGCACACCAATTTATCCTCTTATGGGAGTCTTCTAGAAAGTAGCAGCTGGCCCTAATGGCCTCTTACATGGCTGACTGTGCCCACTATTTTTGTGGCAAGAATGAGACCTGGTTTGAGAATAAAACTCGGGAGCTAGCACTCTTTCCAAGGTAGAGTGGGAATGATCTCTCTCAACTGAGAAAGATCAGCAAGGTAATGTTGTAAAGAGAGAGGCATGAGGCAGGCATTCAGCCAGTCAGGCCTGGGGCAACTGGAAGGCTGCTTCTGCACATTTTAGGATTCACTAAAGAGCATCCTTGGCCTGAACCCCTCAGTCCATGCAGGGCAGCCAGGCAGTCACTGAACCAACTCTACTCAGAGAAAGTGAGGTCTGTGGAGTAAGAAGAGATCACTCTTCTCCTCTCTCTCAAAGAGAGGCACCAGGGATGAGAGCGCAATAGAAAGAAAGCCTGGACATAAGGAATTTCAGCCCGCTTCCCTTTATGCTGTAAAAGTTACCTAAATCTTGTAACACTGAATATGAGAGAGTCCCATTTTCAGGACAATTGGAACTTTTATGCAGAGCATATTGCACCAGGCTGTATTGCAGTGAACTATTAGCCTCTTTGGTCAGATATCAGATTTTAGATCTAATGAGCCTATCTATGTGCATTAGGAGGCACCCCAGGGGAGTTGATTGATCTGATTTCGAACATACCACCCCCACAGGTGAAATCAGACTGCCGGTGGATCAGAATTAGTTAGGACTAGAAGTATGAGTTTGTGAGAATGAACAGTGTGCTGATCAGCTCACAGATACCCAGGCAAAGATGTCCAAGGGAAAGAGCCAGAATCCTGGGTCTGACACTTGGGGTCTGAACAGATTTCACACTAGATCAGCCATGGGACATGTCCACAGTGATTAGTTGTGTCACCCAAAGCACCCCGTCCAGACAGGACATCTCCTGAAAGACAGTGAGGGTGTGTGGGGTGAGGATAAGAGGACCAAAGACAATGGGAAACAAAATAGGTGGGTCTACTGAAATACACTGCTGAGGGGAGCAGAGATCTAGACAGGAGATCTAGACAGCAGAGATCTAGACATCTGCAGTGCCACAAGTATCACCTCCCTGACAGAGGATCAAATTCTCATAGCAGTGGCTGGCAATAGCTTGATAGCACAAAGACTTTAACCTCTGTGCCACCAGGGAGATCCTAAAAGGGGAACGTGAGTGTGGCTTCTTCTGCCGTTCTTCAGAATTGATAAAGAAGTGCTGCATAGTATCCCATAAAGATTTTCATGGCAGGTGTTGGATAATCATCAATTTAGTTCCAGGAAAAGTAAAAAAGATGATATCATTAAGGGCAACCATGAAATATTAATGTTTACTTATCTTGGGGGAGCGGGCTATAAAACAAGACAACTATTCATTTTGTAGTATGGTTATAGTTCTATTTCAAAAATGATCCATATTTCTTTTGAATTGTTTTGCCCTCAAATATAACCATCTGTTATTCAAATAGCAGAATAGGGTTGATTTGGAAATAAACAATAAATCTGAGGGCTGATTAGAAGGCACAATCAAGGAAGATCCACTTGTACTTCTCTGATTCTGACTGTAACAGCTTTCTGAATGACCCCAATAGTGTTAGAGTCCAAGAAATGCCGAGACACAGAACCGATGCAAAAGACAAGTACAAGCCTTTATTGCTAGTCCGGGCTAGGGTCCGATCCCCGGAGTGTACCGACACAGCGGTCTCGCCCAGACGGGATGGACCCCGAGCCTCTGAACAGAGGGTCTTATATAGTGAAATTTGCGGGCTGGGAAATTTCCAAACTATGTAGTCCATTAGGATGAGTCACTCTCGGACCCTCCTTTGTGCAGGTGGTAACTGCAAGTAATGTCCTGCTGGTGCCTGGACTTCTGATAACATCCAGGGCCTCTGATAACATCCAGTTAAGTTTTCAAGCAATGTCCTGCTGGTACCTGGGCTTCTGATAACATCCAGAGCCCTTGACAACACCCTGTTAGCTTTTAACCACAAGCAACATTCCTATATTTTAACAATAGGACCTTCAATTCTGCTGCTAGTGGGAACAGCATCACCTCCCAGGGCACACACAGGCATACTGGGTCCCTGTAGTTTGCTGATTTGCAAGAGTGGGTACTCTTTCTAGCCTCCCAACCACATTTGAACAGTGTTCTGAATATTAATGCTCACACTTCCTAATTAGATTTTAGGTCATGAAATTTAATTTTGAGTAAAGAATGCTCCAAAGACATCTTGGAGAATGCCCCCCTCAGGGTGATGATTTATTCTAGGGTTGTGAGTTAATCTCCCATGCTCTCTTTTCTTTTCTTGCATTTGTAAAACACTATGTTGCAACTATTTTAAGCAGTTTTGAATACCTGATTTTTTTTTCCCTTAAGTCTATTGTATATGTTTTAAGTGCCCTGTAATCAGCATCTACTGTTTTTTTTTTTAAGGTTTATTTATTTATTCATATGGAACTGGGGTACAGACCAGAGATGTGGAGGGTGAGAGGATTCACCAGAGACAGAGAAGGGAGCAGAACAGGCAGATCGACGAAGTACACTGCTGAGGGGAGCAGCGGGCGGGTCAGGAGAGGTCTGCCACACCATGTGGTCACCTCCCGGACAGGCTGGAATTGAACTCATGTGGAAGTGGCTTTAGCTTCTTAGTGCTGTGCTTTAACCCGCTGTGCCACCAGGGAGGGTCCAGCAGCATCTACTGTTTTTAATGAAAGGCCACTTTACTGTGAGTTTATTCAGGTAACACTTTCTAAATACATTTCACTGCCCCCTATTAGTATACTGACATAATGAAGAATCACACTTTTTAAAAAAAGGGAGAGCCAGAAATCATTGTGGGGGAAAAAATGTATCCTTAAAGATTATTACAATGGTGTCTACCAGAGTGAGAAGTAGGTGGCATAGTATTCTCAGTTATAAATTCTCTGAGGCAGAACATAGAATTTTACTACTTAAATGTAATAAGATGCATTGTGCTATCAGCTAAGGCCAATGGAAATCTATGTGATTAAAATAAGAAAGGATTCAAGTATCTGCCTGTAACTATCACTTTAATGATAATGATTTTTGTCTTTAGCATTTATATTGGAAGTCAAGAAAGAGAGGAGCTGCTGGCAATTTAATAATAATATGAATAATAATAGCTAACAATTGCCCTTCCTTCCTTGTTAGTTCTTTCAATCTATGTTTACCCACAGTCTTCCTTCTTCATTATAGCTTATATAGCATTTATTAGTTTAAAAATTGTGTTATAAGCCATATCCTGATGAAGGTGTTATCAGGCAACCACAATATGAAATGGGTTGCCTGGATGTAGGTCCTCATGAGCTTAAAAGAGACTTAAAGCAAGACTCAACTGCAGGCATACACAAAAGGGTTAATTTACCAAAAAAGGGGGAATGAATAATAAATAGCTCAAGGAGTAAGGGAGGGAGATAAATTGGTGAATATATCCTACCAATTCCCACTGAGTTACAACCCCAATAGAACCCTGAAAGCCAGCAAAAGACAGGAAACCCCCACATCTGGTTAAATACCTACCTGACTACTTAACTCCATCCTCCATTTTCAGCAATCCTCCTTAGGTGATAAGGGCATTATGGAATTTGTAGTTCTTGGTGTCTTGGATCTCTTTGGTCTGGGGTAGGGTGGAGTCCATAAAACCTGTGTTTGTGGAGTTTGCTTAGAACATCTTTTCCCCCAGCAAGGGGAGTTCTGTTTTATATTTTCATTGGGAAAGAGAATTAGACAAGGGGTACTAAGTACCATGCCCTTATATGTGTTATTTGTATTTCATAGCAATCCTTGAAATTACATAGTTACCCATTTTCTTTTACAAAAAGTGAGAAATTAGGTCCAATAAACATCTAGTAAGTGTATGTTCACTAAAATAAAATTCTGAATTGTGGTTAGAAAAAATGTTTATTAGATAATTAAAGTGCGTATTTAAACCTGGAAAGCAATTCTATAGATTTCACTCTGTGTGAACTGTTCCAACAATCACAAGTTTGAATATGTTAGCCAGCAGATTGAGGGGCCCTAGACCCCCAAACTTGTATAGCCTGCATTGATTGTGCCATCCACTGCATAAAGACATACTCTCAATGTATGAGACCTTTATTTATTCATAATATTTATACTTTATTTATGCACACAAGAACTGGGGTGTAGGCCAAAGGTGCAGGGGTAGGGTGAGAGGATTCACCAGAGACAGAGACAGAGTGGGGAGCAGAGTAGGTGTGGATCTCATGAAATACACTGCTGAGGGGAGCAGAGACAAGACAGTAGAGGTCTGCTGTGCCATTTGGGTCAGCTCCCTGGCTGAGGATCGAACTTGTATCTCAGTGGCTGGGAATATCTTGATAGTGCTGAGACTTTAAACCTTGCACCACCACGGAGGCCCATGCATGAGACCTTTAACAGACAAAGAGTTTTACAACAATTAGTGTATATAGCAAGAAGAAGAAAGAATTTAGTTAAAATATTTTCCCATGAAACACCTCAATTACCCATCCCCTCGTGGATAAATCCCAACCAAAAAGGATAGGACCTGGGCTACTGAGACCCGAAAGCCTGCCACAATTCTAAGGCTCCTTCAGATGAGGACCCCTAGGAATAGGGCAGAAAGGGCCTGACAGGAAAAAGAGCAAGATCATAATTAAAGTCAAATAAAGCCTGCTATTGTTTGCTTCTCATGTGTCTCTCATCCACGTTTCTGTCTCTTTGAAGTGTTTCTAACCATGTTCCCCAAGTTTCTAAGACAGAAGTAAGTGTGGCTTCTTCTCATGTCTCTCTGCTCCATGTGCCTCCTCGAAGTCTTGAGTTTGTTCTTCCTTCTTCTTCTGGCTGCTCAGCTCCACCCTTCCTGGGTTGGGGGCAGGGAAGCTGGAACTTTCTTTTCTGTGTTATCATACTGATATAAATACCATTTACGTGTACAGGAACAGTGAGTCATTGATCTCAAAACTGCCATTCGTCTCCTCAGGGGGCTTTTGCTCTTCATCTATAGGGTTCGATCTTTTCATTTATTAAGGTATAATTTTTAACCCAAATAAATGTGCAAGTTGTGGCAACCTAATATCAGGATGAAACCAGAGGTGCAGTGGTGAAATAATTCACTGGAGACAGTGGAGAACCAAAAAGGCATATTTACTGAAATACCCCTGCAAGGGAGCAAAGGGTAAGTCAAGAGATATACCCCTGCATAAGAAGAAAGATTTGAGGTTTTCTTTCAACTCTGCTTTCACACACAGGCTTTCTTACTTGTGGTGCCAGTTTGCCTCAGTTATCTCCTGGGGTGTCTGGTTTGGTGTTGGCCTTTGACATACACTGGGCCCTGGCCCTTCCGCTTTCCTGAAGCTGCACTGGTCCATCATAAGTATGGCCCACTTCCCATGGCAGCCTTACCCCTTCCCTTATCTATCAAGCTTACCAAACTTACCTGCTAGGCAAGAAGCCATGGGGGCTTAGTTTTTAACCATATAAAATGGTTAAGCATTTTAACTTTGGCAGATCTGTTGTTTACATACTGAAGAAAGGAAATTTTATGAGATTTAATCACTTACCTGATTTTGAAAGAATGTACTACAATAATGAAAAGACTAAGTATCCATTATTTAAATTGTCTTTATCTGACTTGTTGGTCATTAGTAGGGGAGAGGGCTCTTTAGGAGTGTGGTTTCCCCCAAACACCAAAGTACTGTATGGTGATTTCAAAGAATAGGACAGAGACTGTTCTGACTTTTAAAGCCTGTTCAGGTGGCTTTATTCTTTGTCTGCTAGATCAGGGACTCAAGTGTGCAGGAGGAGTCCCAGAGGTGAGGAATCCCAGAGAAATCACAGTATGTTCTCCAGTAGTCACATAACCAACAGTGACCTGGAACATGTTTGTATGAGGTGATGAAAACCAATTGTTATATATGCAATATTGATAGCAAGAAATGAGGTTCAGTGGAGGTATTAACATCCAGAAAATCAGTAAAGACAAAGAAGCAGGATTCTATTACTCCTATTTGCTCATTGCTCTGCAAAAAAGGAAAAATAATTTTATTTCTGTTCATCAGAGTTCTTCTTTGAGACTGCAATATATAAAAAAGACAGATTAACAAGAGGAAAAAAAAATGGAAGTATGCTAACATAAAGTGCTTCATACATACATAGGAGATGCCCAGGGAAAAATGAGAACCCAGCCAAGGAGACTTAGAATTCAGGATTAAATACCACCTTAATTGGGAAAGGACAGTAGACCTTTTAGGGGACAATACATGATTTTCCAAAAAGATGAATGGATTTTTAGAAGAATACATAGGAGATATCATAGTTTATGACAAAGTCCATCTCCTTTCCTGTGACAAGAATCAGTCTGACTCGGTTGATGAAAGTACTCAGAAGAGGATTAACAAGTGTTGTCAATTAACTTATTTTGGTCATTCTATCTTTAGGCACATAGAGGAGTTCAGTGAGAGCCTCTCTCCCTGCGTTTGCTGTTTTTCAAGTGCCTGTCACTAGAGACAGTCAACATATCACAGCAGCATACTTTTGGGTAGTGTGTTCTGCCCAATACCCTTCACCTCTACGAGCAGGTTACTAGCTCACCACTACCAACTTACTGAATTTCAGAGCAGATTCAAACCCAGGTTGCGAGGGGTAAGGGATGGACAAAAGTGCGTGAAGTGGTTAAAAGGCACAAACTTCCAGTTATAAAAGAAATAATGTTTACTATAATGAATGCTGCACATTTGAAAACTACTAATTTTAAGTTTTCCTTTTATGCATACATACACATATATTTTTTTATTTTTTTCTTTTTATCATTCCTCATTGTGCACATTTTTTCATCTCAGTTGTAATTCCCATGGACTTCACAGCAATTCACTCAAGTGCCATCACCATAGTCTCATGTGCTCTTCCTGCCTCAATTTTGATGCTGTTCTTCTCTCCACCCCCATAGAATGACTCTGGTTTGTAGTTGCTTGTTGATTTTCATTATTGCTTTACTACAATTGCTTTTTTTCCCCCTCTCATCTCATACACTCACTCCTGCTATGAGTGAAACCATCTGCTATTTTCTTTTTTCTTTCTGGCTTATTTCACTAAGCATGATCCCTTCCGGCTCCAGGAAAAAATGTTATGACTTTGTATGATAATTAATGTTAGCTAGAAGTATTAAGCTGATCATTTTTTAATATATGCATATATTGAGACATTATGTTTTATACCTGAAACTAATACAATGTTGCACGCCAGCTATATTTTCACTGGGGAAAAATATAAGAAGTTTGCATAATAAAAAAAAAGCACATATGCATTCCTTTCTTCAAAGTTTATGGTGCTTAGGTTCTTAAATAATTAAGAGCAACCTAATTCAAAGTTTCAGTATACACAATTGTAACAGTAGATATCATTTTCTCTTTGATCCTTTGTTTAATTTTTTTTCTGTACTTTTCAAATACACTTGCTTTATTTGGTATAACCTAAGAGTTCATGTTTTCTTGTGCATATTTCTGTTATGCCTACTGTAATATCAGAATACTAAAATTGAGTTGAAATATGATAGATAAAATGCTTACAAAGTAGGGCAAGATGTAGCATTTACTTTGATTATTGCTATTTCATTATCTACTTAAAATATCATCATGTAGGTAGTCTCTTTCGTCCACAGCTATTTAATTTACAGATTGCAGCTATATTTTAAAATTCAATTTATAATTACTTAAATATCTAGCCTCAAAAATGTAAGTAAGCTTTGGTATAGGCACTACTATATGCTAGAGTTAGAGCATTTTCAAATAGTACTGAAAATTTCAAGACAGAAAAAAATTAGCATCTGAGACTCCAGGCAGAAAAATCAAGAATAGTATATGGATAATCTTCCCTGACACCCCAGTAAAGTTGACAAATTTTAAAATGTGAAATTGAAAAATAGAGTCCTCAAGTATTACTTTTGGCTTTGAAAAGGCATATTTTTAAGCAATCACTAAAACATGACAAAGACTTATTGAGGAATGTACACACACATGCACATACACACTCATATGCAGCAACTAAGCATGTGTGTGTCCCTTTTAATTTCAGGGGTGCCTATGGTCATGAGACAGGGAAACGGCCTTGGATTACTGGAGATGAGACTATTGTAGGCCTCATGACTGACATTGTAGGTAAGTACCAAATGAATTTGTTGGAACGCAACTACACAGATAATTACTTTTTATTTTAAATATAGACTATACATTCAAAATCTTATTGATAAACATGCTGATTTTATATTTTATCCCATTATGGCTAACAAAGGTAAGCATGTCTTTAATTTAAACCTGTTTGCCATGAAGAACAGAGAATACAAGGTATTTTTTTTCTTACATATTCTAAGACCAATATTTACTTTCAATGAAAAATACATGTATTTATTGACAGTTAAACCAATTTCATAAAAAGCAACTTAAACAATGAACTACATGTGCTAAAGATTTAAAAGACTGTGTTGGTTACATTTTCAATAAAATTATAATGGTCAATTTAAAGTTATACTGATTGAAAAATACTATAATCGATGCTGTTTTTGGTCTACAGGTGTGTCCTAAAGTTAACTACTTGAATGTATTCAAGTAGTTTTTAGATGATACAGGTGTTTATGTGTGTGTGTGTAAATACATACATATATATATATATATATATATATATATAAGACATTGGATATTCAGAATTCTCTGAAATTTTATAAAGAAATTCTTTTATAAATTCTATACAAATTTTAGATTATTGAAAAATTAATGATATTGAGCAGGTTGGAATAGTGTGACTTGGAAGTATTTGATGTCATAGGAAAACCCCAGCTACCAAAATGCTTTTGAAAGCTTCATTCACTTATTGGCAAGCATAAAAATTTATATTTATTGCTTCATCCTAATTATGTCTTGGCTGGTAATCAAAATCAACTTGAGCTCAGTGAGAAATTAAAAGAGAGCAGGAGAAACAGAAGTTACAGAAAAAATTATGCCAATTGGCAAATTATTAAAATTTGGGGAATATCACTTTTAGTCAAAATTATTGAACCTTTGCTATATATCAGGATTTATGGTGGCCACTGATGGTAGTCATGGACTTCCATACAAAGACATGTAAAATTAATATATATGCACATCATCATATAATACAAAGAAAATAAAATTAATCATTGGTGTTGGTGCTTCTAAAGAGACAATTTCCAGTAAATGATGGACTTTGAACACATGAAATTTAGTATTTTTTTCTCTGGGATAGCATTGAAAAACTCTTACTAGAACTAGGAAAAAAAAAACAAACTTAGAAGTGTGAGCCCAAAGGACAAATAGAATGGCTAAGGAGACAGGAGTTGAACAAGGTAGATGAACAGGCAACTGCCTTTACTTAAAAAAAAAAATAAAATAAAAGGTAACATTCTTAATCTTACAATTTTGAAAAATAGCAAGTCACTCACTTCACACTGCAAATCCTTCAAAAGCTTGGGCAACACTCCTCATAGTCACCTCTAGAAGTGGAAATGAAGATAGGATAGGATCAGAGACATTGTTTGAAAGTTTCTGTCTGAAGTACAGTTGGAATTTCAGTATACTTTATCCATTCCATGCTGCCAGGCAAATCTCCCCTACTATCAGGGTCTGTGGTGAGGGAGAATAAGGGGTTAAGAGAGTGTACATGCTATACTTGTAGCCTCAAGTTCTGAGAACACAATACCATATACTAGGTGACTTGACTACCAAAAATCTATTTTGTCAAAGTCCAGCTTGGAAACTTGAAACAGGCGCTCTCAAGGATGGTTTCTGTTTTGGTCTAGCTTTCAGATTTGTGGCTGGCTACCTTCCAGGTCCTTACTGTGGCCTTTCCTTTGTACACACTCAGAAAGTGTGCAAACTATTCTTCCCTCATACAAAGACACCGATGGTTTTGAATTTGACCTCATTTCATCTTTATTACTCTCTTATAGGCTTATCTCGAAAATATAGTCACTCTGAGGGTTAGGACTTCAACAAATGAATTTTGAGAGGGCACAGTTCAATCTACAATTTATCCCATACTAGAAACAAAATATTTAAATAAATATTTATCCACTTCTGCTTTGATTAACTCTAGGTATTCAGACAGTTACAAGAAAGTCTTTGTAATGTTTGGGCAACCTAAAGATTCTTACTTGAGTTTTCCCAGTACAATTGTCCATTTAGGTCACCTTATGACAAATCCTACCATAGGCACAAGCAAGCTAATACAGCCCACAAAGTATAAGTAGGTATAAGACTTAAAAAAAAAAATTATTTATGCATACAGAACTGGGGTATAGGCCAGAGGTGCAGGGGCAGAGTCTTCACCAGAGACAGAGCAGAGAGCAGAACAGGCAGATTGATGAAGTACATTGCTGAGGGGAGCAGTGGGCAAGACAGGATGATAGGTATGCCACTTGTGAATATCACCTCCCTGGTAGCAGATCAAACTCGCACGGAAGCAGCTGAGACTACCTTGCAGTGCTGCATCCTAATCCGTTGCGCCACGAGGGAGGGCCAGGACGTATATTTTAAAGATTTATTTATTTATGCATTCAGAGCTGGGGTATAGGCCAAAGGTGTAGGGGCGGTGAGAGGATTCTCCAGAGACAGAATGGGGAATAGAACAGGCAGACTGATGAAGTACACTGCTGAGGAAAGCTGCAGGTGGTCAGGAGAGATCTGCCTTGCCATGTGGATCACCTCCAGGGAGGGTGGGGATCAAATTCATGCTGAAGTGGCTTTAGCTTCTTAGCCACTGTGCCACCAGCGAGGGCCCAAGTAAAAGGCTTTTAAGGAAAGTCTTTTTTTGGTTTATGAACAATATGGATATGTTGCCTATTCAAAAAGTTAAAACAAAATTCACTGAATGATTGCTGGCAAAACAAGCTTTATGTCCTAGTAGTCAATACTTAGTAATCATCTCACTACACAAATTTCAGTCTGTTTTATGTGGTTTCTGGAATCAGAATGTTGACTTCTGGTTTAAGATAACAGGCTAAGTACAATCTGAAAATATTCCTTTCTTTTTCAAGCACAGAGAACCACAAGAAACACAAGACAGAAAATTACAAACCTATACCAGCACTAACAAAAGCTAAACAGAAATATCTGTAGATCAGAAACATAACCATTACTTGAGAAAGAAGCAGTTAGAAGCCTGAGGTGTAATATCTGGGGAGCAGGACCTGCAGTCAGACTGAGTGTAGGGTCTGAACCCAGACTTTCACATAGAGCCCCCAGGCAAACATTTACAGTTCTAGAAGTCCAGTTTGGAACCCAGACCAGAAGTTTGCTCAGCTATAGAGCACAGAAATGAAAAACCCCTGCCATACCAGTTAGGTTCCTGGAAACACAGAGTATTTGGTCAGGCTTCTCAGAATGATCTACAGATCTATAGGAGGATATATTCTGAGGGAATGAACAATTCTGTTCATGTTTAGCTCATAAAGTTATTTTAAATACATATTAATATTTTCAATTGTGTTCATTTTTAAACTAAAAATATATTCACTCAAATCTCTAAAAGGTACAAAAACCTGGAGAGGGGTGGACAAGATTGTGTGTTTTCCTGATCCTTGGATACATTTTCTTCATTAGTTTTGCTGGTTTTTTTTTTTTTTTCAAACTCTGTTCTAAAGAGAAATTAGAATATTTATATATAGTCTAGGGAGTGGTAAAGTGAGACTATTGAGCTTTATTTATGAAGCCAGGAAACACTGCAACAAGATTTCCTTTAGCCATTTACAAATTTATAAATCTGTTGCCACTTCTTAAAAGTGCAAGGGTTTGTACATACATATATGTCATAATGATCATTGTTACTTCAAACCTGCAACCTATCACTGTAATTACTAAGAAAAGTGGGGGAATGCATTATACTCATTTTTGTTTAGAAAACAAAAGGAATTGAACTTTAAACGACTGTTTATTAACTAATTTCAAGGTATTTTATTTGACTTTCAAATACCATGCAAAGCTATAATATGTATGGAAAACTTTCTTTTATTATTATTATTATTTTAATGGCAGGTGTATTAGCAAAAGGAGAAAGAAAAAGAGAGTACCTGCAGTCACAGGTAGACAGGAGAGATGCCTCTTTTAATATTTAGTATGCTTGTCCTTGAATGTTAATTTAATTAGAGGAACTTAGTCCATATAATATGGTATATAGAAGACCCAAATATTTGTATTTGGCAAAATCAGTTTTATAGATCTGAAACTCAGGAAGTCTTAAAGTCTTCCTGAAGTCTCAAGTATTGAATGAGAAGTGCATTGTCATATTTCCTTTGAAGTATTGCCAGAATGAAGATGACCTTTAGTTTAATTATTTGTTTATTAAATGTTTACTTTATCAGTTCTATTTGTACATTTTTTTGTTATTGACCAAAATTTATGGTCAATAAATTTTGCCTCTAGTATCATTCTTAGTAATATTTTGTATTACTGACTTTTTGTAATATTTTTAATGTCTGGCATTTTTTTTAATTTCAGAAGCTATTCTGAAATTTAAAAAATGTAGTTTTAGCTTAGAAAGTTTCTTAATTAAGATTGAAAAATAAATGAATTAACCTTTAGTAGAAGTAGATTCTTTAAAAAGATGGGTATAGTCTTGTCTTTTTTTCACATATGCAACACAGAGTCTCATTTTGCCTCTGTCACTATGAAGTTCTGAGAAAACTTGGTTGAGTTTGAAGCTGCAAAAGCATTTTATAGCTCCTAATTTGTTCCTCATTTGCATAGTTTATACTCTTGCTATTTTTTTAATCATTTTTCTTCACAATGTAATAGAAGAAGCCTTGAATTCCATTTTGGGAGTAGATGTGACATAAATCACAAAATAATTAAAATAATTATGCAGTAACTACAGTAAAGAGCAGCAGAAGTCAAAATTATTTTTGCTACTTGCTAGGCTATGTAAAAGCGCCATGAGCAAACAGAAAAGTTGTATATTTGAGTTTATGATTGAATTTTCCAGGTTCTTAAAACCGCAGCCTTTATTCTACCATAAAATTTCTCAAAAAGAGTAACAGGAGGATAATAAAAATTATTATGTGTACAAATTGATAGAGTGGATAGAGAAGAAAGACAATGAACCACCATATTTATTCAGAGACACAGAAAAGAAACTTCAGATGAGGAGAAAAACTATTAATAAAACATTTTATATAGAGCCAACAATTCTGCGAAACATGGAATAACTTTCCTTATAATTAATGTCATATTATCAAGATGCTAGAAATAGAATTGCTGAAGAATATTATTAGTATTATTATTAAGCCTATTTCTCCCTGGGTACATAAAAGTCACAAAGGATTAGAGACATGCATTTGAGTTTATAAAAATCTTGTAATGTGAACATAAATTTGCTTTATGAAACTTGTGGTTGACCCTCAGAGAAGCAATAATCCCTAGAACCTCTCTCCACATAGTTATGTATCCTCAGCTGTGTACTATTCAATGCTAAAGGGCATGGGAATTTGTTACTTGAAAATGGGGTGTAAAGTTTTTGTATTTAGCCCAACTATAGATCTAACAAGATCCCCAAAAATAGTTGTATCTGCTTAATAAAATATACAGAATGTGGCATGGCAGCTATGAAATATATCAAGAACCGTGTTATCAAATGCTAAACAGCTTGGAGCCCTGTCATCCTTAATTTGCAAAACATTTGAAGGTAAATTAGGGTTAGAAAGATGCAGAGGAAAGTTTTAAGTGAATATTGGATTTTCTGGGAGTGGATGATGTAGACACTAGTTCAAAATGTAATCTTGAACAATAACTTTGATTTGTATTTTTTTATCATTGTCAGATTTTGTCTTGTACTTCCCATCTGTGAGACATTAAGCAAGTTTATTCATCTCAGAATGTCAGTTTCCTCGTCGATAAAATTTGGAAAATCAAAGTAGTTATCAGTTACTGTGAATACTGTTTCAAGTGACAGGTTTAGAAGTGTTGACAGATAGTAATGGCTCCATACATGTTAACTTGCCAGGCATTGAGTGAGAAAGGAAGTAGTGCTTGAATTTAACTAAATTTCACCTTCTGGAAAAGCAAATATGTGTTCAAAAATAAACAAACAGTAAAGTGCTCTTGAAGTGATAGCACTGACTCACACTCATCTCAGATGAAGTGACATAAAACTTGGTACTTAACTACAGTAGATGTTCTAAAGTAATGATACTTTCAAAGACTAATAAACTCAATGAAAGTTTTAAAATTTTACCCCCACCCCCGATATCTGTAGTTTTCATGTTTCAACATCAATCCAAAATAAGTTCTTAGGTAAAAGATAAGCAACAAAGAAAACTCAATGGAATTGCCGATGGATTGTTAAAAATGGATGTTCTTATGGAATACTGATGATTCTGAACTATCTCAGAAGAACAATGCTGGTTTCAGAAGTAAAAATTTACACCCAAAGATAGGCCAATTAGGTATAGTAGTAGTAAACATCTGTCTATTTTTGTGACTCTTTGATGTTGAGCAAGCTTGATTGTTTCCAGTGCCTTTAGGAGATGTTGGAAAGAACCATTTGTGTCAGTGTTCTGAAACTTTCACATTAGCACCATCTGCATATAGACATGTGTATGCATGGCACATACTGAACAGACTGACCCTGTCCTTGATAGAGTTCAGAACCAGGTAAGGAGGGCATTTTGTGAAGTGCTTGGTTTAATTTAATTTAAAGTGTTCCAAATCTTTGGACAGACAAATGATTCAAATTGGTGAAGGATTGTTTACAAAGAATTGATCCAAGTATTAGTGTGTTCTGAAAGGAGGGGGTGGAAAGCCCAATGTCAAGTGTATGCTTGGGTTAATTCAGACTAGAATATCTAGAATATAAGTTCAAATGCATGTCTCTAATCCTTCATCATCTTCCCACAAGAAAAAAAAAATGTTGATCCAAAGTGAACTGCACTGTTTGAGGAACTGAACTTTCAGAGGGATCCATTTTCATTTATATATATATATATATATATATATATATATATATATATATATATATATATATATATATATATATATATATATATATATATATATATTTAAACAGCAGGTTTAATAGAAAAGGGACAGAACAGTAAAAGACACTTGAATAGACATAAGCAGGGCAGGAAGAGCTGCCCCCAAAGGGGCAGGTTTGCTGTGAGGCCTGCATGGCTGCAAGCCAGGCCAGTGACTTTGAGTGGTGGGGGGATTGCCCCAGCTGAGGGAGGTCAGTATAAAGAAGCCCCAGCATGGCACAGGCCACTGGCAGGCAGGAGGCTGCTGCCTTGTCGAGGGAGGAGGAGCTATATAGGGACAGATGGGCAGAGGACTGCTGTCTCCATTGTCATTTTAATCTGAAAATAATCATTGGCAAAAATAGGCTGTCTGTGCTTCTATAGAAAATTTCTGCCTCCTTCCATAATTCCCTCATTTCTTTGTCTTCATTTTGTGAAAATTTGTACTTTCTACTCCTTTTTTTTTCATTACATTCCTTCAAAGATTTCCTCTTCTAATAATTCTGATCTTTCTTTCTATTAATCGTCCCTCTTTTTCTCCTCCTACTCTCCTGCTAAATATTTTTCATTGAAATAGTTTTCAGAAAATGTGTATTTCTAAGAGAACTTCAAGATAATAAATAACTTAGGTAATGTTTTATTTTAGAAATGACAGCAAAAATTCATACCATAATGCAAAGCAATAAATATAATAAGCTGTCAGCATTTTTTTTTAAAGATTTATTTATTTATACAGAACTGGGGTACAGGCCAGAGATGCAGAGGGTGAGAGGATTCACCAGAGACAGAGTGGGGCACAGAACAGGCAGATCGAGGAAGTACACTGCTGAGGGGAGCAGCAGGCGGGCCAAGGAGAGGTCTGATACACCATGTGGATCACCTATGGGGCAGACAGGGATCGAACTCATGCAGAAGTGGCTTAAGCTTCTTAGTGCTGTGATTTAACCTGCTGCGCCACCAGGGAGGGCCCAGCTGTCAGCATGTTTAACCATATTTCAAAAATATTTTTATATTGCAGGAGAAGGTATATGTCACTTTGCAACATAAATTTATCATATTCATAGCTATTGAGTCTATTAGAGAGAAATCTCACCTAGTGCTAGGAAGATAGAATGTGATTGTTTTTATTGTCCTTTGATTTCAAGCACTATTTACTGTATAGTGACCAGAAATAAATCTTTTTACACCAGCACCTACTGACAAACTTTATATATCAAGTACAGAAATCGAGGTGGTAAATGCAACAAAGTATTTTTCTTGACTAATGAAGATGATGTATCTTCTTTAAGTGGATATGTAGAAATATAAATTTCTAAACTGTATACTTATTTCCAATGACTTCCTTTCAAGTGAATGCATATGGAAATCTATTAGTTAATTAGATTATTCCACTTAGTTGTCTATTCTTTTATAATGGGACTCTTCAGAAGTATATCTTTGTATGCAGCATGTAGGATTTATACTAATATATATTTACTAGCACCTAGAACAGTCTTACTGGCATTCAGGCAGATAACACATATTTCTCAGTGATGCTAAGCAGACACCATTCCAATACACAGTTTAATTGCCTTTAAGAAACACCATACAAAGCTGAAAACAGGGCAAGTGTTATTGTTATTATTACAGAGTTAAGTGTTTGATGTCTGCTTTGTCTCTAAGCTTTTTTCTAGTACTCAAACCCTCTGTAATAACAATTAGATCTGATTATGATTATGTAGTGGATATCTTAATTTTGCATGTTTTCTTCAACAGACAATACATAATCTATATTAATTATCTTATATTTTAGTGAGTATGAATAAGCCCCAGAGCTATGTAGGCCTTTGTATTTTGCTTTCTAGCTCTTTGCCTGGTAAATGATTCTATACTTCCCTGTAATAACTGTGAATTATTGTTGATAAAATAGCTGCCTTTTATTAAAGGTGCATTTTAATTTGGCATTAGAAACAACTGGCTTTAAAATGTGATTGGCCTGAATATCATTTTAGATTCTTTTTGGAGGTATATTTGCCATGAAAATATGCTCTGTGGGAATTTAGTGAAATAGCTGATAATGTATATCATGTTTAGTTTACAGGAAAAGGCAAATGCTTCATTTTTTTGGTTTGTTTGTTAGTTATTACTTACATCAAAAGTGAAATAAAATTTTAAGCTAACTTTGATATGTGTCCGATATCATTGATAAAATGAGTCAAGTGAGGAAAAAAAAAACCTCCATTTCTTTGTGATGACTCATCAAAATCCCCCTTGTTTCTAAAACCGTTAAGAATGAAGGAGTGAAGTCTCCCTGCTTTGTTTTTCCAATTACCTTTAGGACTTATAGAAAAAAAAAAAAACATCTCAGCTACTATATATTTCTTTGTAGGAGCCAGTGAGAAAGAAATAGTCCTGATGAATGCTTTGAGTGTTAATTTACATCTTCTACTGGTAAGTTTTCTTTCCCACCAATGTTTAGTATACACTCATTTATAGAATCTGACATTTTTCTATCTTTAATTCATGAGCACTGGGTGATTTATTTATTTAAAAATGTTGTAAGGTTATTTTCATTTTTTATCAGGAAATCTTAGACCATGTAATAAATTCTTCTAATAATCATGGGAAAGTTGACTCCTCCAAAGAGTTTTAGAATAAGGAAGATTTCTTATCTTTAAACATAAATAATAAGAGTCCTAGTGGGTGAAAAACAAAACTGCTTGCAAACACACAAAACAATGATGTACAAATGTTTCAAAGCACTGAGCTTTTCAGTAGGTTTTCCAAGATGCTGGACTTCAGCAGTGTGGAATTATGAATCAATGTGCTTTTGTAAACTGATTTTTGGTAAGTAATTTTTAAAAAATAGAATATAAAACTAAATTGGAGAAAAGGGATCTAGTCTCCTAAATAAGTTTCTGTGTTTAAACTGCCTCTTAGAACCCTAAGTACATTATAAAAATTTATATCTTCATATATTAAATATATTCTCAATTTTGTATATGGCATCTATAGTAATTACTTAATACTTGGAAAAAATAATTTTATTTTTAAGTGAGATTTCAAAAATTCAACACCAAAATGCACAATAAAGATATTAATATTTTAATAAAATGGGGAGATAATCACTAGACATTTTAGGGACATGCTTAGGGAATATGCTAAATGTAATGATAACTATAATTTTAAGTTCAAATACCACTGGGTTTGACTCCCAAATAAGTTATTTAGTATCTGTTTGAATTGGCATTTCTAAATCTCAATTTTTCCCTCTGTAAAAATGTGCTAAATAATATTTACTTCATAGGAATGCACAATTATAAAATATTGTAATATGTAGAAATGACCTTAACACCCTGTTCACTGTTCTACAGTTAATTAACAATAGTGGTGATTTTTTTCTTCTTATTACTATGAGTCAATATTTATTCTCTGGTAACTGTGGAGAAAAAATGAAATGAGTTCCACTGAAGGCATTTCTCACTGGTGTTTCTAGAATTGTCATTGTGTCATGTTATAGCTAAGGTACTTTTGGTTGGACCTAAAATAGTTAAGTGGTGGAAATATTTTATTAGAAACCAAATCAGCAGTATAAGACGAATCTATATAAATTAGATATACATAGCACATGATATTTTAGTCCACGATAGAGAATTTGCCATTTAATATATTGGGAGATAATTTTTCAATTAAAATTTAAGTAAAGTTTGAGTATTTGTTTTTATCTGATTCCCATTTTCTCCTATGTTTACTTTCCATTGATAAACGTAATGAGTCAATATATTCTTCCTCTTTATAATTCACTGGCAACAAGGCTAATTGGAAAAAGTACCCTAGACAGACATCTCGATTTGTAATTAATTAATACCTTTAAAATGCTGGAGATTATAAAATGAAGCTATGGAATGAAATGAACAAATGTATACATTGTGTGTTAATGCTTTTTTCAATAAATCCATTTTATTGCAGTTATCATTTTATAAGCCTACACCAAAACGTTATAAAATTCTTCTAGAAGCCAAAGCCTTCCCTTCAGATCATGTAAGGATTCTTCAAATTATATTTATAATCTTTCTATTCTTCCTCGAGGAACATATCATTTGCTTGACTGAATGTTTATTCACTAATTTTTTTCTAAGTAACTTTACAATAAAAAGATCTGTCAAATGCTTTTGATTTAGATGTTTTTTATAGATTGCAGCTTTATTTCTTTTGTTCAAGTAAAACATGCTAAAGGAAGACAGGATTGAATATGAACATTGATTTATTAGCCTTAAAGACAATGAGTGAAACTCTAGTCTAAATCAAATGGAGTTATGAATGTTTTATTAATTCTTGTTGTTCTGTTTTATGAAATCAAATCATTGTACACCCCAGTATTTAGCCCTTTAGCAACACAGAACAGCAATATAAATTTTTATTTGTCCATTTCTTTTCTTTGCATGCTAGCATAGTTATCTGTGCTTTATTATTAAAAAATTTCTTAAAGGTTAAAAATTTTATAATTCACTAAAAATCATCTTAATCAGAATTTTAACTGATACAAATTTGATTGGTAAAAATACAGACAAATAAAAGCATATTGCATATTTCTGTTTATTGTTAGCACATCTTGATTTGTCTTAATATTGTCATTGTGAAATATTATATCCCACATATTGGGATATAATTTTAAGGCAGTTAATTTTGTCCATATAAACCTACCAAATTAAATAAAAGGATAAAATTGTAAAGAGATAACAAAGACCCTATCACTGTTTATTTCCTTGTACTTTCAATGATGGGGATTTTAAGATT
Organism: Condylura cristata; assembly: GCF_000260355.1. Taxonomy (NCBI): domain Eukaryota; kingdom Metazoa; phylum Chordata; class Mammalia; order Eulipotyphla; family Talpidae; genus Condylura; species Condylura cristata. Next base: position 67,404,402 of record NW_004567103.1, on the reverse strand, counting down.
TATTTATTTATGTTTTCAAGAGCAGGGGTGTAGGACAGAGGTACAAGGGTGAGGTGGGGTGGAGGAAGGATTCAGAGTGAGAGCAGAACAGCAGAAAGGTCCACTAAGTACACTGCTTAGGAGAGCAGCAGGGCAATCAGAAGAGGTCGGCTGCATCATGAGATCATGAAGATCACCTCCCGGGGGTGGGGATCCAACACACACTGAAGTGGCTGTTGCTTGCTTGCAGTGCTGCGCCTTAACCCTTTGCTCCACCAGGGAGGGCCCACTTTTGGATCTCCTTTTACCAACTATAAAGTTAGGCCATTTCTTTGTCCTATGTTCAAATACGTAAGTCCACACTACTCGCTTTGGTTAATTTGCAAACTGTTTTGAGTTAGGTTAAGTGATTTTTATATTTTATTTTTGAAACCCTTATGTCCCTGGATGACCATTACATTTCTATCTAGTTCTAATGTCTAGTGTTTCAAGAACATGCAGGTTCCTGCATATAATTTATGCTAAGCATTTCTTCTCTGAAATATTATTTTCAGTCATGTTTTACCTGAAACTTGGAGATAATATAATGATGTACTTTTATTGTTATGTTATTATTTTTTTAATTTTGTAATAGTTTATTTTTACATATTTTTGTGCATTTTTCCAATGTTATTACTTTTTTATCAGAGTTTTTCTATGAATATAATTCTGTGCATTGGGCTTATTTAATAAATCATCCTTCTTTTTCTAGTATGTTATTGAGTCACAGCTTCAACTTCATGGACTCAATGTTGAGAAGAGCATGCGCCTCATAAAGCCAAGAGAGGTAAATAAGAAAGAGAAATAAATATTCATTAAGCTTCTATTTAGTATTGATCTTTTTCATTCTCCTCAAAGTTTTATTATTTTTATTACTTTAATGGAATTTTGAGGAATATATAAAAGACCTTTATTTCTCTTACCATTAGATCATTTTGACTAAAATAAAGAATTAGCATAGAAGTGTATTTGCTCATATATTTCAAGATGAGTCAAAAGAAAAGCAAATTATTTTCCCATTAATACCTCTGGAATCTGTCATATTTCAGTGGAATGACTTGGATGGCAAATAGCTTATATAATTTTCCATTTCAAATATCATTAACTAAGGATGCCAATGAAACAATGGAAAAAGTTTTGATAATTATTGAAATTGAATAATGCCCCTCTTTTATGTCTCAATTTTAATCTAAATATCATTCAGTGTACGTAAATGTGTGTGTAGGTGTATATGTATACTGCAGTATAGAAATGGATGTGGTGTAATAGAAATTACTTATAATTTGCAACCTGGTTAACATACTCCAAAGAATTCAGACCCACCAACTTACTGGGTCTATGACTTTGGGAAAGTTAGTTTTCCTTTTTTTAATATGTATTTATTTATGCATACCAGAACTGTAGTGTTGGCCAGCAGTGCAGGGTATGAGAGGTTTCACCAAGACAAGGTGGGGAACAGAACAGGCATATCTACTGAAATACACTGATGAGGGGGACATAGGGTGGGACACAAGAGTTCTCCTGTGCCATGTGGGTCACCTCCCTGGCAGAGTGGGTTTGAACTTTGAACTTGTGCAGCAGTGGCTGTGGATAGCTTGATAGTTCTGTATTTAACCCCTGTACCACCAGGGAGGCCCAAACTGGAGTTTATTTTTGAAACCTCTTCTTATTTAAACAGCTAACAAAGGAAGAAAGTAAAAGGCTTGACAGTATGTTCACATTCTAAAATACTGGATACTTTACATTAATAGAGATTTACAGCTCAGTTGTACAGAATTAGGCATACTAACCATGTAATTTAGGTAATTTGTCACCAAAAGATGCACAGAGAATGAATTTTATGTTTTGGATATGATGCTTTCAGGCTGTCAAACCAATATTTGAATAATTATTTCTTTCAATTCATATTTTTTAAAAATGAAAATCTTTAATCACTTCTATTTGCCAACATGCAATAAATTAATGGAAAAAAAAGTTGTTCTACCTGTGGATGTTACCAGTATTATATGTGATATATAAATTGCTAACTTGCAGCCCAAGTGAATATAGTATATCACAGGTTAAATATATCACAAGTTAAAAGTAACAAGTGTTATGGAATCTCATGACTTAATCACAGTCTTGGGAGTACTTCAGTATAACCAGATTAATAGGAAAGAATAACATATGCTTTCACTAAGAAATAATATTTCTTGTTTGTTTAATGCTAATTCAAAGAAATAAAATGTTAGTTTATATCATAATTTTCTTATTTTTTTCAAGTTATGGTCGACATTAGATTCTTCTAAAGAATTTTGTGTTACATGACACTAATTTTACTTAGAATTTTCCTGAATATTGCTAAAATCTTTTTTATACATGTAAAATATTTATGTTTTAATAACACAGAAATTTCAATGACAGTTATGTTTCTGGATACTCCCATTTTGTAAAGAACTTCTAGGTGTCTAGTACAAATTAAAGTATCCTACAGTATGCATTATATTGGGCATACATTAGTATATCTATTTGGTATATGCAGTTATATACATACACACACACACAGGAAGAAATTGGCAAAAAAGCAAGAATACTGACCCTCCTTGGAGGCGCAGCGGGTTAAAGTATAGCACTGTGAATCTAAAGCGGCTTCTGCATGAGTTCGATTCCTGCCTGCCCCGGAGGTGACCACATGGCGTGGCAGACCTCTCCTGACCTGCCCGCTGCTCCGCTCAGCAGTGTACTTCGTCGATCTGCCTGTTCTGTTCCCCACTCTGTCTCTGGTGAAGGCTCTCACCGCCCCTGAGCCTCTGGCCTGTACCCCAGTTCTGTATGCACAAAATAAATAAATCTTAAAAAAAAAAAAAAGCAAGAATACCAAAAATGAAAAATAACTGAAGTCATATTTATGATTACCTTAGTGGTCTTCTCCCAAATATCACTATAGTTAATGATAACTTGACTTCAAAATCATGTAAGATTTAGCACTGGAGAAAATTCATGAAGATTTAGGAAATAAATAAGAATTGTTAGAAAATGAGATGTTGTATTTTTAGTTGCTTTTTTCCCCACTCAGGTTCTTGGCAAAACCAAATCTAGATTCATTCACAATTTTCACTAAGTTACCAATCATTTGTCTTTGATGGGGAGATGTGGAAAAACATAAATGCAATTATAATGAATTTTTTTTTTTATTTCTCTCATGTTTCTTTTTGTATCCTTAGGTTGCTGTGAAAGAATCTTTCTTCTTAAGTTAAGAGAAATTGTGGTTAAGGTGTACTCAACTGAAAGATAGATATGTGTTTTTTTCCCTTCCCCCCCTTGGGAAAAAAAATGACATGATATTAGATTGACAAATGAATTACTAATTTTCAAGAAATTTCTCTTACCACTTAATATTCCATGGACTTATGTTACTATCTGGCATTTTATTAGATGAGAATAAAAAGGAAATACTTTGTAAATAGCTAAATAATAAAAGTTAATGAAAAACTGAAGAAAAAATCAAGCAAGTAGAGTTAAGCAAAGACTTACAATTTATAAGCCTCCTTTTACTATTTCACTATTATTTACTAATGACAGAAAATATGTTCAAATACTGCTTCCTTGACAAATTTTGAAGATCTTTAATTTGAAAAGGTGTAGATTTTGTTTCCTTGTGATGGGACGAATTCATGGTGTTTTCATATTGGGAGGTGACAAATTAATTTTTGTGGCTAGATAGTAATTTGTGCCTAATTTGATATTAGGGGGAAGAAACTTTGAGAATGGAAGATATCCTTGAAGTAATTGACAAAGAAGGAGACTCGATTGCAGTGATCCTATTTAGTGGGGTACATTTTTATACTGGACAGCTCTTTAACATGCCTGCAATCACCAAAGCTGGACAAGCAAAGGTACGCATATTTCCTCCATCCTGTTTCATCTGAACACCTTTCCACTAAGAGATATTAATACCTGCTCATCTACTGAGATATCAGTAAATGTGCCTGTGTAAAAAGTTTTAAAGAGGTGAAAAAGAAAAAAAAAAAAAAAAAAGCAAAGCTCACATTTACAAAAAAATCTCTAGTCTATTTTGTGTTAGGTATCTCTATTTAAATCTTTGTCACCTGAGTCGTCACCTCCTTGCTACAGCACCTGCTATCTGGTGTTGGCCTCTGTCAGCAGGACAGGTGAGCTTCCTGCAGGTGATGTCATCAGTAAAGAGCTGCTCAGTCACCAGGAAGCAGACAGAATACTTGGTACAATAACTACTTGCCAGAGGGCTAAAATCTCAAATGGGGTGTGGTACCTTGTCATATCCCAACTCATTTGAAATGTAATTCAGGTCTCACTTAATCCTGGCACCTGAAGGAGAGATGCAGCATTAACAGGTTTTATTAGCAGAACAAGTTTTACAATTTACTTTAGGGAAGCCATTTTGTTCCCAATTATCTTGAGAAATTATTATACTACCTGTAATGAGAGTTTTTCCCCTACATATTACTACATTAGAATTAAATTGTTTACCACTTTGCTATCATCTCTCTTTCTATATAAGTGTTTATAAAAGAAAACAGTGTTTTAATATTTGTTTACCTGGGGAAAGAAATCACGAAAGTGACATTCAACAATTAGCATGTACACTTAAAATCCTTAAGTAACAGTTATTTTTGTTTCAGCAATCAAGTCATGTATTTAAAAAGGTGACAGTGGAATTTTCTCCTGAACATTAATAAGTTATGGGACTAATAAATGTGTGAGATCTAGTTAATATATTCAGTTATCGAAGCTAATGAATGGAACTAATGAAAAGTAATTTAGCACAGTTATCAGCAGTCTCTAGGAATTTCTAACCATGACTTCCAACTGGTTTGATGGATAACTGTGAAAGTGGTGCATTACAAAAGATATAAAGATAATGTCTTCTTAATTTAGATATTTAATGTTAAGCACCAAAATAAAGGGAAACCAATAAAAAATCATATTTTAAAATTTTATGCAAGTGATAAGGAACCTCTTATCCCCTCAGTATACATACATGTCTCATTAACCTTCACAGATATAAGGCAGGAGGATAGAGAAGAAAGACCAGGGGTTGTGACATCACACAGTCTGTGGTTCAAATTTTGGCTATATCCTTTAGCTGTTAGATGGAAATCTCAGGCAACTTTTGTGACTTCTGAATCTCTCATCAAAAGTGTTACTTTGGGATACACTGGATTGTACACATGTAGCTGCTAAATGCTGATTCCCTACCCTCCTCTGTCTCACCAACATACAATTACAGAAAGTGGCTCAGATGCATTTTTTTTTCGCATTAAAAGGCAAAATAAACTTGTTTACTTAGGTGTTATATGTAGGTTTCATTCCTAACTACTTGGTTGCTAAAATCATTTCTCAGTTTTTTGTAGTTTTCTTTCACTTAAAATTTTTAATAAGTGAAATGATGTTCTCTTGAGGCTTTCAGTCAAATAAAGAAGGCAGGAATAAGCAATTCCATCTAAATATAGCTGCTCAGAAGTGATGGATATTTTGGGAGTGAGATGGTAATACAGTAGGCTTAAATTTATCTTTAATCAAAGTTATTCTAACAAATGTTTATACCCCTGCTAGAGAATTCTCCTGTTCTCAGTGGAGATTGAAGAAATTTCTTTTATATGGGGACTTAGCTCTCTGAGGTAGTCTGCTAAGATAAAGCTGAAGAGAGGGGCAGAGAGAATATTAAACATGTCAGTCAAGAAAGAGATAGGAAGTTATATGAGCAAAAAGCATAAGAGAATCACTGTTGGGAATTGTTGAAATTTTAAAAAAGGAGGAAAGTTTTCCAGAAATGAACTGTGGTAGAAACCAAAACTGATGTTGGGATGATACAATCAAGTCCATAAGCTAGATTTTGAAATGGGAACTTCAGAATCACAAATAGAGATGTGGAGACAAGGATTGTGAAATTTATTTTCATTAAAGGCATGTATGCATAACAAAGCAAACATAAATCATAAGTGACTTGATGGGTTATTTTGAACTTTTATAGCTATCATCTTACAGAACAAATAGTATTCAGAATCCTCAATTGTATTTTCTCCCAGTTTCTGTCTGCTATATCTGTTCCAAACTATTCTCTTACTATCTTTGTCTATCTTTGAACTTTATGGATCCATATTTTTTGTTTGGCTTATTTGTTCACTATTATGTTCATGAAGAATCAACCTTGTTGGATACAATATTAATTGTGTTTGCTTATATTTTCAGTATTATAATACGCAACAGATTAGAATTTAGTTTTTTTTTCCTTTTGAATCAGTGTAATAATATAGGTTTTATTTCTTTTTAAGTATTAATAAAAAATACTACTCTAAAGAATTTATTTGGGCAAGTACTCATAGTTTTGTTAAGCGTGTGTCTAGAGGTAGAATTCTAAGAATGTAAGTTATGTGCATATTTGATCCTAATTAATAATTTCAGCTTTTGGGCCACCCTGATGGACTAGGTGCTAAGTCTAAGAACATTATTATTGCTATGGCCTGGGTTTGATCTCGGTTAGGGAGATGACCCACATATGGCATAGCAGACTTCTCCTATCTTGCCCACTGTGCCTCTTAGCAGAGTGCTTTGGTAAATCTTCTCATTCTGTTCCCACCCTGTCTCTGGTGAATCCTCTCACCACCCCATATCATCAGCTTGCACCCTAACTTTTATATGCATAAGTAAATAAATATATAAAAAAAAGATTTTTTTTTAAAGTAGACATTGCTCATTACCATCTCTGCATTTAATACCTCTTGTGATATAAAACACTGTCACAATTAAGTTCTCACCACCAAAGGAAAGCTAAAGGGCAACTCCCACTTTAAAAATTGCTATACACGTCTCCTTTCTTATTAGATCTTAAACTTCTACCTGAGCTTTGAGATCAGTATGCTCCGGTTTCGTCGGGCAACACCACACTGAAAAAGAAACGGGAATCGTAGAGCAGGCTACATAATGCAGGATGCTGATCAAGAGCAAGATCCTGGCCTTTTTATTGATACAGTATTAGTCAAAAGAGGAAGTTAAAATGAAAAGGGAGAAGTAGAAGGAAGGTCAGGGTGGTTCTGTACTTCTCATATTGGTATTCCCTAGGTAGAATTTCACTCCTATCAATAAGGCATTCCACTGATGGGGTCCTTCATTTTACAGCAGTCAATGGGCCCCCTGACGTTCCCGTCATATCTTGTGATGTATAAGTCAGAAGTAAGTTTATACATCTGTCCTCAGGCCCCGGGGCATTTCCGGTCGTAACTCTTGATGCATGCCCTCCCAGGGTGATCCAACTTTATCTTCTTAATTGATATTAAAGTCACTTTGTAGGGTTGGCTTCTTATGACGAGGCAGTTTTGATCTTGCTTTGTTACAGAACTGTAGGTAGCTTAGGTTTAGCAGACTCACAGTCTCCATAAAAAAAAAAACCCAAATCAAACCTCTAAATGGGACTTCTGTCTCATGACACCATCCTACACCACCAGAGTCAGCTCTTACACTTCCCTGTTCTTTACTTTATCAATCTATTCAATACACCCATCAAGGCCTGTATTTACTATTCTCGATTCAACTATGACAGTTTCCTAGCTGACTATTAGTTGAAAAATAGGGATTGCTTTGTCTCACTAAAAGTAACTGGAGGCAGAATGCTGCTGGATTGGGCTCAACACATGAGCAATGTCTGAGTGGCATCTTCAAGATTCTCTTCATTTTTCTCAGACTTCTCACAAGACAGTTGTCCTAAATCCAGATACCACAATTCTATTTACAGCAGAGAGAAGGAAGAGGGAACAGTGCAGTTACATCTGTCCTTTTCATCCAAACTGCAAAATATTTCCCAGAAAAACCCAGATTTCTGCTTATGATTCAGCATCATCTGAAGTAGCAGCTTCAAATGAATAGGAGTGAAGAAATATTTAGACTTTTATGACCCTATACTATAGAAAGGCAAAGAAGAGGGAGTTGGCAATGGGGTTTGAATTAACTAATCCACAGTATTTCTGTTTCTTGATTATACTCCATGGGATATTGTTGTTTCTAACTTGTTTTCCTCTTCCCTAGTCCATCTCTCTTTGTCCTCCCTTAATTCTTCCCCATTCCCTTTCTTTCTTCTTTTCCTCCTCTTTTCTCCCTCACTCCTTCCTTCCCATCTTCCTTTCTTACTATCTTTGTGATATTTTTACTTCATTTCCCAAAACATTTGAATGCAATTCATTTAAAATTGACTAGAAGTCATAGAGAAAAATAGAGGCAATCTATATCATTGGGTGATCTGGAGATGCCAAACATTGTCAGTTTGGGTTATGAGAAGATATAGTTATTGTGATTATTATAAACACATTTAAGTTATTTTAATGGAAATTTGTGTAGATATTCACACGTTTAGATTAGATCTTAACACAAAAAAATAAACAACCCAAAATGCTTTCATTGTGATAAATGTTTATTTCTGGCTTATATAATAGCCAGGTGTGAACAGTCCCTCATGCACTGTCTCATTCAGTGAGCTGAATCTCATGCAGATTCAAGTGCCTAGTGTCTCAAGTTTGTGTCACTCTCATATCTTATATCTTAGACTCTATTTTGATTTGGCTAAAGGAATGATATAAATAAATAGATGCAAATAGGCACACTGACTTTTTAAAACCTTTGGTTAATAATGGTAAATTTATTCTACTTCTAATCTACTGACTAACACATGACTACTTCTGAATTGAATAATTCAGTATAGCTGCATGCATATGAACAGTTAAACAATACTATTAAGACACTTAACACTTGTGAAAAATACTCAGTTAATGTTTGCAATTGTCAAAATACATACATACATACATACATACATATATATATATATAAAAGACATTGACATAGTCAAATCTCACCAGAAAAATAATAATAATAATAATAATAATGAATCCTTAGAGAAAAAGGGAGATGATTAACTTTCTTTTTCCAAAGATTCTCATTGACATTTCTATACTAGAAGATAAAACAAATAGAACAATGTGGTTAGGCCTCAAGAGACTAAACTGAAATTTTACAAAGTTGCGATGATGGACTATTAAAACTGTTAATAATTTCACCTCTAACAATCTCAGTGCCAACTGCTAAGGCTCCACCTCCCTTCTTTGAGCCACATGGCCTGCAGCACACTGCAGTTCCTGGCAGCTGGCAGAAAGGGGTGCCAGGTAAATGCTATTTCAATAAATGAATGATTGGGGTTTTGTATTATATATTTAAGACTATAGTGACTAAAGAGAAATTGAATTTTGAAAATCTGCACTTGGTTTTATTACCGTCTAACTTGTTTTGTGGCATTCTTTATTGAATATTGAATGCATCACCTTAGAACCAACCATAAACTGCTTAAAGTATTAAGAAATGAAAATCACAATTATACCTCAAACAGCTTGAACGAAAAATGAATTCTGGCTCCAGAATAAGGTAAGACAAAACAGAGTTAAGAATAGGGACAGTGAGGAAAAAAAAAAAAAATAGAATAGGGACAGTGTTATAAAAAACAAACCTCAGTGCATTTTAGTATTATTTAGTAAAATCTGATGTATTTAAACAATGCTTGGTGTCCAATATAAATGGTCACGTGATGGAACCATCCATTTGTTCTCAAGAAAGCTTTCAATTCTTTTTTTAAAAATTTTTTAAATTTCTTTAAATTTTTTTTAAAGATTTATTTATTTGTACATACAGAACTGGGGTACACGCCAGAGGCTGAGGGATGGCGAGAGGCTTCACCAGAGACAGTGGGGAGCAGAACAGGCAGATCGACGAAGTACACTGCTGAGGGGAGCAGCGGGCGGGCTAGGAGAGGTCTGCCACGCCATGTGGTCACCTCTGGGGCAGGTGGGAATCGAACTCATGCGGAAGTGTCCTTATCTTCCTCAGTTCTGTGCTTTAACCCGCTGTGCCACCAGGAGGGCCCAGCTTTCAATTCTTTAAAAGAATGTTGAGATTCATATAGTTGGCAAATAAGTAACTGATCAAAGTCTCAAAATGCTACAGAAGCTTGGCTGAGGGGCTCTAGTCCTGGAAATTGGTAGTCAACTCTTATGAACTATCACATAGAATAATATTGATAATATATGCTTGGACTATCAGAATTAGAGAATTTGGCTGGGAAAATTCATTTCTCAATATCTTATATAATTTGCATACTCTGAATTTTTTTGTATAAAAAAGGGAAAACTTCTGTAGTAAAGTAATGTGCATTTGGATCTCTCATACATTCTTCTCTCTGTAATTTTTTGTATAAGTACAATATTACATACAGTAATATAATTTATTACAAAATTAAAATTTATTGATTATAATAATAGTGTTCCAAATTGGAGTACCTAATTTAGCCTTGAGTGTCTGAATGACCCACTTAGAGATGATCAGGCCTGAAAAAGTTCTAGAATTATGAACAGGAGCCAATCAGGAAATTCCTTCTAAGGGTCTGGAAGTTTGATGGGGCTAAGGTATTCAAGCATTGCTAAAATTTCAAGTAAACAAATATTTTAGTATAATTTGATCTTACAAATTTATATAACATGATAGAAAAATGTGTGGTAATAACCCTACAAGATAGCAAAGGTTAGTTAAGAAAAATTCACTAAAGTCTTTTTATACATCTTGAGTTTCTCTTTGAAACCCATGTAGAGTCGATGAAAGCACTTAGCCAGTAAAGGAAGTGAATTTTTGCTTTAATTTTAAGAAATCTCCTGCCTACAGCAATAGGTAGCAATGAGATAGACTGGGCAGAAGTAGAGTAAATTAGTGTAAGTGGTAGGGACATTAGAGAGAAAATCCATTTCATTTTATATGAAATATTTTCCAATTTCTCAATGGATCATTATCATTTAACCTTAATTTTTCAGTAACAAGTTTTGCAGAATTGAGGTGGCTAAAGGTGGTGAGTGGAATGTGTTTGGAACAAAATGGAGAAGGGGCACAATGGCCTTGGGAAAATAATGATGTGTGCTTATTGCTGGGAGTCATATGGTAACATACATCTATGGAGATGTGAACCTATGTGCAGGGAAGTAACTGTGGTTACTTTAATAAAGAAATAAAGGATAAGCATCACAAATCTAGCATCTGTCATGATCTGTTATCTCACCTAGTTTTAGTTCTTACACAGAATCCAACGGGAGGACAGGTCCCTACCTTTCAATGAATCCATACGTAGACATTAGATGAAGATATGACAGATGGTAGAACTGACAGATAATAATGTTACTGAAAAAAATTAGAAAAAAAATAAGGTTACATAAGATAGTCAGATAGTAGATAGATAGATAGAGGTATAGACAGTGAAAGATAAATTTATTAATAAAATTTATGGTTAGTGTAAATGGAAAAGCCACCTAAAATTTAAAGGGTATGTCCCACTTACTAAATGACCTTTATTTGGATAATAGGTAATTGTTCTGTTCAGAAATATACAATAAGCTATCTTAAATTCATCCAGATAGGAATCTGGAGTCAAGTTAAAATGTGTTGGTGTATATAAGTACTCAAGAATTTAAAAATTCTGAGCTGTTTTTAAGAAGTGTTCATCAGATGTTTAATTTAAGCTTTTCATTAAATGGACCATGTGAGAAAGACTGATTAATTCTCAATAGGAGAAATTTGGATTTAACTTGCTGTTTTAGGATTACAGGTCTGGGAAAAACAAGTCTCCCAGCTGTCAGTCAGGATCTTAGCTTCTGCACCCACTCTCATCAAAGTCCTAGTCAATAACTATTGCTCCTGATCTAACTTCACATAAACCCAGGATCCTCCAAGTGAAATATTATGTGTAGGTTCTTATGTAGGTAATATGCATTTTACAAAATGCTAAAGTTATCTAAAACCAGCTTATATTTGTTAATATCCCATTTTATATGTTACAGAGGAAGGTTGATCAGTGGTCACATGCTCATGCTGTGCAAACAGGCATTTACATTTAAGTACATACCTGTTTATACTGCTGAATTGATCAGTGTGTGTACATCAAGAGTAGATCTGTATAATTTTATGGGTCACATATTGCTTTAAAAAACAATTGTGTTTTTATTAAATAGAATCAGAATTACTTATAATGGTTACTTTAAAACTCAAGACATTAAATTTTGATTTTTTTTTCAACATCCGTTTCTACTCTGACAGACTTGGACAACATACTCCATTAAATCATTAAATATTAAATGGATTAGTTGGGGTTTGAAAAATTACCTTAAGCTATTTTCTCCACCTTAAGTATCTGAAATAAATCAAACAAACTATTTTGTGTGAGGCCATTGCCATTTGGTAAAATATTATAGAAGAAAACAGTGCTACTCAATTCATTATGTTTTTCAGTTTGTTTTTGTACTCTTATAGTAATTTAAGAAGACAATCACTTTTTTTTTTTTCTGATACAAACAACTCATATGCTTTTGTAAGCACATTCTTTGCTAGGTAGTAATGACTTTACATGCAAATCACATAATTCTTTAGTGTCTCAAGATCATTTTGCCTTTCCTTTCTGCCAAACCCTTTATTCGTTCGCACCATATAACTCTTAACTCTGTCACATACTTTATTTCCTGGTACTTTCTCCTTTAATGTCTTTATCAAAATGTTCCCATGTTCTTTATCTACTTTTTGTTTTTTCTTTTTGTATCTGGATTTGCTAATCTTATCAATATGTAGAAGAAACCCCCCACCCACCCACCTCCACACACACCAAAAATAAAGGATGAACCTAGTTTCTACAATGGTTTTCGGTACAAACATGACTAATAACAGCTCCTGTCATGGCTCATTATGCTTCAGGCATTTGACATGTAATATTTGCTATCTCCTAGGTACACTGAGTAGGTACACTAGTAATCACTTGAGGAAAATGGACCTGAGAGAGATTAAGCAATTGCTCAAGGTGATTTGGCTAGCATTGGAGTCAAGCTGTGGTTGGGACCAAAGCTTTCTTTCTGCTATATAATATTATTTTTTCTACATGTAAAATAATCATGTAATAGTAAAGAGGGCTCAACATTTATAAAAGTCAAAGAAACTAAATATGGTGCCCCTTTCCTGGTCATTTCTTTTCTCAGGAACCTCTAAACTCTTTTGGGGATACCAATGTCTTGGGGGCCTCTGGCCTTTAGTTGATGTAAGTTGTCTCTAGTTCAGAGAACTAAATATGAAATCTGTTCATTTTTCTTTGTCCCTACATGTCAAAGATAGGAGTCAGAAGTAATTGTCAAATAAGATCCTATTTAGTGCTACTATTTAAAAGAATTCCCATCCTGGAAGCTTCAACCTACTTTTCTCATTGGTCTCTTTAAGAGAGGCCTCATGGCCCTGACCCCTCCAAACCCTCTCAGGTATTTTACTCACTATCACAATGGCCTCATTACCTTTGCAATGGGCTTCCAGAGTTGTTTTCTGTATTCTCTCCCTCTAATTAAAAGAGCTTGCAAATCATTATATGACTGAGAAATTAATCTACTTCGTGCTGGAGGGAATTTCAGCAGAAACTTCCCTGAGCCCTCTAATGGTACAAAATACACTTAAGGAATTTCATTGTTGCAGGGTTTATTGAGCTCTCACTTTATGTCATAGTAGAATTGTGGCAAAGGAGAGAGACAATAGAGATTAAGATTAAAAAAAAAACATCTTCACCATAGAAATAGAAAAATAGAAATTTTTTTAGACTATATTAAGTGCTTGTTAAAGGCAAAACCAAATTCATTAATTTTTCTCAGAAAAAGACAATCCAGACTAAGACTGTATATATTAGTTATGCATGTTCTAATTCATTTGCTTTATGGTACAATTGCTTGTTTGATTAAACACTCATTTATTAATTCATACAAGAACTGGTGTACAGACTAAAAGTGACAGTCGTGAGAGGATTCACCAGAGACAGATTGGGAAGCAGAACAGGTGGACCAACAGAAATACACTGGTAAGGGGAGCAGCGAGCAGGTCAGGAGAGGTCTGCCGCAACATATGTGTCATCCCTCTAGGCAGGAATCGAACTCCTGCTGCAGTGGCTGCAGATAGCTCCATAATGCTGTGCTTTAACTCTTTGCTCCACCAGGAAGGCCCTTATCATGACACAATTGTGGGATACAATCAGGTACTATGAATTGACTCAAAAGGAATATTCAGATGGTGTCAGAGGTACTTTTTCACTCAAGGTCGGAAGTTATCAATTCCTTCAGGTGTTCATAGAATTGGAGGTTCTAGTTTATATAGCTCTGGTCCCAGACTCTCATTATCAGTGTTCCACAAGAGTCACATTGCTAGACTCCATTAAGAGTAACCTGGATTAAATATTAATTTCAAAATAGGATTAAGACTCCTTTCTATGACATAAATAAAATACAGGAAGGTCTTCAAGAAGGCAGTAGTTTGATGATGCTCACCTGCATAAAGTTATACCACCCCCTTCTGGAATTCTGTTTTCCTCCAAATTAAGTTATTTGAATTGCTTATAAACATTTCCTTCTTTCCAAAATCCCATTCCCTGTTACTTTACTTTTCAACAGGATAGTTTCTTTCTATTTTCTTTTTGTATAATTAAAATTACTGCTTTTTTTTTTTGAAAATATAAATGTAAGACTGGGTCTAAGTATATATTAAAAACTACTATAGAATGGTTCTAATCTGCACAGGTTAAAGGAACTGATTTTTAATTTAATGAATTCCTTGATTTTTATGAACACCTTTTCTTATGAATGGTTCTCAGTTCAAAATTCTTTCTTACTGGGTTTCTTATTTTTAAAAATTCATTTATTTATGCTTACAGAACTGGGGTACAGGCTGAGGTGCAGAGAGGAGGGGTGAGAGGGTTCACCAGAGACAGAATAGGGAGCATAATGGGCAGATGCTATTCTGCTGAAGTACATGCTGAGGGGAGCAATGGGCAGGTCAGGGGAGGTCTGCTATAACTTGTGGGTCACCTCCCTGGCCAGGGATAGAACTGGTGCTGCAGTGGCTGTGATAGCTTCATAGTGCTGCGCTCCAACCCACTGTGACACCAGGGAGGGCCCTCTGGGTTTCTTATCTATTTATAATTAAGCTCCTGAAAACTTCCAAGTATAGTTACGTCTCCAACACAACCTGACATTAGTCCACATGAATGGTCCAGAACAAGTATACTTTTCAGGATTTATCATCATTTCTCTATATACCTGTTGGCATAAATACTAGTCATCAAAAACACAAGGACAACCGATGGATTTTCTTAAAATATCATATAGGTTTAGGGTTAAGTGTTATTATCTTATTTATATATATATATATATATATATATATATATATATATATACTTGCCTTTAAGAATAATATTTTGATAAAAGATACTTGTTAATTACTTAGAGTAATTCACTACAAGGTCTAGGGTAAAATGTCTGCCCTTGTTTTCTTTGTGTCTATTCCTGTTTGCTGCTGATATTTGGGAGAATATTCAAATTGATTATCAGATGGCTGACTTATTGAAGAAAATATTGTGTATATATATTTCTACAGTATACATGCTGATTCATCTTTCTTTTTTGATCTCATATATAATCTATATAAGTCTCAAGACTAAAATAACCATGAGTAGTATTCACCTTCTTCCCTAGAGAAAATTTTAAGTTTAATTCTGGTTGCCATGCCACTTGACTTCTAAAAAGGTTCGCTGGAGTTCCACTTGTACAATTGTGCCATCCCTTTTATTTTCATTTTGCATGGTTTTGTGTTTTAATAATGAGCAACTGCCATTATCATAAATCAGTAGATAAAAAAAGATGAAAACAAAATATACCACTTCAAAAAATAGTATGTAGCTGTATTAAATGATTTTTGGACAGACATTATAATACATATAAATTATTGAGCTGCAATTCAGAGTGAATATAAAACAAAAATAGTGTTGTTGTTGTTTTTTTTTCTTTTCATATTCCCAGTGGGGTGGATATTTTAAGACCATGAAAAACTTGAACTGATGGAAAGTAGGGACATAAAGAATAAAATTTCATTCTGTAAATAAGATATTTAGAGGCATAGTAGAGGCCCTTCTTAATAGGGATCTTTATTCTTGTTTCTTTTTTTATAAGATTTATTTATTTATGCATAGAAGAATTTGGATATAGATCAGAAGTGCAGGGGTGAGAGGATTCACCAGAGTGGGGAGCAGACCAGATGAATCTACTGAAATAAACTGCTGAAGGGAGTAGCGGGTGAGACAGGAGATGTCTGCTTAATAGCACTGAGATGTTAACTTCTGTGCTACTAGGGAGGCCTTCAACTTGATATTTACTTTTTTTTTCTTTTTCATATCATTTGGTAAATTTGAGAAATTAAGTCCTTCAAAACTGTCAAGAAATCTCACTGACTTTCATCTTCCTTCTCACATCTGACCTTCCTTCTAGTCAACAGTTCCCTAAACATGAATTTCTTTGGGAAATCTCAAGATAAGAGCTAAATAGTCACCCTGTATTGTAATTAGCCATTTATTTATACCATATATGTATCATTGGACAATACACATACATACACACACCTATAGCTTTTTCTTTGTTTACTTTCCTCAAAATTTCCCATCATGTTTTGTCTTTCTTTGCCCATTTATATTTAAGAAGTACTGCCAATATATAGCACTGTTCTTTGGTTGTTACCTACTTACTGCTTTTGTGTAAAAACCTGAATGTAATTTAAACCCTTAAAATCTGGCTGAGGGATTACAATCGAGATGGAAAAATAAATGAGCAAAATGATGTAAAAATAAACTTTTGTAATAATTAAAAAAAAGCAGTTGGTATATTTTAAAATGGCAGACTTTGAACAAATTATCCCCACTTTTCCACAGATTCTGCTACATTTGAACTTAAACTTCATTGTTTTTAAGTTTTAATTTTGCAATCACTATTTTGAGTCATTTATTTTCAGGTGACTTCTGATTCTGCATATTTAAAAAAAAAATCTGGTTGAGAGGTGCAGCTGCCATGAGTATTCATAGGCAGTCACAGTCCATGAGAGTGCTAGCCTTTAAGGACAGATGGACACCTGTGGTTTATTAACCATGATCCTAACGCCATAGCCAAGGGCATGCACTTGAGTCAGAACCAACACTGAACAAGGAACGTGCAGCAGCTGTTGTGTATTAATGGCCACAGTTAGCTGGCAGGAACTACCTACTCTGTACCCACCCCAGGCCATGAGGGTGCAGCAGCCCTGGACTGAAAGTGGCTGCATTTAACTGACTCTGTGCAGAGCCTATTTATCTTCCTTAACTATTTTGATTTTATCAATTGTATGAGCATGCCAATGCCTATGAGAAGTCACAAGTAGGTAATTAACATTTCCACACCTAACCTGCTACTTATTGATAACCTTCATAATTTAAAGGAATTTTTTTTTGATGAAGGAGTTACAAGTCAATAATATCAACCCAAAATCAAATACTGACATAATGAATCAATAAAGTTATCAGAATTTTAATGCCACTAGGATACAAACCTGTGCTGTATCATGCCATATTTCATTGTTATCACTTTTCCTGGAAATCTCAGCAGAAACTTTCTGCATAGAATTATTTCACTGGTCAGAAAAATATTTAATGCTGTGTCACTGAAGATGGCAAGATCAAAAGCTTTGGATTTTCCTTGTTTTATAAAGAGGGAATTTGCACATATTTTAACTACCTTAATTTGTCCAAGAAACTTCATTTTAAAGCTATATAATGTAGATAATAAAACTGCAAAAGATAAAGAGCCTCAAAAAGTATTAATTTTTTGACATCATTTTGGAGAATATTTATAATTATATAGTTGTATTATGTGTTTATTTGGTTGTTTAATAAACACTTATTTTAGTTTATATTGTGTAAAAGTAGAAGATGGCAAGATTAAGAAACTACTACATGAAGCAATATGCTAATAGGTAGGAAGATGAGAACAGGGGAGATTTGGGCAAAGGAATCTAATCTTTCCACTGAAGTTCTTTTGTGGTCAAAATCTGAGCTACCAGCCAATAAGGAGGGAAATAATAGCCAAGAGAAAGGGGATTGCTAAAAAAAAAAATAAAAGGAAGGAGACATGAGGCATCTGAAACAGGAAAGCTAGCTAGAAAGGATCAGATCATAAATGGCTTTATGTAACGTGAATTACATTCTGAAGTTAATGGAGAATCTGATTATCAAATGTGAGATTTAAAAAGTTAATTTAAGGAAGGCAGACTGGAAGTATTCTGAATGTTTCAAGACGACTTCAATCGTCTTCAGATTGACTATAAAGCAAACTGATCCAGTGGCTGAACACTGTTATGCTGCTATGTGGTTGTATCAATATAAGTGAGAGCTCCTGTGGGTAATTTTAATATAACTCTTGCAAAATGTTTGATTTCTATTTTTCAAAATGCATAAAGTAGACATTCAATTGTGGAGTGAATATTTTCACTTACTCATAACACTTCACCTATTCTTAGCAGTAAAATAATCAGCATATTAACTTGATGGCTTTAGAGAAGTTTTGAAGAACTATTAGTTTTTTCTTTATTTTTAAGATGCTGCCATCTAGTGAAATTCTTGTGAAATTGCGTTGTAGTGGTCGCATTCATTTGTATCAGCAGGTCCTTTCCTCACAACAGTTAGATTTAAATAATTTATGTTTTGCCATCCATGGGAAAAGAATTATACATGCATTAAAGCATTTTGTAGAATCTGATAATATTTTAAATGTAGTGCTATAGACGTGACCACAGGGTTTTTAATAACAAGATATAGCAGGTAAAATATCATGGTTTTTTCATTGTATTACTCTTTATACATAATTTATAATAAGAGAAGTGCTATCTATTCTATTCCTTGAGTTTTCTATAAACAATTGAGTTGTAAATATTTCTTCATAAAGAAAAAATCATTGCTTTAATTGGAAATGATGACACACAAAAAAAGAAATCGCAAATTCAGAACTTTTGTTTTTCCCAAATAGAAATTAAATATTAAATCAGTATTTTAAAATACAGCATAGGTATGAGTGTCAACTAAAAACAGACATTAGTTTCCAAACCCAGGTTTTGATAACCTCTAAATCTTGGTAAAGAAATTGTTTCTTTCTTATCACTCCCCACATTTATGTTAGTATGGAACATCTGTCATGTCCTTATGTCATGTGAGAAACGTCATGTGAGAAACATAGCAACAAACCTCACTTTCCCCACCCTCTCAAAAATTATACAGTACAAACAAAAAAACCTTTTCTTTTTTTGATTACCTTATGAGTAAGGTTTCTAATTAACTGATCCCAACATTTTTATTTTTCTTTATGAAAGCTAAAACTATGGGACAATGTCTACCAAGTCTTTTTCTAACAAATGAGAGAGGAAACTTTTTAGACTTTGTCCTTTATAATGTTTGTCTTGCAGTTATTCAATTCTGCTGGCAAAATCAGCATAGATAATATTTAAATAAACGAAACAGATTCTGTTAAAATATAACTTTCTAAAAACATGTCATAATTTGTCTCCTTCTAGTCTAGGAAAAATACCTGTCAGAGCAAGTTATTGTGTTTTATTCTCAAAAGATATAATAACACTCTTAGATTGCTCCCTTTGCAATCATTTACTTCAAAAACTTAGTTCATAGATGAGTTTTTCAAAGTTACAGACAATCTAATGTTTTTAAAATATAATTAATATATGAACATTATTAAGCTGACAGTAGACTTCAGGGTTTAAATATCTCTACAAAGTTAACTATCACCACCATTTAATTCTCAGGCATTTATTTATTTTCAATCCATGTTCATGTATGACTTAATGGAGAAAGCTCACTATATTTTCTAGGTAAAACTTTTAACAATTTAATTTAGGAAAAGCTAAATAATGTTAATCATAAACCATTAAATTAAAAAGTTAATACTGGGGCCTCTCTGGTGGCACAATGGGTTAAAATGCAGTACTGCAAGCTAGCTGCAGCCACTTCAGTGTGAGTGCAATCCCAGCCCCAAAGGTGACCCACATGGCACAGCAGACCTCTGCCGTCTCACCCACTGTCCCCTCAGCAGTGTGCTTTGTCGATCTGCCTATTCTGCTCCCCACACTGTCTCTGGTGAATCCTCTCACCGCCCCTACACCTCTGGACTATATCCCAGATCTGTATGAATAAATAATCTTAAAAAAGCTAATACTTGAGTACAATTTGGAGGTATTCCCTATTTCAGGTCATCTTTGGGGTGTACATATTGGAAACACAAGCTTAGTAACTACTCTAATAAAACAGAATGCTACACAGTGATTCACAAAAACAACTTGAAACTAGATAATAAATAACACAGAGTTGAATCAAATGATTACAAATCTGTTGTCTCAATCAATGTACAGATTGAACATAGTATGGAGTCAAAATTAATTTGGAAAATATCTCCCAAACAATATCATTTTTATAGTTGGCTCAACTTATCAGTTGATCCAAGCAGGATATCATCATCAATGTCCTGCTAATCGTAGCTGAGATTACTAAAGCATCTGTGGTCAGCTAAAGGGAGGTGGGGCGAGGAGCCGAAGCAGACCCATCTCTGATCATTTCTTTCACTTCCTCTTTTTCTGGACCAATAAATCAGTGCAAGCAGAGCCTCACTGAGATATCAGAAAGTAGAAGAGAGCAAGCTAATCATTCAAGTGATTGACCAATGTGTAAAGTAGCCATTGGTCAAATAAGTCACCTGATAGATCCTACAGATACATATCATACCCACAATAGCAGATGCTAAACCATTACATGGTAAAGGATAGGGGTATTGGACAAGGCAAAGGAGAATCATTAGTTCAACTTACCACTGTGTATATGGACACTGATGGAGAATTAAACCAATCAAATTCAGTCAATTTGATGAAATTACATATGGGCATTATGTACGATTAAGTGATCAACTGAAAACTTCCATTAACTCTTTCAGATTGAGTGGATATGTCAATGCAACAGTTCTCAAACTTTTTAGTAATAGAAACCATTTACAATCTAAAAAATATTGATAACCTCAAAGAGATTTTTGCTATTATATTTATGTTCATTGTGTTTACTGTTAAGATGATATTTAAAAATACATTTTAGAATAATAGCAAACCATTAAGTAATAAAATACTTAATATTGCTAGGCTCACAAATTATTTTCTGAAACAAAAAAAGAATATTTCATATATAAGAAAAATTTCTTTACAGTTTGTCTCAGAGAACATATTTTTTACACATGCTTCTTCATTCAATCTCTTGAGTATTTTGCCTTGGCGAAACATATTTTAAAAAATCAATCCTATGCAGATAGGTAGTCAGAATTGGTTTGACTGTCTTTAGAGTGGACTCTGATACGGTAACAGAATTTGAGAAGTGAGAAATTTTTGAGAATTGTGGTATGGGATTGAAACAAAGTCTTTGAACTTTCTGTAGGTGGTTGCATTGAAATCCACTGGATGATCTTGCAATTTTAATAGGTATTTATTAATGCATGATATATAAAGCTAACATTAATCATTTGAAAAGTATTGGTCCACTGAGTCAACTATGCTTCACAATTATTTACATTTCATTATATATTATACAAAAGGTTTTATATGACTATTAAATTAACAAGATATATCTTTAAATTTTGGAAGTGGTCAACTCATACTAGATACAGTTTTCTAAAATTATAATTTCTTTCAGAAGCTACTTTTTATTGGCAAGAAATACTGTAGTCTTTTCCTTGAAGATTCATTTAATTTCTTTTTTTTAAAAAAGCCTGTCAAATACTCAGTTACAAATTATTATTGCTTATGCTTTTTCATGGCACAATGGCCTCCATAAATTGAAAGTGGCTACTTCAGCTTGCAACTCAAAAAATTGCACAAATTCATTCCTTTGAAACACCATGTTACCTCATGCAGTATGTGAGCAGATATTTTGTGCACATTTCCCATATCAAACCTTACTAGGATACCTTAATGCCTAAAGTAAGACATTGAATTTTAACACAAATTTATTACTTTTGCAATTTTGTCAAGGAACATTTTAAGTGACATCAATACTTTTTTTTCCTCCTGTGCCTGAATGACTTTGACATGCAGGTACTATTACTGGTGCTGCTGCATTGATTTGTACTAGGTGCTAGGCTCTTTACTTGTCACTGCTTTTGCATTATTGGTACAAATGTTAGCACAATGAAGAAGACAAAAAATATCTTAGTGTCATGAAATTGTTTGGACTTTAAATTATTTGATTTGGGAATGCCCAGAGCTTCACGGTTTACTCTTTTAGAACCATTGCACCAAAGGGTATTGATTTTTATCAAAGATTTTCTAAAAGATATTTCTACTTACTTTTGTAATTGCTAAGCAAACTGACAATTATTATATTCTTCCTCAGGGTTGTTTTGTTGGCTTTGATCTAGCACATGCAGTTGGAAATGTTGAACTCCACTTACACAACTGGGGAGTTGATTTTGCATGCTGGTGTTCCTACAAGGTACAAACTAGTTTTTATATACACATAACCTTTGATTTCACATGCCATTAATCTAATTAAAAGACAAGACTGGTGGTGAATTTTAACATTTGAATTACTTCTCCATTTCCTCCATTACTGTGTTTTCTAATCTATACCAACAGTAAAATCATATGAGAGAATAGTCTGATAAATGATTAAATTCTGCTCTTTCTAGTCATAAAACTTTATACATTCATCCCTAGGCTGCTGTGAAAAGTCAGGAGGTATTAGAAAAAAAGTCTCAAATTTAGATATTAATTGAAATTGGTTAGGTTCTTAGCTTTTTGTTACTATATTATGGAATTTCTATACATGTTAATTCTTATATAATCAACTTTGCATTGATACTTGAAGGTAATCAACAGGGAGCATGGAAACAAAATTTTTAATTTAAATTAATATGGATGTTTTAAAATATACCTTTATTATTTCTAGTTTTGGTAATACATATTTGAATGAGTTTTGAAATCAGACTTCAGTAGAACTGTTACATACTAGTTGTGGTAAAATTTGATCAAAAATGAAAATAGCCAATTTATTCTTTATTAATTATGTTTTCACTTGTTTTTCTTTGAACAGGATAGCCCAAGATTCTGTTTTATTGTAAAAATTTTAAAACTGTATAAAAGTTGACTTTATTAGAAAATCAAGTGATTTTATTGTTTGTTTTTGTCACATGTTCAGAGATACCCATATAAATTAATTTATTTTTAATCTAGTATTTAAATTCAGGAGCAGGAGGTCTTGCTGGTGCCTTTGTCCATGAAAAGCATGTCCATACGATTAAGCCTGCGTGAGTACAAACTTCATATTCTTCTTTAGTGATGGATAAGTTAATTTGCATTAATATATGCTAAATTTACATGAGTTCTTTAAGATAATATCCAATAAGAAACTGAATTGATTATAATTATTGTACTGCTCTATTAATAATGATGTGCTTTATCAGAAATAAATGCTTTTTAAAGAGTTCAATTGGCTGAACAAGAAATTTAATCACAAACACGAATGCTTCAATGCTAAAAATGACTCACTGTAATCATGTAGAGCAGATGGTTTAATGCAAAGAGACTACTTTTTTTTTTTTGAAAATTAGACTTTAGAAAATTTCAGATTCCTCACATTGATGAATAAATCACAGGCAACCAGAGCGGTGCCTAATGGAGCCTTAAATGTGGTATGTTATTATTAAAATTACATCTACCTTTAAAGCTAGAAACATTATATGATGGTCTTGTAAGGAATATCTTCTGTCCTAAAAGATTTTATAATCCATGAAAACTGAAGCAGCTGAACACTGAACAACAGACTGACTACATAAAAAGCAATACTTTTCTCTTTTATATAACTCTTTTCATTTTCCCCAGCAAGTATAAATGCAAATGTGATACACCAACAAATTACACATTTTTATTTGACTGGGGAACTAGAGTGTTTCTTTTATTTTTATCTGGTGTGGAGATAATGAAATAATATTTTTGAAAAAAAATACCTTTTCATTCTTGTATGAGAATATGTGTGAGGAGGAGACTGTCTAGACTTCTAATAGGTAATATAATAATATTTGATTGGTTTTCTGAGTCCTAGCAACTGGGTGAGTAGTATAATCTTTATAAGAATTGAAGATGAGATAAGTAATAAACCTTGAAGCTAGACATTTGGGATGATCTTCTGTAGTGCGTTTAATCGCATCTAAAAATTTTTCAAGATTCTAAAATTTTAAAATAGAACATTTTCTTTAGACAGGTACTTTATTAGTCAGATATCCGTCTCAAATATAATGTCAGGACATTAGATATCTTATGTATCTACCCAAATACTCTGAATAAATATCAAAAGCATATAAGAATACCATGCATAACTTAAAAGGTCTCTTCATTTGTAGCAGACACCAGTGACAACATTTTACTCAGCATAATTGTTTTTTGTATATCACTTGCTTTTGTGTGAGGACTCCCCACCATGGCTATATTCCACTTATTTAAATTGTAATATAGGGGTTAAGTCACAGCACTATGAAGCTATCTGAAGCCGCAGACTGGGAGCTGATCCACATGGCACAACAGACATTTCCTGTCTCACCGGCTGCTCCCCTCAGCAGTGTATTTCAGTACCTCTGCCTGTTCTGTTCCACACTCTGTCTCTGGTGAATCCCCTCATGCCCTCTCCCCCCTGCACCTTTGGTCTGTATCCAAGTTCTTATATACATAAAAAAATGAATCTTTAAAAAATAAATTCTAATAGAGGATTGACTGTATCTTACCAACCCAAAGAGCTAGCCAATGGGTGCTGGGTGTGTGTAGGTAGTAATAAGCAATCTACACAAACCAGAGAATTGAAAGTGTTAGGATGCTGTGATCTTGCACACATAGGTCTACCGTGTTTTGTTATTTCTCTTACCATTATTTGTCCTACATGGGTGATGAGCAGGAGAAAGCAAAGGGGTTGAGGTGTGCTCACAGGTGCCTCATCATGAAGACTCCAAACATAATGTTGACGCTATGCCAGGAGGAAGATTTACTTTGCCAAACAGATTCACATTCTAGTTTTGATTATTTAATTCTGGCCCATACCTGAAGACTATTCCTTGACCTTTCAGTCATCTCACAGGTTATTATTGTGAAAATAAAACACTATGCATTGTCATATGATCAGCATAAATATATGGAACACTTTCTAGGGTCATCAGGAATATGCTTGTTAACTTGTAGACTTTTTGCATAGTAAAGATCATTTCTTTCAAGTAGAAAACAGTCCCAAAGTTTAGGGTTTTGCGATCATAGGTACATTAATTTTGTATCTGTCACCAAGTTTCTTTCAGCAGACCTTTAAGAGACTGACTGTCTCCATTTCTTGAGTTCCCACTTGTATAAACCTTACCATCTAAGTGGTTCCTTCACTAAACAATGAGCTGAATGAGATCTTTTATTCCTGTTCATTTCATATTTGTTTTAAATATATGCATATATTTAAAGATTTATTTATGCCTACAAGAATTGGGCCATAGGCCAGAGGTGCAGAGGGCTAAAGAATTCATCAGAGACAGAACAGGCAGATTGACTGAAATACACTATGGAGGGAGCTGCAGGTTGGACAGGAGAGACCTGCTGTGCCATGTGGGTCACTTCCCTGGCCAGGAATCAATCTCATGCTGTAGTGGCTGCAGATAGCTTCATAGTGCCGTGCTTTAACCCTTTTTTGCCACCAGGAGAGCCCATTTCATATTTGTATGAGTATTATGCTTTCAGGTTTTTGGTTTATCTTTTGTTTTTGTACTTTAATGAATACTGTTGCACTTTAACTTTCTGGCTTTGGAAATTGACAAGACTCAATTCAGGCTTGACTTCATGAAGATTTTCTTTCAGACAAACCTGGTTGTTGTTGTTTGGTTGCTCTTTAAACTTCTTTTTACATATAGTCATAATGCTTGATCCAAGGTGCCCGCTTTTACCTTGTACTGGAATGTAGCTGCTATTGACATAATCTTTGCTGTCGGCTTTATTACTTAAAAAAGAGTGACATCTAGTGGCTAAATGTGTTATCTTAAATATGCAATAACCAAATATTTCCTTTCCAAGCCCTTTCCTTTAACACTTTAAAATAGTTATTTTAAAGGTACATATATGTCTGTGTGTGTGTGTGTGTATTTTCTTCAATATAATTTTAACTTATAGAGCAATTATTATATCAGATCCTTTTGAACAAGAACAAGGTGAAGGTGGCAGTAAAGGTAGGGACATCCAAGTGGTTGATTAAACAGCATAGTAACCTTCATCTAGACTAGGAAAGATGGGCACTAGGGGGATCATCTGAGGTAGACAGTGAATTCCATTATCCAGTTTTAGAATATTGTATATTCTAAAGGTTTAATGTTAGGCTTATAATTTTGAGGTAACTTTTATTTGTTATTCATGAGCAACTGGCAAAATGTATCTGTTTTTGAGGAATGCACTTCCCTGTTTTGTTTAAATAGGCATTTTGGCCATTGTTCAAAATGGAAGACTTTTCTAAGAGCCTTTTGCTAATGAAGAGAGTGCGCAGAAGCCATAGTCAATCCACTGCATTAAGCAGTGTAACTCAAGCTGTTATTCTCAACTAGAATTTGACCTTTACTGGGTTTATTATCACATTTTCTTATTTCCATTGTCATATTCAAAACCTTGTCAGTAGCTAAGAATTATACCAAATTTAGGATGAGTTATGAATGCCATTTTATGTTTTTTCTCTCAGGGCTGACTTCCATTCAGTCTACAGAGTTAATAATTAGTTTTTAGAGATATAAAGGAAAATAATTTTAATTGCAAGAATTTTAAATCAAATGTTATCACTAAAAATGTACTTAAATACCTTGAATGTTCCTTTTCTAATTTCATAAATAGTTATTTTCTTGGCAGGATTTTGAACATAATTTTAGGTTATTCACAGATACCTAAAGCCTTTGTTGTGATACCTCAACAAGATTCTGCTGTTAGAGCCTAGATATTTCGGTTCAAACCACTACCCTTGATTTTTAGAGACATTCTCACATAGGGATGACTCACGAGCTTTCAAAGTTCCTCCTATCACTTATTTTTTAAGAAATCTGTCCATTAAGATAAATCCTTGAAAACTGTTATTTCTTATTTCCACTCTGGCATAGCAAATACTTCCATATAGTAGATCTTTTGAAATGCTAGTTTTGTTACCAGCCAGCAGTAGTCAATTCTTGAATGCTTCATACAAGATTGAAATGAGGTCTCATTTGATTTTGAACCTCAAATTTATTGAAACAATAGAGTTGTTGATTTTGAACCTCAGTTGATTTTGAACCTCAAATTTATTGAAACAATAAAGTAACAGAAAACTCCAGGGAGACCTCAAGGGTTAGCAGCTCCCCTTGAAGACAACATTTTGCCCCTTATATAGGCCTCAAGGAGTAAAACAAGAAGTGACATTATTCTACATGAGGGGCAAGAGAAGAGCTATTGAAGCAGCTTGGAATGACCTCAGCAGGAATACATGCTTCTTCAAGTATTGTATGTTCAGAAGATGCAAGGTGAATCCTGTGCTGCTCAGAGAGAGATTTTAGTATTATATTGAACAAAGATCAAAGTAAGTTCAGGGTTATTTTAAGATGCCTGGGCCATCAACTGGGTCCAATTGTCTGTGAGCCAGACTACTTTACAGTCACTCGACTGTGGATGTTAACACATCACCAAGAGGCACTTAGGGGCACTGAAATTTGCACACTCTACCTGACCATCCATGTGCTAAAAGTCAGAGCAGAGGTATGGTATGAAAGAACTTTCATAGAATTGATGAGCATAGAAAGAGAAGAGGAAAGAAGATGAAGAAGTAAGAAAGGATATTCTGAATAAAATACCCTGAATTATCCATCACCTTATGGGCAAATGCCCAATCAATGTTGGCCTGAAGTGGGGCCACTTAATCCTCTAAGGTTGTCCACAGTGTAAAGGCACCTTTTGGTGGAAACCACAGGATAGGGGTGAAAAGGGCCCGGCAAGTTGGGACAAAAGGAGAAAAATCAGAGTATAAGTCAAGATAACAGTGCCCTTGTCAGCTTCCCATGTCTCTCACACACTTGTCTCTCAATGTCTCTACATGGTTCTTTTCCTTTCTTTCTTCAGTTGTTTTGGGGTTTCCTTTCTTTCTTCAATTGTTTTGGGGTGCAAGTTGGGTTGCCTCCCCTTTATCTCCTTGAGTCCACCTGCCTTGAATGTTACCCAGCTTCACCTGACTGCCCAACTCTACCCTTACTCAAGTGGAGAAAGGGCAAATGGTATCTCCCTTTTTGGAGATGCGTCTGAACACTGAGACAACCAGCTAAAACAAAGTTACTAAGGATAAAGAGTTAAATAATGACTTGTAATAAAGCTTTATGAAATGATGTATAGGCATTATTGCTAGTGATCTTGTTTCCAAGACTACATACAAAGGGGAAGACTCAAGCACATCTAGAAAGTCCCTCAGTTTTTCGATACATATCTTATAGATATTTATAGCTGTGTGTATGTATGGGTGTGCACATAGAGACAGGTGTAGGTACATGTATATATTCGTGTGTGTGTGTAGTTTTCTGAATGGCCAAGAATATGGTCTTCTAATTTTGATAAATATGTTAGAATTTCAAATTAGCCAACACATTTCCATAATCAGATAAGGGGTGTTTGATTGAAAGCTTTAAACAGAGATGACATTTTTAAGGTTTTATTAAAGGGTGAGTCATCTCCCTTATTGTAGCAAGTATTTACAGGTGGAAAAGAACTGGAGACTGGCTGACTTCAGAGCATAGTTGAGGATATTTTAGAACACAGGAGAAGGGATGGAGGACTGAGGGGTAATCAGATTTAAAAAGGCTATTTGTGTAAAGAATGGAATTAGAATTTTAGTGTCGAGCTTAATACAGTATATACAGATGTTGTTTTGTAAAAATGTACACATGAAGCCTATATAATGTTATAGGCAATATTACTTCAATGCAAATTTAAAAAGAAAACTTTAAAATGTTATGCTGATGTCATGCTTATTTTAATTGATCCCAATTAATGGGATCTGGATAGATCATTTTTTTATATGTTTTGAGGAACAAAGACAATATATTCAACTCTAAACTTCTGTAGGTATATTTGACTCTATTTGACTCTAAAGTTCTGTCGGCAATGGAGAATGTCATGCCTTATGTATAATTTAAATGTTTTAATTTCTTAGTGATCCTTTCTTAACTAATTTTCATATCCTTATCTAACACCTGTGTAAGTTTTTCTTGTTAATAACTGGGATAATGTGGAAGGATAGGTAGTGGAAAGGTGTGTGAAATCGCAGAACTCCAAATACTTTTGAACAGAGTGGTTCAATATCAATAAACATCACAATCACTGTTTTTAGAGTATTCTTGATGGAAATGTGACCTAACCCTTCTAGAGCATCTGCCATAGCTATTTAGCCTGGTTCTGGGGTTAAGTGTTTGTTTGTTTTTATTTTCGTACATAGTTGTTCATTTTTATGCAATACTTGACTTCTCTCCTCAGGTGTAGTCCCCTTAATATCACCCTCACCACAGCACCCATGAACCATCTCCATTATCCCTGTGCTCTTTCCTCCCCTATTTGGGCTCCTCTCTCTCCCTTGCTGTGCGCCTCAGTGGTTTACCCACAAGTTTTGTCATTTTTATTAACCCTTTCTTCAGTTTCCTTATATCCCACTTATATGTAAACTATTTAATCCTTTTCTTTTTACTCCTGACTTACTTTGTTTAGCATAACCCCTTCCAGCTCTGTCTGTGTTGCTGCAAATAGCATAAGTTTATCTTTTCACTCACTGAGTAGTATTCCATCATGCATAATATTAACATGGGTGATTTCTGAGCCACAACTTCTTGACTTTTATACCATAATAGAATTTTTCTGGCCATTCTTTTTGCTTTAATGCTTACCTCTACCCCTCTAAGTTCCCAATGCATCATTTTCTCTTTCTTCTGTCCCAATGAATGTGAATCGCCTTCTGTGTATTCTACATGGTTTACTCTTTTACCTTTGCTTTGATTCTCTCAATGCCTCAACACGGTCCTCTTGCCCAGGAATATCTCATCCATAATCATGATTTCAACAATAGGCATATGCACAGCATACCAATTTGCATTTCCAGCTTTACAATTCATTTTATAGCCTTTATTTTCATCTAGTTGCAAATTACAAGAGTGTCTGATTATCAAAACAAAGGTTAGAATATGTGCCGCAAAGCAACGTTTCAGTAATTGCTAGGTGAAATATCAGATAAAATTCCACAGGAGCAGTTAAGATTGGAAACTTTAACTCAGTCCCCAAAGATACATGGTAATGTGGAAAGCAAAGATAGTCATAATAGGAAATGTCATTAGTGAACTACCCACTTATAAAATTTGTCCTTATCTGAACACTCTCAATTAGCATTAGCATCTACCTCTAAATTATGAAAATTCATGATCTCTTACTGATTATAGGATGTTATAATATCAGACATCACAATGAAAACATGACGACAGTAGATTATGAAGTAAAATTTTCCAAGAGATTTGGGATTCTGTGATGCAAGTGACTCCAAAGAACTGCTGAATCACATTATCATGGACAATGAGAATCTGTCAGAGTTAGAACAGGCGACAGATGAAGTGGAAGAAATTAGATATAGTACTTTAGAAATAAGTGACTTGAATAGGAAAGCAATGATGAGTGCTTCAAAAACATTTTGTGGAAGAGATTATCTCTATGATCATGCTGAAAAATATTAAATATACTACAGAAGAGATTATATATTGTTCCCATTGTGTTTGTCAAAATACACCAAAAAAATCAACACTTGATTATTAATCTTTCCTTAAATATTTATTCATGCATACAGGAAGTGGGGTATAGGCTAAAGGTGTGGAGGATGAAAGGGTTCACCAGAGATATAGTGGGTAGCAGACCAGGCTGATTGACAGAAATACACTGCAGAATAGAGCAGTGGGTGAGACAAGAGAAGTCTGCTGTGTCCTACGGGTCAACTCTCTGGTCCGGTATTAACCTCATACTGCAGTGGCTGCAGACAGTTTCATAGTGTTGCACTTTGACTTTGTTTTGCTACCAGGGAGGACCCAGATAATTACATTTTAATTAACTTAAAATGTTATTTTTCAAGAGCACCTCAATCAAATCTCATTTTTTATCTCCATTAGCTACCTTAAAAGTATGTTTAGTGATTTAAAATAAATTCACTTTAAATGGTCTTTCCCATATATTTAATTGGACATCAAATAGTAATGATTTACAATATATCTTTACCTTCCTATCATTGGGTTTTAATTTAGGTAAGCTTCATTTTTTTTTTTTTTTTGTCTTATTCCAATACAAACATCTCATCTAAGGTGCTCATTATTTTATTATTATAAAGAGAATGACATTGAGTCACTGTACAAATATAATCAGCAAATACTTTTGTGTAAAAATTTCAGAGATGGAAATAAAAAGAAAATACTGCTTATGACTTGGATCTTAATGGCACAACACCCATTTTCAATAAGTTAAATAAAAGATTTAAATGGAAGGTAATACAAGGTTAGATTATGTGCTACAAGGCAACTTTTTAATAACTGCTAGGTGAGATATCAGACAAAATTCCACAGGAACAATGGAAGGATTTGAGACTTTCACTTATAACTGTTTCAGAAAAACTTGAAAAGGCTGCTAATGAAACTAAAAGATATGAATATTATTCAAATGGAAAGTTAATTTAACTAAATAAATTTACTCTTTTACTTTGAAAGCCAAATAGTTTGCCCTGAACTATTGATTAATTTAATAGATTTAAGGAGATATAAAGGAATAGAAAGAATTAGTAAAATGACATTTCTTAAAGAGATGTATTAAATGATCTTTTCCTTTTTATATTCTATTTAGAAATTTTCTGGTATCTGAATTCTTGACTCACTCTTTAAAATACCGCTCATATCATAAAATTGCTTTCTATTCCTATTGTATGATATTTTAGAAATTATAACAAAGCCTCCTTCATAGTCTCACTTAATTCCAGAGCCATGCACATTTGTCGTAAACCCTGGTCCCCAAATCCTCACTGTATGGGATCAAAAAGAAGACAAATTTATTTAAAAAAAAATTTTCTACGGACTTATGACATGTAACCTAAACCCATGTACATTTGGAAACATTTTTTGATCTGTAATTCTAAAAGTATCCTTCACTTTTCTTGACTTGACAATTTTTTTTTATGTAAAATCATCCAGGTAATTTTATGTGTGTATTGAATTTGTGATGATAAAAATAACATTTATGTATTGAAGCATGATCACA
This sequence comes from Condylura cristata, assembly GCF_000260355.1. Taxonomy (NCBI): domain Eukaryota; kingdom Metazoa; phylum Chordata; class Mammalia; order Eulipotyphla; family Talpidae; genus Condylura; species Condylura cristata. The sequence continues at coordinate 67,372,107 of NW_004567103.1, read as the reverse complement.
GATAAAAATAAATTCAGTAAATAGTCTGGCTTTTTTCAGAACAGGAGCTGAAGTAATCTTGACTCTTAAAAGAAAGCTGAAGTAGTAATTATCCATACAAAAAGATACATTAAAGCCATTGTTGCTCACAAATCACTACTCTCAGATAATGATGACATAATCATTAATTTGGGAAAATTGAAGTCCTTTGAAACCTCAACATTTATTTTCTCTTCTAAAATTGCAGTCTAGTGTCTCTGAAGATATGTGAGGTCAATGAACCTTTCAGACAGAAAAAGTAAAACTTGTCAAAGAACTCTAACTCTCATTTTAATTACTTCAAACTTTGTCCCTAAAGTGACTTTCAAAATTTGCCATTTTTAGATCAACTGTGAAATGCTATTAGTAAAATTTTATTTGTTCTTGCTGATAAAATATGTAAAGTCATCTGGCTCTTTATGATTATAAAAAAAACCAGTGATGATGAGTGACCCAGCAGTGTGGGACAGCATCTCATCACACAGATCCACTAAGTCACGATGTTTCTAGATGGAAGGAACCACAAGAACATGTGTAGACATTGCTCAGAAAAAAAATGGTCTGAGCTCATGTGACCCATTTTCTGTTGTATTGCCTCTACTCTAGAGAAAGTGAGTCGAAAGGTGGGAATTATGCTTTTCTCAAGAGTTGAGATCTGTCTCCACCATAAGTAGTTCAGGCATTGAAAACTTCCCTTGGCCCCCATCAACTTCTGCTCTAATTAACTTTGGTCAGGCTCTCTCTCAGATTACGCATAAGTCATGGGAAGGTAGCCAGAAAAACTCATTTTTTTGTTAAAAGGGCCTATGCTCCCTCTGTGAATAAATCTTTGCATATCCAATAGGGAATTCTGGACATAGTTAAAATTTAAGCAATGATCTCAATGAGCACAGCAATTATACAGGTGATATGCACTTTTCAACTGTGAAAAATATCTCTGAAAGGAAAAAATTTTAGGAAGGAAACTATATATATTTGCTGACCCCAGGGAATAAAATGAGGTGACTGTAGGAGTGGAATGAACAAGAGTGGTTTGCTTTATGTCCATTTTCATTTCTTGAACTCTGAACAGTATAAATGTAACATTAGCTATTTTTTAAATAAATACATATTTTAAATTTCTTTTTAAACTGTATTCTTAATTGAAGTGACATATCAAGTGTGCATCATTGAGAATCAATATTAAATAAATTTGCTTCTAATCGCCCAATTCTGTCCTTCACTATACCAGTCCCTCCTTTGTTCCAGTTTATCTGCCCCAATTCCCCCTTCACTCTGGTCATCTCTAATTGATCTTGTGGTCCAAACTTTTTTTGGTTTGTTTCATTTAGTTCATCTGTTATGATTTTTTTTCTTTTCTTTTCTTTTCTTTTCTTTTCTTTTCTTTTCTTTTCTTTTCTTTTCTTTTCTTTCTTTTTATTTTTGGTATATGAATGAAATCAATAGTATTTTTCTTTGTTGACTTATTTTTTTCAGCACAATACATTCTAGGCGCATCCATGCTCTTGCAAATTGCAGAATTTCATCCTTTTATTCTATTATGTATATATAACACATCTTCTTTATTCCTTAATCAGTGGTGTCTTAGGTCTTTTCCAACTCTTGATTCAATATATGTAGAAATAAATATGGTATACCATATCAACAAAATGAAGAACAAAATCATACAGTTATCTCAATATGCAAAGTAAAAGCATCTGACAAGATTCTTTCATTATAAAAACCATCAACACAGGCTCTTCAAGGTGGCACAGTGGGTTAGGATGTAGCAAATTAGCTGCTGCCACCTCAGTGCAAATTTGATCCCCGGTCCTGGAGGTGATCCACTTGGCACAGTGCTCCCCGCAGTAGTGTACTTCATGTTCTGCTCCCAGCTCTGTCTCTGGTGAATCCTCTCACCACCCCTGAACCTCAGGCCTGTACCCCAGTTCTGTATGCATAAATAAATAAACCTTTAAAAAATCAGCACAAATAGATGTATAAATAACAGTTCAACATAACAAAGCCCATATATGACAACACATAGCCATATCATACTCAATACGAAGAAACTGAAAGATTTTCCTCTAAGACCAGAAATAAGAAAGCATGTCCATTTTCACTGCTACTGTTCAGTATAGTGTTAGAAAAGCAGGGGTAAATATATGTAAAAAAAAGATAGAAAAGATATTCACTTCCAAAAGGAAGAAATAGAACTATAGGGATATTGTCTTTTTAATCTTTAATTTTTTAATCCACACTGCCCAATATTATTTCACAAATTTTGTTGTTGAATGTATGGTTCTTTTCTTTACTGTCAGCATAATAGACAAACCATCTTCTACCATATGGAAGCATTTGTACTTTGCAAGTTATTCTGAAGGTTGTATGAATTTGCAAAATACTGTCAAATTAAATATGCATTTCCATATGCTTCTAGAAAGACCAAATATATTCATGAAGAATAGCTACAGAAACTTAAAATCCTTCATGGATATTTCTAATTATCATTGCAAAGAATGCTTTCTAAATTGTGGATTCAAAAGTCTTCTGTTTTTATACTTTTAATAGCAATGTTACCTGAAAGGATTACGTATCAACACTTTGAAATAATAATGTAATTCAAGAGTTTATATGTGCCAGAGAATTTTCAAAGGCTTTTTGTTAATAAAGCTTTCACATCAAGAAAATATTGACTTAGCTCTTGTAAGGACAGAATATTATTCTGAAACTTCAGGAGAAAATTTTCATTAACTAAAACTCATGGTATCAGTAAGTACATTTTTAGAATCATGTTTATTATACTGTTAGCTCACTGGACATATTTGAGCAAGCCTCCTGTTGACTGAAATTTGAAGATATAATTGAATATGTAACAAAATAAAGTGAAGCACTCTTTTAATATTTACAGATGAATGGGCAAATGGGAGGAGGGAAAGAAATTGAACTTAGTGATACCTCCTCAAGCTACTTTCCAGAGAAGAATTAAATTAACTGAATTAGAACAGAGCAGAACAATTGTGAATACATGAATATTTTTTAGAAAACAGCGATAGATGGGGATTGTCTTTACTAAGAGAGAATAGGTAATATTCTTTCTGCCTTGAGTGATTGCTATATCCAGCCTTGTAATAACCAGGATAAGGGACTGTTTGCTGACATCCAGGAATGAGTATACAGTTTACAGACCATAGTGACCTGTTTTGTGAAGATTTTTATTTGCCAATAGCACCCTTTGAGACTACCATCTCAAATGGCTGTCACTTAGCCATTTTTTATTCCTCTACAAAAAAGCTGGTCACCAGCTCCATGAATTTTTACTGTCCTTGCTTTCTCATTTCTAGGTTTTTTTTTTTTTTTTTCTCTTTTTTGGGAGGGGACCTCTTATAGTGTATATCTATAATTTCTCTGATCTTAATTCTTTAATTCCATTTCCTCCGTATGTGCCTACACTACTGCCATTTCTAGCTTTCAAGACCTACTTGAATAATGACAGTGATGTTCGTTGTCTCAAGCCATTGTTCTCACATCCCAGTGTAGCAACACTGATGGTGTGCAGTGAGGGCCTGGTCTAGGAGCTTTGCTGAGGGGACTGATATATCCTGTAATCATGCCCAAGTCCTTGAAAACTGATTTTACTTCCCTAACAGAAGAGAATTAGTATATCCAAACTCATCCTTTTTTACATTTCATCCTCCAGATTGTATAAATTGTCTCGAAAAGACTGTCAATGGAGGCTAGAAGGGAAATATTGCTTAATAGAAGGATAGAATTTGGCACAACCATAAAGAAGAGCAAAAATAGTCCATTATTGCTCATTGAAGGAATTTAATATTTTCAGTGAATATTATAGGAAATATTTTGGCTTATAAACCTTTCATCACAGCTTCATCAAAGCCTCTATGGCTATATTTGCACTCATTCAAGAAGTAATTATTGAGCATTTATGATATTGAAGGTAGTTTTTAAAGGTGCTTAGAATATATGGAAAATGAAAGCAAATTCTGTGTTAGAACTAATATTCCAGCTTGGGAAGCTAAATTGTATACCTTATAAAGAGAAAATTGTATAACATGTTCGAAATTTTTCCTGTGGACAGTTGAATACGTAAAACATAGAAGGCAGCATAAGGGATCCATTATGTAATAGCCTTGGCAGTGTCTAATATTAGGAAGCATTTGGGTAAGCCCACATGGAGAAAATAATATGTAGATGAAGAGGGAAGGAGCTGGGGAGAGGGCCAAGAATTAAGAGAATTTCAAGAAAATGGAATACTTTATAAAGGGCTCTAAGTTATGAGGGTGACTTGGATGTTTATGGAACAGCAAGGAGGTCAGCATAGCTGGAATAGGTTAAGCACACTGATATTAGTAAATGAAATTAAAGAGATTAAAATTCTAGAAAATGCAGACCCTTATAGGCAATATAAAAACTTGGGCTCCATTGCCCATTTTGGCAGAAAGTTGACATGACATAGCACTTTTTTACAATTATCACTCTGGTGACTTTGTTAGGATTAGATTTTAAGAGGGTAAGGGCAGACTTAGAAAGATCTGCCAGGAAAGAATTGTTGTAAACAGATAAGAAATAATAAGAATTCAAAGAAGAGTAGAAGAGGAGAGTATGTCATGAGATTTTAGATATGTTATAAAAGATTAGAGTTGTAGCACTTTGAAGGATATTAAGAATAAAAGCATGAATGTCAGGGCAGTTTGCAAATACATAGAAGTGATCAGCTCAGTATCTAATATGTGTTAATGGTAAATAGAATGAAGAAAGCACACCTGGGCCTGCCTGGTAGTGGAGCGTTTAAGTCTCAGCATTATCAAACTATCACTACCCACTGCTGCATGAGTTTGATTCCTGGCTGAGGAACTGACCTACATAGTACAGCAAACCTCTCCAGTCTTGCCACTGCTCCCCTCAGCAATGTATTTCAGTCTATCTGACTTTCTCCTCCCCACTTTGTCTCTGGTGAATCCTCTCATCACCTGCACCTCTGATCTATAGCCCAATTCTTGAGTGCAAAATAAAGTAAACCTTAACAACAAAAAAAGAAGAACAAAGTTAAGTGTTACTAGGTATTTAAATCAAAATAACATGAAAAGTTTGAATAGAGGTGAGATTATGAAGGGATAATCGAAATAATTTGATATTGGGACAAAGGGTTGGTGAATTGTTAATTAATGTCATGCATTATTTGGCAAGTGTAAAATGCAACATGAGTATCTGCTGTAGGAAAAGTAGTATGTAAAACATTAGGAATACAGACATGAAGGACTCCCTATTCTAGAACATTATGACAGTGAAATGAAAGAGGAAGCTTGGAGAAACTTTGTCAAAGGCATGATTTCTGAGGTGACTAGAAATATCCTTTCTTAGTCAGACTGAGGGAACAGGAGCCAGGGTAACCAGTCAGGGACCAAAACACTTTGGTCTTTATGCTCCAAGTAATGAATTTTTATTTTATTTTAAAGACAAAGGGGGACCACTGTCTGTTTATGAGGACCAAAATTCCAGATTCAGGTCTCTTTAGTTTTCTAGGTCTTGGTTTGGTCCTGGAAAAGTTATGTTTGGTGGATCTCTAAAGTTTCCTTCCAGTTTTAGGCTCTAAATTGTCAAATGATAAAAGTGAAGTTTCAAATGAAGTGGGTGTAGCTCAGAAACTAAAATGAATTTGAGGGAAATCTATGTGTCACCCTCTCAAGTGATGGCTTTGGGTTCCCTCTTCCTCTCTACTTTTCTCTAACAGATGTTTAAAAGACAATAAGTTCAGATAACTTTGTGATAAGTTTTACTCAGACTTTCTTATCCATTTCCTTTTTTCAAGTATGAAACAGTGCACATATTTCCTAAAGTTCAGTTGTCAACATTTTTATTATGAAAATTGAGAATGTTATTTGAATTAATACAATTTCTGATTATATTGTGTATAAGACAAACTGAATTTCTGATTTTCTGAAATATGATGTATTTGATGAAAATTTTAACTAATATAGTTTTACTTGAGGTTAGTTTATAGAAGACATTAGGTTGTAAGATGACAGACATTCAAATTTATACTCAATTGTTATTACAGATTTTGTTTAAGAATAAACAATTATGTCGTACCCCAAATGTTCCATGTTTTTTGCAATCCTATAACAGTTTGCATAATTCAACACATTTTTGAAACCATGAAACAGAAGCAGTAAGACAATTATATTTAGTTCTAAGTTGTGACCTAGAGAGAGAGGGAGGGGGAGGAAGGAGGGAGGGAGAAAGGGAAAACAGGAGGGAAATGGAGTGAGGAAGGAAGGAAGGGCAAGGGGAGGGCAGGTCATGGCATGTCAAGAGGGGGAAAGCAGGTGGAAGTCAGAGAAGTGGAAGTAGAGGAGAAAAAAAGACGGTAAAGGGACAAAGAGAAACGTGGTGATAAATGATCAAATTAAAGGACATTATGAATGCAGCTTTTATATATTTTCTCTAAAAGGAATGTGTTCTCATTTCTTGTATGTTTGATTTTGTTCCATGATAAACTGCATATTTAACATAGGCAAAGAAAAGTGGAATAAGTGGTTGCTTAGCTTTGGTGAGGAAAATAGAGCAGAAAAGATAAGTTAAATTAATTCAGGGCATGAAATATTTAGGGATTCATGCTGGAAATTCTGCCACTAAAATCTTGCTAAAGAGATCAAGGAGTCTTGATATTTCATCTCATAATTCTTAACTTCCAAAATCATATTCAGTAGATCCCTGGTGGCTTTCTCTTATTGAATCTGAATATCATGCCTCAAATATGCTTTTACAAGTGATGCTTTCCATTCAGTAATACTTATTGCAACTACTTTTGGTTGCAAGAAACAAAAAATATATTAAAATTTTTCTTTTTAATTATCTCTTTAACCTCTACAAACAACTTTCTAAAAATTCTGTTCATACTTTCATTTTAAGTAAATTAGTTCCTTGATTGATTTTTAATTTTGGATGGCAAAATAGCCAAGTCCACAGTTTTTTTGGGTTTTTTTTCCCTCCTTCCCTTATCCCATTTTTTTCTTTCCTATCTTTTTTGGTTCATCTATAAAACCTATTTTCTTCCTAATAAGTGTACAACATTTTTAGAATGAGTTATATAAATACATATGTTTATACCTAGTTTTAAAAATGGGTTTTATGTCCCTCCCTGGTGGCACAGTGGGTTAAAGCACTGAGAAGCTAAAGCTACTTCTGCATGAGTTCAATCCCCTCCGGCCTCAGAGGTGATCCACATGGCACCACAGACCTCTCCTGACCCTCCCGCTGCTCCCCTCAGCAGTGTACTTCATCAATCTACCTGTTTTGCTCCCCACTCTGTCTTTGGTGAATCTTCTCACTACTCCTGCACCTCTGGCCTGTATCCCAGTTCTGTATGCATAAATAAATAAATCTTTAAAAAAAAAAGGGGGGTGCTTTATATGGAATAAAACATCTAAGCTGTAAATTCTTTTGCTCAGTAGCATCTTATCAAATAATAATATATCATTAAATATTTAATCATCAGTATTGTAACATTCTGTTTTCATTACCATGATCTCTGCTTTCAACAGTTGTCATATTGATTCAGCATTCTGGAGTGATGACACACCTAAATTTCTTATTTTGCTTGTTTCTAAAACTGGTATAGTAATAATTGCTGAGAATGTACAGTTACAGAGAGAAATATCCATGTATGAATGTTGGCCCAGCCATTTAGTGTGATCTTGACAGTTACCTAGGCTTTCTATGTTTGATATAACATATTAATGAGTATTGTTCATATTATGTCTATACAAGTAATTTATAAGCTTGCTTTCATAATAGCTACTTATGATTTTTTTATTTTAATTCACTAACTCTAGAATATATGAGATTCGTGCCAACATCTCATTTAGATTACATTTATTTTTATGTCTTGCTTTTACTTTCCTTATGTCCAATTAATGGGATCTTTAAATGAACTTAACTTTTCCCTAGGTTCTGTATGATATATTTTGTGTTTGAGTGAGTATATTTTAAAATAATCACTCATTATTTTACTTTAAGTAGCTCCACTACATTTCTAAAGGCTTCAAAGTGTAACATGAGTGATATACTTTACACAAGTTCATTAAATCAGATGTCTAGTTCTATGCATTCTAAAACTGAAAAACTGATTATAGGAACTGCCAGAGAATAGAGAAAGTCAAAAGAACAGTTTTTTGGGAGAAAAAAAAACATGGTGGATACTAAAAAGAATGTGTCATGGGGCCCTCCCTGTTGGTACAATAGATTATAAAGTGCAATGGGCATTAGTCATTAGTTGTTGTTTTAAACTGTTATCATGGGTATTGGAATCTCAATATCTTTTTATCTGTACAATAAGGATAATAATAGTATCCATTTTGTAAAATTACTTGGGAGATTAAATGACTGCTTAGAAGTGGGGCTGGTTCATAATGAAATTAAATACATTTATTTTTGTTGCTCTGAAAATTACAAAAAGTAAAGAATGTAAATGAAAGTCCCAAGTGTTTTTTTGTTGTTGTTGTTTTGTTTTGTTTTTTAAGACATTTGCTACATGTTTAATGTGTCAGTCACCTGGGATCATATAGTTTGCTTTCTATCAGTTAGAAGATAATATGGAGACAAGACTTTGTATCTTTAGCATTTTATTTTATTTAATAAGATTATTTTCTTTTTATTTAAGAATGATTTTCAAGATTTTAATCTTATGGTAAGAGGTATATTAGTATGGGCCCTTACATTAAAAATATATCATTAGTGCTGACTTTATTGTGAAAATATTCAGAATATCCTAAAAATTGTCAGACATCAAAGAAGAGATAGCAAGGCACTTTACTAGTTATGGATAAAAATAAATTTTAATAAGATAAAAATGTCATTCTCTTCTTATAATGTTCTATTTAAATGATTAAATGTCTTTTTATCAAGTGAAAGTGTAGAGCAATTAATTTTAGAAAGTTGCAATTATTTCCAGAAGAAATAACATTTAGAATTTCATTATGATTGAAGATAGATACCACCAATGATTAAAAGAACATATTAATAATTCATAAATTTATATCATAATAAAGATACAAGGGAAGAAAAACATATGAAAAATCAGTGATTGAAACAATTAACCATTATTGGCCCCAAAACTTTGAAGCACATATAATTTGAAATATTTACCCTTCCTTTTTTATGGCTAAAGGCAGAAAACTGTAAAAATTTGTATTTATGATTTCTTTAGTTATTTTTATGAATGTTTTCTTTAAGTAATTCCTTTGATCACCAAATTCCATGACATTACTATAACATGTAGATATTAGACTTTAGTGCCTTATTATATAGAAAAATATGTAATCATCCTGCTTGGGAGTTCTCTGACCCCACAAATTATAAGGGGATTATGATAATATAAACAGTCTTTTAAAAATGTTATTATTTTCTTTCTTCTGTTTCTCTTATTATACTTTCCACCTTGTAAAAGCTTCATGAAGTTATTGAGGAAAGGGTAAGATATGGTTTTTTTGGAAAATAGTCACAACAGATTCATGCATCTCAGTCTTTGCAACAACATCCTGAGGTAGATATTGCTTCTACCCTTTCAGACTTGAGGAAAGTAAGACTTGCCAATAGTGAGTGATCTATCATCTGCAAGAACGCAGGCAGTTTAAGTCTTTATCTTGCTTACTACATAAGCAGGACATTGATCCAGTTCTGGAAGCTGTGGTCAAGATAAAATCAGCAGGAGGAAACTGAAGGAGGCTTCTCAAAGTTAACATCTCAAGACATAAAAAAAGCTATAAAACAAGCTGTCAGCTGAGATGGTACTTTTAGTCTCTAAAAGTTCAGTAGATGAGCAGGCATAGCAAAATAGTTTAATGGACTAAAGTTGATACTTAGTACTATTGACTTTTTATCACTTTTATACTTAATTAAATAACTTTTTTTTTTTTTTTTTAAGGCTCACATATCTTGTTTCTGGCTTTTTCCCTTAGCAATTTTCTGTGCAAACACTTTGTTCAAGTATGCCTTTTGATTTTCTGTTGACATTAGAACCAATACTTTGTTTATCCAGGTCACATTGAAATATTCTGTGGGGTTTTGTCAGTCCCATCCAGAGTAAGACAGATTTTGTCTGGGTAGGAATGGGAGACATTTGGAAATAATTTGAATCTTCATTGGGGCAACTTACAGGTCCAGATGGTCTCCTAGAGTCCTTCATACTTAATCATTGAATAGCAAAATGTAATCTCCTTAGTTAATAAATACAACAGAGGTATATGATTGGTGAAGTAGACAACAGCCATAATGTTATGTTTGTATAATACCAAATAAAAAGTTACTTTATAGATTCAGTATATAAAGCATAAACAATGGTACCTTGACCCTAGCTATAGTATCAGTTCTGAGTGCTTTTCTCTAAGGGCACATTTTCCTCGTGTCCAGTCACTTGTTTCCTTTCATTTGGGTTATGAACTTGTCGCCAGTTCTTTCAAGCACAAGCTATTACTTCCTCCTATGATACCATGTTAACACACTGGGTCTTTGATGTTTCTGTCAGATGCACCCAGCAATCATCATAACTCAAACTTTTGAATTTTTAATAACATTCCACTAGCAGAAATTGCAAGTATCTAACCCTTTGCTAATACACAAAACTGAAAGTTTGCTAAATCATAAAAAAAATTATTGCATTATTCCTTTGATTTTTATTTTGATACCATTGAAAAGAAATGGAATAAAAGAAAAGGAAGCCTGCTTTTTTTTTCCACCCCTGTCTCGACTGCTTCTGTAACAATTTTATGAGATTTATTTATGCATACTGAACTGGGGTACAGGCTAAAGGTGCAGGGGTGCAGTTAGAGGATTCACCAGAAAGAGTGGGGAGCAGAAAAGGGGGATGAAGTACAACACTAAGGGGAGCAGCATGGGAGATAGGAGAGATCTGCTGCACCATGTGGGTCACCTCCCTGCCAGGTATCAAACTCATGCTGAAGCAGCTGCGGCTAGCTTCATAATCTTGTGCTTTAACATGTTGTGCCACCAAGGAGGGTTCTATACCAAGTTTTAAAAAAGAAAATGCTGAAAGGTAAATTTTGATTTGTTTCCACAGAAATTATCATGTACAAAAAGGTTGATAATGCTTTGTATATGTAACTAGCAAAGAAATATTATTTTATACTCTAGTATTTTTCTTCTCTTTCAAAAGATAACCACAGAATAAAATAAGAGTTAAAAGCTTCAGGTATAAATGAAGGGGAATGAATCTAATTCATTCAAGCTAGAATTCTTTCTATAATTCCCCTTTTTCTGCAAATATAATCTCAGCATTAGCAAGAGGGTAGAGATTTCCTCTCATCAGTACAGTTTCATGTCTAATGAAAGAATGATCTTTCAATAAATATACATCTACTATACATCCTAAATAAACATTTACTTTATTTTAAATTATTTTATCTTTTAATATAATCATTACATCATCCTTCATTTTTGTACGATGTATGATTTCCCTGTGAAATTCCCACCACCAAAGTCCTTTTTACTCTTTCTTCCCATTCCTTTCCTGGTCCTTCTCCCTCCTCCTTCCTTACAGAATGTCTCTGATCTATAGTTGCCTGATGACTTTGATTTTTACTTTATTATAGTTACTTTTTTCTTTTTCTTTTTGATGTAATATTTCACATCATTCTTCATTTTTGTACGATGTATGCTTTATCATCTCTGTTGCAGCACAAGACAAACTTTTACTTTTCAAAGTTGTGTTTACCTTTTTTTTTTTTTACTTTTTAAAAAAAATTATTTATCATTGCATATTTTGCTAAAAATACCTGCTGTATGCCTTATCCTTTTAGGTGTATTCCCCATAAAATCTCCACCAACAATTCACCCATGAACATAACCAAAGTCCCTTGTGCTCTTTTCTCCCATGTTGATCCTGCTTCTTCTTCCTCTCTTGTAGAATGTCTCTGATTTATGGTCGCCTGCTCATATATTTTTTTAATATATATATATATTTCCTGACCCTTTATTTGGTTCCCCTGTATTCGTCCTATAAGTGAAACCATCAGATATTTTTCTTTTTTCTTTGGAATCTTTCATTGAGCATAATCCCTTCTAACTCCATCCATGTTGCTACAAATGTCATATGTTTATCTTTTTGATTGCTGAGTAATATTCTATTGTGTATATATACCACATCTTCTTATCCACTCACCTGTTTTGGGACATTTGTTTTGTTTTCATATCATACCAATTGTAAATAGTGCTGCAATAAACAAAAGAGGTGTAGATATCCCTTCGGATTAAAGTTTTTGCATCCTTTGTGTAGATTCCTAGGAGTGGAATTGTTGGATCATATGATAGCTCCATTTTTAGTAGTTTGAGGGAACTCCTCCACAGAGCTTTCCATAGTACTTGCACCCGTTTTACGTTCCCAACAGCAATGTAAGAGAGTTCATTTTTCTCAACAATCTTGCCAATATTTGTTGCTGCTAGTTTGTTGTTGTTGTTTTAATACGTGCCATTCTTACTGGTGCAAGGTGTTATCTCATTGTGGTATTGATTTGCATTTCCCTGATTATAAGTTATGTTGAACATTGTTTCATATACCTGTTGGCAATTTGCATTTCCTCTTTGGAGACATGTCTTTTAAGTTATGCTATATACATACATATATATATTTTTTTAACTAGATTGTTTATTTTGTTTTTGTGAGACTTGTGAGCCCTTTATAGATCTTTGTGATCAGTTCTTTATCATTTGTACTATGTGGAGAAATTTTCTCCCAATCAGTAGAGTGTCCCTTTGTTTTGATTAGTGTCTCTTTTGATTTACAGAAGCTTTTTAGTTTGATTTATCTCAGTTGTTTATCTTTTCCTTCACTTTTTTTTTAAATTGGGGACTGTGTCTTTAATAATGTTACTGAGCTCTATAATAATGTTACTATAGCTGTTTTGCCTATATTTTAGTTATACATTTTATGGTTTTATGTCTTATGTTCAACTCTTTTATCCACTTTGAATTGGTTTTTGTACATGTAACATTCCTGTTTTCCCAGCACCATTTATTGAAGAAACTTTACTTATTCCATTACATCTTCTTTTCTCCTGTTTCAAATATTAGTTGTCCCATAAATATGTGGGTTTATTTCTGGGTTTTCTACTTTATTCCATTGTTTTGTATGTCTATTTTTCTTCCA